>NC_141395.1:605000-920000 GCF_034619465.1 Leptosomus discolor
AGCGCAGTGAGTCCCTGGGACCGTGCGGTAAAGCTGCGGTGAGCCCACGGCCCAGGGACGGCTGTTGCAATTGTGCTGGACCCTCCGTGCAGGGCTGCTTACAGGGATGGGCTGGAGGGACCTGCACCGCCTCTCCGCGGGCACAGGGACCCCCAGGCTGATGCTGTGCTGGAGACTGGGGTGGGGCGACACCGCTGCACCGCTGCTGGCACGATGGGACCGATCCTCGAAGACTTCAGTGAACGCTGGAACAGTCTGCGGCAAGCAGAAGCCGTGCCCGTTGGCTCTGCCCGTCGCCACGCTGTGTCACCAGCAGAGCTCCAGGTGAGGAGCTGCCGTCCCGTCCCGGCACCAGCGCAGTCCCCTTCTCCTCTAGAGTCTGGGGCCGTCCTCTCCCATCTCGGGTGAGACTTGCAGGCTCAGAGCAAACTACCCCACTGAGCGGCCACCATGCTGCTCTGTGCTGCTGAACTCATTTACTCCACCCCGTGCGGCCCTCTTCCTGATGGCCAACGCTTTACACTTTTTTTATCACATTTATTTATCTATCAACACTGCCAGCTGCTTTCCTGAGCAAGGCCGGTCAGCCGGAGGAGCTGCACTGTGCTACGTGTCCTCCATGCGCCTTGTCAGCTCTCCCTCTGCCCAGCACCCTTCGGTCAGCGAAATCCGGGTGCCAAGTTCGGACACCAGGCTGGACCCCTGCTTTTCCTGACGCACCTTCTCCGATCCCTGGGGCTGACGGAGCTGGACTTGGCTGTCTGCACGTGCCCACCTTCGAACAGCGTTCCCAGCCCTGGGCTCCCCCCCAGCGTGGCCATGCCGCTGTGCCTTTCCCAAAGAGGTGCTTGCACCGACTGCGGGCACTTGGGCTGTGGCTGAGCGTGCCCTGGTCAGGGCCAGGCACGTGGAGCTGTCTGACCTGCCTGGGCCATCCCCTGTGGTGCCTCCGGGACGGCGAGCTGGGCTCATCGCTGCCTGTGAGCCACTGCGGCACCTCCTGCGGGTGCTCAGTCACAGCCGTACCCCGTGAGAGGGGCAGGAAGATGCAATGCAGGAGCTTGTTTATTGCTCGTGGTGCAGCCGAGCGCTGCAGCCCACCTGGGGACTGCCCCGCTGCTGCCTGGGCAGGGGCAGCGGGGCACACGTGTTGTGGGACAGTTCGTGCATCCACCGCAGCAGGCGTTGCCCATCCTGGAGCAGAGACCCACAGCCTGGAGGTAGCCGATGGGAAATGGTCCAGCTCTCCCCAGCTCTATCGCATCAGGTTACTGCTCCCGACCAGCAGCAGACCCGGCTGGGGAGGGACCCCTGCAGGAGCTGGTGTCACCTCAAAGCCCTGCCACCAGTCCCCACCACCAGCTCCCACCCAGGCTGGTTCCCAGTGCTGCCAGTGCAATCATGATGTCCGAGCCCTGCAGGTGGTCAGCCTCTGGGAATTTTGAGTTAAAGTGGGAGTAATTCCTCTCTTTTTTACTGCTCATTGATTAATCGGAGTCGTTACACACTATAGGGATTCGTTTCTTTTTAAAGTGCTGTTTTGTTAACCAGAGGCTTGGGGAGGATGCTGCTGAGGGATGTGCAGGAGGAGGACAGCCGGGTCCTGGGCACAGTGTCTGGGCAGCCTCTGGTCCCGTGTTTCCCTGTTTCACAACAAACTCTGTCTCCTGGTGACCTGACCAGGCAGAGCTGAGCCAGCAGCGTGTCCAGGCTGGGCTCTCACAGCCCCATCCTGCACACCCCAGTGGTGCCCGCCAGCTACCCAAGCCAGGCACTGACCCCGCGGTCATTGCTCCTGCTGGTGTCACCGCGGTGCTGCCGGGACCAGCGGGGTCAGCAGTGCCGAGCTGCTCGCCGCCAGAGCACACGACGAGGCGGTGCATGGAGAGGCTGTGCCCGCGCTCTCCTGTGTCATGGTCGCACCGTCGGCTGGCCTGCTGCCTCCCTGCTCCTGCTGCCAGCAGCACCTCTCCCCCTGCCCCAAAATAACCTCTGGCCCCTGCCAGGCCGCTGCCGTCGCCCTGCGGGTCATTTGCAATCCTCACCCTGCCTCGTCCAGCAGCACGGAGAAGCAGCATGTTCCGTCCCACAAAGCGTTACTGTTCCAAAAAGGCGATTTTTTTCTTAAGTGCTTGGTAAGCGTGGTGGTGGTGGTGGTGTGACGCTGTACGGTTGTCGCTGCTGTTGGTCTCCCTCCTGTAGCCGGGGGATCCCGCGCTGATGGGCACAGGGTGCCCGGATCTGGTCGTCCCAACCCGCCTCGTGCCCTTCTGTGCAAACGCGGCTCCTGCCCCGGCCGACTCCGGTGCCGCCCCAGTGGCAGCCGCAAGGTGCGAGGCCTTCGCACGGGGAGCGGTGGGGCACGAGGAAGACGGAGCCGCGGCGGCTGGACAGCCCCACTTGAGCAGCCCCCGCTCTGGCTGTGTGTCCCCCCGCTCCCGCTGCGGGCTTTGTGCAGACACGGCACGGCTGAGGGAAACGCAAGGAAGAGAGCAACCTCGGACCCGAGCGCTTTGCCACGAGCGATCGCAAATTGGTTCAGCGGCGCGCCAGGGCAGGGACATGAAAGCGAGCACAAGGCGGAGGCGGCAGCAGCTGCTTCTGCACGGCGGAGCAGAGCCCCAGACTTCCCTTTCTTCAGCCTCGCAGGCAGAAAGCCTGCTGCGGGGTCAGCCGCGAGACCTCTTTTCCTTCCAAAAGCACAGATGCTCGTAGATGATAAAGTGACGGTTTGTGCTCAGAAGCAGGGGCTGGAGAAACAGCCTCGGGATGTAGTTTTGTTAATTGGTAAAGACATCAGCTCTGTCAAGTTTCTGTCCCTGCTTAGAGACTGGCTTGTACGACCTGACTCCAGCTGGGGCTGTTCTGGGGTGAGCTTGCCTGCAGAGCCTGCCCGTGCCAGGGCTCGTGGCCCCGCAGGTGTGCAGCGCTGGCACCTGCACGGCCGGGCTGGGAGCTGGGCACGAGCACCGGGATGGCACTGTCAGGGCGACGGGCAATGCCGGCAGCGAAAGCTGAGGATCAACTGAAGAGCCAAGGCTTGTGGAAGGAGGGTGGACGCTTCTGGGTGCTTTACTGGTGGCAACAACAGACATCGTCATTTTGAGCAAGAAAACGGTCTCCTATGGTATGTCCAGAAAATAAAAGAATTTGAGATATCATTTTTTTCTTTAAATTAACAGATTGCAAGAAGTTAATAGTTGACTTCACTATGAATTTCCAGTCTTAACAGGAACAACCTACAAGATCCTGAATAAGGGCTATGTTGAACCCAATCCTGAGAAAAAGAAAGGATCTCCGTGATATTCTCAGCTTAATTGTTAGTATTTTCCGTGTTGCTCTGTGCTCTGTGTTGCCTACGGAGGGTATGTTGCCTATGGAGCCCCATGGCCCCTGCTGAGAGCATCCACAGAGGCTTGTGCCCACCGCAGATGGATGCCAGGCTGCCCGGTTTGCCGAGCCGGGGCAGGGAAGTGGCTCTCCCTCACTGGAGGGACTGGCTGTGGGGAGAGCACGCACGGGCTCAGTGGTGCTCCCAGCTCTGCAGTGGCAAACACGCTGCTTGCTCCCTTCTTGCCCAGCACTTTCCTGCTCTCCAAGCTCTGAATACAGATGGTGGCTGGGGCTCTTTTTTCTTATTTTCTTTTTTTTTTTTTTCCGTGGGTATTTTTATCCTTCCATCTTTCCCTCTCTGGGCTTGTGGGTGCATGTTACAGATGCCGGTGCCTGCGGGTGCAGGCAGGAGGAGGGAGGGCTGGGAGGAGATTTCGACCACAACAAGGCAAATGACGCAGGGCTTGAGCAGAGTTCGTAAAGCCACTGCGCTTGTCGAGCCCAATCACAGCTCAAAAAACAGGACGAGAAACAGTTTCTCTTCAGGCGCTGTGTGGGGGTTTGCCTGACCGTGCCCCAGCCCCGTCCCCCCCCCAAAGCTGCCTGCTCCTGCCCACGCGCCCTGCGCTGATGGGTGCCCGCGGCGGGCGCAGGGCTGGAGCGCGGGGCCGAGCTGTTCCCGGCCCTGGGCAGTGCGGCTGGGCTTGGTGGTAGCTGCTGCATCGCTTTGTGTGCCAGATTTTTAGGACCTGAGTTTCCTCTTTGTGCTGCTTGGGCAGTTTCCTGCACCCCATGGGGGATTAGGGGCTTCCAGGCAATGACAAACTTATGCTGGCTCCATTACTTTAAAATGAAGTGTCCAGACCCTCACCTTACCCAAATTTATTGAGATGGAAACACATAAAGGGAATAAATACTGCTTTCAGAGGAGGTGTCCTGGTCCTGCTGGTGCTGGCTCTGCATTTCAGTGCCTCGTGCATACATGTGCAGGAGCATTGCAAAACCATCCCTCTCTGTCCTCCTTCTTCCCTGCACCCAGTCCAACCAAGCAGGCTTGAGATCCCTATTTTTTTTCTTTTTCAGACAGTTCCTTTCCTTTTCCCTGTATTTATCATCATTTCTCTCTTTTTACATCTTTTTACATCTCCTTTCTCATCCTCAGCCACGTGTCCCCATGGCCTTTCCCCTTCCGCTCCACGGAGGCTGGAGATGGAGGGTTTGTCCTGCACTCCTCCCCAAACTGCTGTCCCACTCCACGGGTGTGAGAGCCCGAGCCCCCAGCTGCTGTGCCAGTACTGGGAAGGTGGAGGCCATGGAGCTGGAGACAGGTGAGAGAAGCATGAGGGGAGTTAAAGATAATAACGTGAAAATCAAACTGGTTACTTGCAGCCTTTAGGACACATCCTTGCCTTTCTCTGCAACTCTGCAGACCAAGGACCTTCATGCAAGTAAGTGACCTTCCAGCTCCATAGCTTCACCGAGGTTTTTAAGGTTTAAAACCACCAAACACTGCAAGGCTTCTGCTGAAATCTCACAGTCTACGAAGGCAGGGATTTAGGAAGCCACAGGCTGAGAATGGAAGCTGGAAGGGGGTAGAAATAAATGGTGATGGGCCTTAAGGGTCCCTACAGCCACGTGAGCTGAGTTTGGAAAATGCACGTGCAAGGGATGCTGTGGGGGTCCTGTGTGCCACAGCACGCCCTTGGAGGAGGGCTTGGTGGAAACTGGGCTGTTGGCAATGCCGCCAGAGGAAGGGCACCCCTGTGCCTGTGTCACGACCCGGTGGCCGGGACGGCGGGTCATGGCGGGCGCAGCGGGCTCTGTGCGGGTCGGGTGGTGCGGTACCAAGGTCACAGGGCGATAGAGGACAGCCCTGCTCCTTCCTAACCCTGCGAACAAGGCTCAGGAAGACTTCTCACTGGTGTGACTCTTCTGCAGAGCCCAAGTTACCTGCAGAAGGGAGTACATGGGCCAGGTGACCCAAAAGACCCCTTCCTTCTCCAGCCCTGGTATCTCTGAGGGCTGCAGGCTGGAGGCACTGTTCACGCCTCGTTTGCACACTGTGACAAGGGATTTCTGGACTTATGGCTTCTCTGGTGCTGTTGGAGATGTGGGACTGAAGGGCAAATGGCTTTAGTCATTCAAGAAGTGCAATAACCCTCGAAAGTACACTTTTGGCACGGCCCATTTCATTTTTTAACTGTTTGTGCCAAGCACGTACTGGATGGAGGTGAGGAGTGTACAGTAAAGCATATAAATATCTGTGAAGAGTCACAGCTTATCTTAAAACTGTTCCAGATCGGCTAAGCGTTTATTACAGAGTAGTCACGTTACAGTCCCTGTGGCATGATGGTCATCTGATGCTCAGCTCAGGTAGGAGTAAGCTGATCAATTCATCATCCTGAAAGTCATCCACAAAATCGACCTTTCAGGTTTTTTTCTTTTTTTAGCCTAAGATATGAAAATCTCTGTTTCTCTGATCTTGTACCAAACAGAGGGGACTAGAAGTGCTTGAAACAGTCTATTTTTGTAAAATTGAACATTTTAAACAGATGAGGTACTCAGCCGTTCAAACTAGAAATTCATGAGAAAACCAAATAAACAGTACACGAAGCCAGGGCAGAGAGAAGTGAGTTAATAATTTGCCCTGCACAACTCAGGAAAATAGAAGGTCCTGTATTTTCACAATCACAGAGCTGAGAGCCCTGTGACTTTGACTCTTTCTCAGCCTGCATGTGATGTGCCAGGATGGGTAAACCAGAGCCTTTAGAGGAAAACTAAAAAAAAAGCCAGAAAGAGAGCCTTGAAACAAGTCAATACATGACTGACTGGGTTTGGGTTTTTTCCTGCATGCGCAGAGGTACCAGCGGTTGGCAGCTGCTCAGACTCTTCTATCTAACGCTGACGGTGTTTGCATCAGCACGTAAACCACCAGTTTGCAAGCCGGGCCGGCGGCTGCCAGAGGGCTCTTCTGGCACGGCGGCATGAGCCGAGCTGGCAACGCCTGCTGGGAACCCACCTGGCGCAGCTGGCGGGGCTGGAGCTCGCCTTGGTGCACCCACCGCTGGCCCCAAGCGAGCGCCCAGCTCAAGGGAACCTGTGGCTTAGAGACGAGTCGCTACGCAGGTCTGTGTGTACCCAAACCCGGTCTCAGCAGCCTCCTGCTAGCTGCCCTCACCGGTTTGTTGCCTTCTTTTCGAGTGCCAGTCTGCTAAAAGCCGCTGGAAAACGTCCCAGGCTGGGGACCACAGAGCTCCTTTTCCATCTGCTGGCCCCGCTGCGCCGCAGGCAAAAGCCGGAGGATGGGCCTGGGGCAGCCCCGGAGGGTCCTGTCCCACGGGCACCCATCCTGCACCGGGAGCCAAGCACCGGAGCGCAGTGTTATACAGACTGGGCGACCGTCGCTGGCATGGCTGTGGCACAGCACTGGGGTACTGGGCTGCAGGATTAACGCAGCTATAGCAATGGGCGGTAGCGACGGGAGTTACAGTCCCTTGCATGGCACCGCAGGGAGCGAATGGGCAGCACGGGACAGGGGAATCCCCCTGGCCAGGAGACCCTTCCCACGAGCCCACCCGGCTGGTGGCCGCAGGAGAGAAGAGCTTTGAATCTCCACCTCCAAGGATGGCACGGGGAGGTGTTTGCTGTGATTTCACCGGCAGGGCCATGGCAGGGTGCTGTGGCTCAGCACTGCAGATGAGTTTATCATCAGAGGACCTGTGTGCCAGAGCATCTCCCTGATGTTGGGAGATGTTGGCCCCATGGCACTGTTTCTGGGGAATGCTGGGCCATTGGATGGCCAGGCTGGAAGGGACCCAAGGACGTCACCTGGGCCACCCCTGTACGAATTGGGGCTGTCGTGTGAGGCCAGACCTCACCTGCAGTCTTGGACAAACTAAACCGTGTATGGGTATTGGTATATTCAGATATTTCAGCAATTCAATCTAATGCCACCATTCCAGCTGTTCTGCAAATACGCATAAGCCATCACAGAAACGCGGGACCTCCGTGGGCTGCCAGGTGCCAGAAACAAAGTCCATTTTAGCTGCAGGAAGAGCACCCTTCTGTGAATTCTTCATGCTGTATTCAAATCTACTTGCAGCGCAAGAATTCTGTTTCCTGAAAGTCAGGAACATGAAAATTTACTTTATGGCGGCAGCAGCATTTGGTAAGTATTTGCGTGATTTTTCTGATGATTTTGAAATGGGACATTTAACGGCAGCTGCATTTCACAAGGTAGGAATTTAGACAAATGACTTCTCAGACCCAGAACCAGCCTTCACATGGGTTTAAATCTGAACTGATTCAGCTGAAGGATGTGCAATTTCCATGCAGTAACACCCTGCCAGCGGTCACAAGACCTGAAATCAACCTTTCACAGCTTGGTGTGCTGAAATGCTGAATCAGAAGTAATGCCACCCCTGAAAAGTTGGGGGGTGTGAGCAAGGGAGAGCACAGAGAGCTCACGGCGACACTTGCCCACTGCCCCAGTCTGAACTGAAGCATCCGAACTGAACCGAGTCGGCGCACGGGGACCACGCATGCCCATCGGAGAGCACCACAGAACCCGGGTGTTTCCGCTCGCGGTACGTCGCAGCCGCAGGCATCGCCGTCAGAGCTGCCGGTTAACCTCCGACATGGCTGGTGACGGCACATCTTCAAGGCCAAGGAACGTGGGGTCTGCCCGCGAGAACCCCGGAGCTGGCGAAATCGTGCGGGTATGGGGCGCGGTGCAGCGAGGGTGTGCAGGCTGCGGCCCCAGCACCCGCGTTTAGGAGGGAAATGGGGCTCCACAGCACCCTGTTGGCTCGGCCGGCGGCAATTTTCACACAGGCCATTTTCCCATTGTAAAAGGCCAATTCATCAAAAGCAAATACATTCCAGTGAAGACAGTCCAGTTTGATGAATTTCCACGACAGCAAAATACCCAAACAAAAAGCGGTTCATTAATGTCACCCCAAGTTGACATTCTCAGAATGTGATGTCTAGATTGCCATGTAGCAACTTCATTACTTTGAAATATATTTCCTTTTACACTAGAAAAGGCCATTTTCAAAAAGTTGAAATTGGAGCACAGTCCTTTGATACACTAAAAAGTCTGCCCCTACCCCAACCCAGCCCTGATTTGAGGAGAAATACTGGAACTTCAAGTTCCACTCAGGATTGGGACAGACATTAACTGGTGCTGCTGGCAATAATGGCATTTTGTACCCTGCGACACGAGCAATGTGTCTAACAGCAGTTCTGCATTGCAGCACGCTCGAGGCTCTGCGCAGCAAGTTGGCACAGTCAGAAGGGCTGTGGGTGCCCGGGGCTGTGGGTGCCTGGGGCTGTGGGTGCCCACGGCTGTGCATGCCCGGGGCTGTGCGTGCTCAGGGTTTTGGGTGCCCGAGACTATGAGTGCCCAGGGGTTTGGGTGCCCAGGGCTGTGCATGCCTGGGGCTGTGTGTGCTCAGGGTTTTGGGTGCCCAGGACTGTGCGTGCCCAGGGTTTTGGGTGCCCGGGGCAGTGCCGTGCCTGCGCAGCGCACGGGCCCAGAGCACTCTGTGCTTTCCCCTGTGCTGCCCAGGGCGGCTCTGCCAGTGGACGTGTCCAAGCTGGTGCTGAGGGTCGCTCCAGGGATGCACTTCTGGCAGCCAGGCCCAGCCCTTGTGATGGATTCGTTGCATTTTGAGAGGAGCCTGAAGAATGGGAAGCATCTGGCTCTAAGTGGAGCCTCCTTGCCAACACCACATAACCCAGGATCCTTAGTTTCTTACAGAAAACCTGACAGAGGCACTACCTTTGCAATTCCTTCGTAACCCTGCTGTTCTCTGAAGTCTGCCAACCTAGACAGGTCCTGCAGAAAATTAACTCCCTGAGTTTACCAGCCCTGGGACCAGCTCCAGGACAACTCTGGGACCAGCTCCAGGACAACTCTGGGATGGGCCCGGGGACGAGGGTGGGCACATCAGGCTGCCGGACTCGGGGTGTCCCGCTGGTGCAGGTGGTGAGCACCTCGCTGCCCAGCACAGCCTGGGCATCTCAGCCTGGCCCTGGTGCTGTTACCATCTTACTACTTGAAGCAAGCTGCTATTTCTGGCTACCCTGTATTTCTAATATCTAATAATATTTTGCATTTTCTTTGTGTGGAAAGGTCAGGATGAAAAGCAAAAGCCTGCAGGGGAAGGCAGGCCTCTTCAGCATCCCGCATTTGAATGCAAAAGCACCTCATACGTCAGCAGAGCTGTAACTGCGCTGCACTGTGTATGAAAAAATATTCTGAAATGCTTTAATTGTGATTTAAAATTATAGGCATAAAACCTGAATCTCCATCAGCTAAAGCGCGGGGCAGATCTGCTGGGAGTCCATAAACCTCTTTGCCCATCTGCGGCAGGACGTGCCTGCCCGCTTGCCGGGGGCCGGGTCTGTGCCCAGGCCAGCTCGGGCAGCTGGGGGTGGCTGGGCAGGGCTCCCCTTTGGCTCCCAGGACCATCCTTGTGCCTTGGGAGGCTCTGAGTGAAAGTCTGCCCGTCCCAAAGCTGGGCACTCGGGAGCCGACTCCGCTTTGGTCAGCCTCACCCGCCTCGCCTGCTCCTATATCATGTATGTATGACCAGCTCCATGCCAGGGCTGATCATGGCAGAATTTACTTCTGTTCCTGATTGTTAGTGCCTAGGAAAAAAATAATCGCTAATGGCTGAATTAATGACGGATTATGCACCCTATTTACTAGGAGTTAAATTTCAGAGGATATGTTCAGGTGCCTTTTAGCTTCTCCCGAGCGAGGCCAGAAGGGAAGGAGAGAGGTGCCACCTTGTGTGGGAACGTTTCTTTGTGCAGTAGGCACACAGAGAGAGATTCTTTCCTTTTTTTTTTTTTTTTTTCTTTTATTGGTCACGTCTCTGATAAAATCTCCACTTCCCAGTGAAACGCAGCCAGCTCGTTATTAGACGATGCCAGCTGTTTAGAAACGCACAGTAGCGCAGAACCACTTTCACAGAGATGATGGTGAAAGATGCAGTTCGCGGTTTTAAGTGTTTTGCCTTGTTTCTCCATATGTTGGTGTATCTCTTCCCTTGCCAAACACACCTCCCTGTCCGGCTGCCCTGCTCCAGACAGGGTGGGCACCGAGGCATCGGCTGGGGGGCGGTGAGCTGCCGCGGGCACCCAGGCCCGAGGGTGTCCTCAGACTGAAGGTGTAGGTCACCCCGGCCGTGCCAGCAGCGCTGCTAGCCCAGCACCACAAGCAAGACCCACGGTTGCAGCGCCGGCAGAAGGAGAGGTCGGCGCTGCCAGTAACTGGCGGGTTGCTGGAGGAGGGACCACAGCTCCCTGCAGCCTGAGCTCGACTGGACCATGCAGAGGGCAGTGGGACTGGTTACCTGAGAGCAGGCGGATGCTTTCCTGGCAGCCGAGCAAAACCCCAGCTTACGCTTTCCTCCTGCCGCTTTCCAGGTCTGGTCTCTGCGTCCCGGCCCTGAAAAGGCCACAGGTGACACCAGGCAGGGAACAAAACCCGACGGGGCGATGCTGCTGGGCGCGCAGGGTCTGCATGTGGACATCTTCTGGGAAACCCAGCAGAAATCCTGAGCGCCACCGAGCAGCCCTGCCCTGCAGCCTCTCTGTGACGGCGCAGCCTTCCTGCGTCTGGGCCAGTTTCATTGCTTTGGGCAGTAACTCGTGTTTTCAAACGCCAGCACCGCTGAAGTTATATCTTCGTAGAGTGGTGGCTCTGGTGTCTTTTTCATGGAGGAGGCAAGTCAAAGAAGGCAAAACTAAGGCAGATCGGTGAAGGAGGCTTGTCCTGCCCGCTCGTTCACCCTAGCAAAGGAGATGCACCCTGGCCGTGCCCTTGGGTTTAGGGTGCTCCCCGCCGCTGCCCTCCCGCCTGCGCAGCCCTGCGCCAGGTACAACTCTGCTGGTGCATTTCTCACCTCAGGTAATGAACCAAAAAAACCCAATTTAATTAAGTATGCCAGGGCAAACAGCCTGCCAATCGATCTGTAGAGGAGCCTGATTTCAGCACTCACAGCTTCGGGACAATTTACGTATGAGCTCTTAACTCCTCTAATTCCCAAATACCCAACTACGCAGGGTTGTAATGGGGCAAGAGAGCCAGGCCTGCGCGTAGCGCGTCTTCTGTGCAGCTGTTCTTTGTTTCCATGCACCTCTCACTTTTTGCTAAATCATGAAAGCTCTTCCTTTATTTGGCCAGCAGTTGTGACTCCATCATTCAAGTAAGTCTCAGATTATCATCAAATCTATAATGTTTCCTTATAGCTTTGCAAAAGAAGCCTAAAACCAATAAATGACATTAAGGCCAGTAGAGCAAAGCATCCTTTTTACAGCGATGACCTGGCTTTATTTCTCATTTTGTGCCGGCACTCCTATCTGCTGAAGGCAGCTGCTCTGGGGAGCAGATGTTATACAACTGTTTGTCACTGCTCACCGTCCCCTACACCGCCTCACCCAAGCACTCTCTGGAGCTGAGCTGTGGCAGCGGCACTTTGCTACGCACCACAGTATATTTTAGCCAGGTTTTATCATGCACGTGAGAATTGTGCTCCCCAGAAAGGACCCTGCAGATTAGCAGACAGCTGAGTTGCTTTGAGCCCATCCAAGAGAGAAGGACATAAGTCAGGCTGTAGCCTCACCCACGCCAGTCACAGAGGATCTGAAGAAATCTGGGACCTTCCAAAGTGCTTTATTTAAAATATAATGGTGCCTCACAGCACACGCTGCCCTCAACTGCGTTAGGCTGTCTGCCCTCTGATACACTGCTGGGTTATTTCTGTCACGTCCAATATTAACAGGCATTCTCCCTCTTTCCCTTTCCAGCTGTTCAGAAGCATCACAGCGAGCAGACTTTGGTTCCTTGTCCTGAGTCAGATGATGAATTACACGTCTTCTCTTCATCAGCTACTTAATCAGCTGTTGGAGAGGAAGATAAAAATGGTGCCTGGCTTTATGAGAAGTGATTTATGAGAACTATCTTCATACTGAGGCTGCCACCCCTTTTAGCCTTTACTTCAGCGGAGCTGCTAAGGACCTACCCTTTGCTGCCCTGATCTCATGCCCTGTGCTTTGGAGGCATTTGAATCGTGGTATCTGCTTGGCAGATGTTGTAAAAGGGTGGGCCAAGCCCTTGCCTCCTCTCACTCCTAGGTCTAAATTTGGTGACTACAGTCCACTTCTCTTTCCTGTGTCTACTCTTTGAACAGAAGAGCATGTGTCAAGAGCTGCTCCGAAATACTCAGTGTGGTCTTCCAGCTCAGAGCCTGGCCACCGCCTCCGAGCAGAAGGCTGAAGAAATCTGTCAGAGAGTGGGTCTCTAGTGGTGGTGCAGGCGACGAGACCTTCAAGGGATTCCTCAGCCCATGGTGAGGTGGGAAGTCCTGAAAAAGATGAGTAAGAGAAAAGAACGCCAGCAGCCAAGAGTCGAGGGCTCCCTCAGCTCAACCCCTGGGCTTCGGACTGCAAGGAGACAGATCTGGAGACTGGCTCAAAAATCTGGAGGCTTAAAAATGTTTTTTTTTTGCCGTGTTGTCTGACTGAGCCTTTGGGGTTTACATCTCAGGCTCCATGCTGTGAACATACGGAGCAGAAGCCTCGCCTCTTATTCTTCACAACCCCTGAGGCATCCAGGGTGTCCAGGTCTGGGATGACCCCAAACCGGTGCCCGGATGGGCCGGTGAGCGACGGCTGGGAGCCACCACGGTCCCTTGCCCGCTGCAGAGTGGCGGTGCTGAGCAGCACCTGCGCACCAGGCAGGAACGCCCGCACACGCAGCGCCCCGGCACGGGCTGACCGAGACCGGCTGTCAAAGCCCGGAGGTTATCGCGACAGTGTGGAACAGGAGCAGGAAGAAGAGGCTTTTTGGTAACGTTGGATGCTGCTTCGGGCTTTTTCAAAAGCCAGGAGTATCTTTAGCAGACCACAGTGGGACTGAGGCTGCGCTTTCTGCTTCCCTCGGTGCTTTTGCCCAGTGCCCCTCCTGCGCTGCCCCAGCGCTGGGGAGGCAGGAGCGCCCCGCCGGGCAGCCTGGCACCGCAGGCTCCACGGAGGGGCGAGGAGCGGGTGAGGGATAGGAGGCCAGGGCCATGGCTGCTCTCTGCCTTTCCTTTCCAGGTGGTTTTTGCAGGCTGACGGCCAGGGCTGCAGCAGGAGCATTGAAACACCCACCCGTTAAGACATCAGGCAGCTTAAACCGCTTTCTCTCTTTAATGACTGCCTTTGGTTGAAGTCACAGCAGGCTGATGACCGTAGCTGGTCCTTCTGCCTCCTCCTCCACCCCACAGCACAGACCCATCTGACCAACCCGACCTCACCCGTCGTGTGCTGGCACTCTCTCTGGGTGCAGCCGGCCCCACCACAGGGCCCGGTGGTCCCCCGCGGGCGGGCGTTACCCTGGGGGAGCGCTGGTGGGCTTTGCTTCTCCCTTCTGGTGCCCAGGGCTTGGGGTGTGCCGGTGCCGGCAGCGCTCCCCGGTCACCCCCGGCAGCCCCCGCTCACTTGCTGCTGCACAGCCAGGGGTGACGCCCATTTGCTGGCACGGGCCCGCAGCGAACGCAGAGCAGGGTTTGGGGAGCCCTCAGCTGGGCTTGGCAACGGGACGTTAATAACGTGTGTTACAAGCCCTGGAACTCAAATATTTTGCTGCTATAAATGTTAGCAACGAGAGATCTCGTTACATTATAATGCCGGATGACAGAAGCAGAGGCCAAAAAAAGCACCTTCCCAGCCAAGCAGGGAGAGAAGGAGGCGACTGCGCCAGCGGGGCCGTCGGGGCACAGGGCCGGCACTGGGCGCGCTGGGGACGCCCACGCCTCGGGCTGCAGGGAGGAGGGGGCTGGTGCCTCGCTCCGCAGAACCCTGGCGAGCGTGGCACCAACTATGGCACTGAGTGTGGCACCGAGTGTGGCAGCGAGCGTGGCACCGAGCGGAGACATGCCAGCACCCAGCGCCCCCGAGGACGCACCGGTGGCCGCAGGGGAGAGCTCGCCCGTGTCCGAAATGGTAAAGAGCTCGCCGGCTTCTCCACCCCGACCTCCTGCGCTCAGCCGCATGCCCCGCGACTCCGTTGTGAGAGTTCTCATGGGCTGAGACTTGGCACTCGAGGTCTCCCACCCAGCTGGGGAGCAATTTTAATTGTTCATTTTTCTACATAATTTCAATAAATTCCAGTTGGCTGTTCCTAAATAACACCCAGAGCAGAAAGGAGTTGCACAGCCGTGTGAAGTGAATCTTTGCAATCAGAGAACTTGAACACTTTTTGGTGGGTGTTTTGGTAAAAACAAAACGTTGCATGTGATCGGTTTGGAAAGCAAAGAGGACTAATTACAAGCGCTATTTTAAAAAATGGAATGAAAACGAGTTATGCTGCTAATGCTCAGATGCAAGAACACGGTTTGCCTAATTCAATAATACTGTGTAATTTGTGTAAAACTGAATTTGCAGCAATTATATGTTATTGTTAATTATTTGGAGTTGGGTTCTCCTCTCCGGGCTCCTGCTGAGTCGCACTTGGCTCCTCAAAGCCACCAAAATCGTGGGATTTATGATGTAAAGGTGTGCGTGCAATGTAAGGACTTGAACAAGGAGAGACAGCGGTGGTGCTCGGGGTCAGGCCCTTTGCAGCACAGCTGGAAAGCGCGCACGCCCTCCCTCCTGTCCTCGCACTAATTAAATCTCCTCAGAGGAATTAATGGGAGTTTTGCACGCACGCACTGGAACTGTCAGGACAGGCCTCGCCGGCTGTCTTCAGCCGCCTGAGCGCGGCTCCTTTTGTGACTCAGGCGCCTGACTCACAGACGCCTGATGAAATACATGTAGTCTCAGTCAAATTTATCCCAGCTAAATGTTAAAACAGGCTCTTTAATTTCAAACCCAAGTACTTCCCGGGGTTTTCTCAGCAGCTGCACTCAGAGCGATGCTGTGTTGTACACTTGGGAAGGGGCAGGGATGTAACTGTCGCTACGTTACAACTGAAAGATTTGCTTATTTGCATGTATACATATATACATATATATATATATTTAGAAATTTCCCCAAGGCAAGCAAAAATAATTCATGACAAGCAGCAGCTTGGAAGGTCATCTGGGTTATTATTTCTGTACCGCAGCTCACCTCCAACACAGAAGCAAAGTCTTTACGAACTGATTTTAGCAATGCTGAGAGTGTAAAACCGTAGCAATATTCCAAGTAATTATCAGGTAGGCTTTTCCATGTCCTGCCTTATTCACATCCTTTAACAAAAATACCTTTTTCTGTGTATTTTAGAAGGAATAACAGTGCTGGGTTGTGGGGGGGTTTGCTGAGCAGGCCTCGTTGTTGGGCTCCACGCTGACCCTGAGCCGTCGCAACGCGCTTCTGCCGGCAGTGGTGCCCGTCCAGGTGGTCTGGACCCGGGCAGGTCCCTCCAGCCCTGCCTGCTCCGCTCCTGCGGCCACGCCGCCCGCCCCCCGCGCCTCGCCCGCGGCGTCACACAGGGCTGCGTCGGCACAGGACAATTCCCGCAAACTCCCCTGAAGCAGGTGAGCTTCGAGAGCGCCGAGTGATCCGGCTGATCGTAGTATGCGCCATCGGGGCCGCGCTCGTGAGAACGGCAAAGCTCCCATTCCCCTGAAAAGTCTAAAGGGAGATCATTTTACTAAAGGAGGCGACTGGTCTGGGGTCCAACAACCCCCTGGCCTTCCAAAAACGTCCTTCACGTCATCCTTAAACCGTGCGAGCTGTTTCTGCGCCCCCAAAGCATTGCGAAGCGGTCTGTCTTGAAATTTCAGCTGCTCCACAGCGGGGCAGAATTTACGAAGCACAAAGGGGTTTCAGGCTACCGCGGCGCCGATTTCAAAACAGAGAAGCCTGATTCTGCCGCACTTGCTGTCTTCTTGGGAGAGCTTCTACATGGCAGGATGAGTGGGTGAGCCTGCTCTGCAGCAGCAGAAGGTGTGCTCTGCTTGCAACTGTTTTCTGGGGCCCAGGTACTTCTGAAGAGCACGGTGTTTGCACTGACGTTAACGGGTTCATTCTAATGTCTGCGCGTGGCAGTTTACACGCATAGTGCTCCTCTCACGTGGACATGCCTTTATTGAGTGCTCCTCTCACGTGGACACACCTTTATTACACCTTGATTAACACAAACATTATCCGGGAAAATTTCCAAACTGCGCACTGGCATGGGAAGAGTCGCTACGAGGGGCATCCTGCTGTGAACTGGTAGACCCCAAATTTAACGGTGCTCCGCTCCTCGTGCAGCTGTGCAAAGTTGGCTGTGTGCGAACGTGCTCATTAAACCCATCAAACCTTTCCTGGGGGGACTGTAAGACGCTTGAGAAGCTGGGCGTGTTACCGCCCTCGCTGGGCCACCGCGGCAAGGGAGGCACGGAGAGACGGCCCGTGAGCCTCCCCGCATCACCGGGCAGCGGCAGGACCGGCGGCCCTGACTCTGAGACACCGCTGCCAGCCATCACATGGAACACCTTGTCACGATATTCCTCTTAGACTTCAGCCCTGTTTTTCTCCCCAAATAACATTATTACAGATAAAATTCTACTTACAGCTGGAATTTCCTGCCAACACTCACAGTACTGATGACAGAAAAGGTAATTGGAAAAATCTTTTTGGAAAGCAAACATGTTTGTAAGGATGCTTGTGATGATGAGTAACAAGTGCTATTCAAAAGGACAGAAAAACAGTCATGTTTACAGATTATGCTGAGATTACTTCACTAACCTAATTCTTCCCTCATCTTCACTATTAATTAAAAGTCAGCTTCATGTAAACTGTACGTGACCCGGCTACATGAGGCTGTGGGCAGGAGCTGCCGAGTCCTAATTCCAGTTTCTAGCACAGGTTCCTCCCGTGGCTTTGAACGAGCACTTAGCAACAGCTGTCCCTTAGCAAGCCATGCGTGGGTTACTCAGAAAACGACAGTTTCCAAAACTCATGCTCTTCTACCAAAAGTAAAGTAGAAACCTTTTCATGCAAAGTGTTTCTAACCCATGCAGTTTCTCATGTTGCCTGGAAATCCTGCAACCTGTCATTAGTGAGAGATGGCTTTTAATCCAACCACTTCGCCCTTTGTTCTGAGCTCTATTAACCATGTGAGCTCCTATTTTCGAAAGCGCTTTAGGCTGCAAATAAGCAGGTAGATTTTCAGAAGTGTTGGCTGTCAGCACCACCTGTGGAGCCTCAAGGGAAGCTTGGCATTACTGGAAATTTAGCTGTTTACTTAGATTCTGTAAAGTTGTGTTTAGATACCCAACCTTTAGTCTTCTCTTTTGGAAAATGGCCCTTGTTAGAGATGTATTTTCTCCTGAGGAACACCTACACACGAGCTACTTGAATGTCACGTTCAGTTATTTGGCAGTACATGGTGGAAAATTACTGGCCTCGTACTGTTGAGCCCAAGGTAGATCTATCTGTATTTTTAAGGGAATTAGTATTCTTTTCTCTGTTTAAAACATCCTTGTTACTCATAATGAGTCAAACCCTGGCCCCGTTCGGAAAGCAGTGCGTAAATGGTCTGCACGCAGAAAGAAGCTTCTGAGGGAGCACTTCCCAAACCCTCTGCATTCCTGCGTTTTCCCAAGGGAACCGGCAAGCGCTTCCCACCCTGACACCAGCGCTGTGGTTACGACCCATACCGTCCCAGCCTGACTCACGCTACGTCTCCACGTCTTCTGTTTTCACTTGTCTTAGTCGCTCACCTCCTGTCTCACAGATGCTCACGTCACTGCTTGGGAAGTGCCGTATGTTTTGAGCGAAAGAACAAAACACCTCCTCTGTCATACAGGAGAGGTGACACAGGGCGCAGCGTGCCTCTCCTCTGGCCCAAAATCTTTCCCTGCCACCTCCACAGCTGCATGCAGCGGTTCAGCCAGCCCTGGGGGCTCGTCACCGACACAAGAACATGGTTTGCCGTTGTCCTGGCGCAGACCTTTGCCTGCCTCCCCTGGATCAGGAAGGAAACCCCTGCCATTCCCCTGCTGGTACGTGCCGTGGGTTGTTGAAGCCCGCTGGGCTCCACGTCCGTCAGCAGCAGGGCTGTGCACGGCGGTGCCGCCTGCGACGGCACAGTCCCGCTCAGCCGTAAGGCAGAATGACGCTGCCGGCGGGCAAGAGCGTGCCACGGGGCGGTGGTGGCAGCTCCATGCTGGTGGCAGGGGGGCATGCAAGGGCGGATAAAGTCCAAAGTCTTGGGGAACAAAGTTAATGTTTCAGATGGGGTTTGACAAACGAGACCTGACAGAACGGTTTCGCCCAGCCTGAGCTGCTGGTGGTGTGGGACCACCTTGCCCGCTGCCTTCCGAGTGCTCCGCCATCCCATTGCCGTCTCAGGGAAACACGGAGCGTTGCGGGGAAGCCCCGTATCACGGGACTGCTGTTGGGAAGGTGCGCAGAGCACCACAGGCTCAGTGTTATTTGGGGACTTGTGATGTAGCCGGTGCACTCAGAATTGTTCAGCCTTGTTTAAAACGTAAGTTTTCACGTCCTTAATTTATCACATGATGATTTAAGTGCTCCGTTGACAGTAATTAGAGGCAACAATTCTGGAAATCTGCTTCATTATCCCTCTTAGAAAGATCTCTGTGCCTTTGCGGGAACTTCCAGGGACATTTACCTCGTGCAACCGGCACAGTGACCGCGGTTCAACCCCAACCCACCAAAACGAGGGTGTTTGTACCACGCCAGCCCGGATGTACCCTAGAGGGGGACAGAAGTGGCCCACGGTCCAACCCTTGCTGCCGCGGGCTCTTCCCTTCGGCGGGTTTCCCGTTCTGCCGAGCCGCCCGTGAGCCAGGCCCGGCGATGCCGGGGAAGCCGGCCGCCCTGCCGCCCGCCTCTGCCCGCCGGCGGGCCCTCCCGGGACACGTCCCCCTCCGAGGCCCGGGACACGGTGCGGACGCCCGGTCTCTCCTGCCCGGCTCGGAGCGACCCCGCTCCTTGGGGCGGCTGGCACGGAGCGGGCACGGAGCGAGCGCGGCGCCGCGCGGCCCTCCCGGAGGTCACGGACGGGCCCCGCGGGACGCCGCCAGGGGGCGCGGCGCGGCGGTCGGAAGTGACGCGACGGGCCGGGAGTGACGGCTGCCGGCGGCCATTGGCGGGGCGGGGCGCTGCCGCCGCCGCCGCCGCCGCCCCCGCCGCCCCGCCCGCCGCGCCGTCCCCTTTGTCAGCGCTCCGCCGCCGCGGGCATGCGGGCGGGCCGCGGGCAGGGCGAGCGCCGGGCCTAGAGCGCGGCGGCCGCGCCGCCCCCGCCGCCCATGGCCGGCCCGCCGCGGCCCTAGCGCGACCGCCGCCGCGATGAGGAGGTGAGTGCAGCCGCCCCGCCGGGGCGGGGGCCGCGCCGAGTCGGTGCGGGGCTGCGGGAGGAGCCGCCTCGGGCTGCGGCCTGCCGGCGGCGCCGGTGACCGGCCGAGGAGAGCCGCGGCGGGTAGCGGGGCCGGGGGGGCCGAGCCGGGTCCCCGCGCCGCGGCGGCGGGCCCCGCCAGCCGGGACGGGCGTGAGGGGGCTCTGCCCGCTGCCGCGGCAGGCCCTGACCGGAGGCGCGGGGGAGGGCGCGCCGGGGGGGTCCCGGCGGGGAGGCTGCGGCGGGCTGAGGGCTCGCCCCGCGGCGCGGGGGAGGTCTGGCGGAGAACGGACCCTCCGGCGGAGAGGGGAGCTGCGGGCGCCGCCGTCCTCGGCACCGGGGCTCCCACCGTCCCCCGCACACGGGCTCCCACCGGGCCGCGGTGGGGGGGCACGAAGGACTTCAGCGCCCCGCGGCTGCCGCGGAACACGCGTGAGGTGGGGAGCAGCACCGCGCTGTCCTCCGCGGGGCAGGCGGCCGTGCCGCGGCGCGGGGCAGCGGTTTGGGTCTCTGTTTTTTTTTTTTTTTAAACTCCATGGACTTACCCAAAGTGGAGGTGCCGAGCTGTGCTGCCCCGGGATGAGCTCTGTCGGTGTGACCGTGGCGGCGTTACCGGCGTCACCGTGCAGCAGGCCCGTGGCTTGGCCGGGGAGAGGAGGTGACAGGCCGGAGTCCCGGGTGCGGTCGGTGTCCCGCTGCCGAGCACGGCGACGTTCTGCCCGGCGGGGCAGCGGGGTGCGGGTGGGCCTGCTCACGGACAGCCGTGCCGCGCTGCACCGCGGGGGGACACGAAGCGGGTGGCGGGACTGGTGCAGGCGGTCGTTCTTTCAGCCCGCTCTGATCCACGTTTCGACGGCGAGGCTTTTGAACCCGCCTGTGAAATCTGTGGCATGAATGTAGTAGGGGAAGCTGCCTGGGCAGTCTTTCTGGCTCTGTTCGTCTGTAAAAATGTGTTAAAATAACTTTTTTTCCAGTAGTAATTTTACAGTAAACTGGGACTGAACCACTTTCTTTTCCCAAAATGGAAAAAGTCACATTCACGTAGGTGTACTGGAGGGACTTGGTCATCAAAACAGCATTGCTACTGGTGGCATCGTGAGGTGGAGACGTTCAGATTCTGGGCTGAGCTGCAGAACCGGCACTTTTGCATAAATACGCTTTCTAGAAATGATGAATTTGAGCTTTCGGAAGAGAACAGGTTCTCTTCCCAAATCTCACGTGTTTCTAGGGCATGCATTGAAGCTCATCTGTCACTGATCTCAGCCTTTCATTTCAGAAAGCTCCAATGGTTGTAGCCGTTTGCTGTGGGCAATGACAGGTCTATTTTTAAGTCCTCGGTTTTCTTTTGTTTCCTGTAAGAGGATCTTTACCATGATCCTTATACTTCATCTTCAGAGGAGCGGTAGTGGCCTGGAATGCAGCAGACACTTTGTAAATGCTCTCCAAATTCTGTCCTTGAAGGTCTGGTACTGTTTGAAGAGTACTTGGCTGCCTTGAAATTGAAATCAGTGAAAGCTGAAATCCTGGATGCAGAAAGCTCCCGAGTGCACTTTTTTTTTCTTTGGAGGAGGTGTTACAGATCTATTTTAGGGGAACAAAAAGTTCCTGTGTGCACTGTGCTCTCCCCGGGAGGTGTTAAGTGTGTGCAATGTTTTGAGAGGTTTGCCTTCCATCTCAGGATTTTGTTTGCTGGGATAAAACCTGCATTCCTCTGCTCTGTTTCGGGAGTGGGGGTGCTGCTGTGCCCGATGGCACAGGACTTGGGAGTAGTTACTGACTGTAAATCTCTGCTTATTTGTCTTCTCGGGCTGTAACGACAGGTGTGTTTCATTTTGTCTGCTTTTGTCTTCATTTCAGCACAAACTTTAAGGTCTGTTGCTGTGACTTTGATCACCCCTCAACCGTTTTGGTTTGTAAATAATCAGCTTTTACAGGCCTAAATTGTAGTTAGGCCAAAACTATAGAAGCTGAGGCAGTTATTGAAATGAAACAGCCTGAGGGAAGAAAACTGTATTGTATTTTTAGTTTTAAGCTTTCCAACATGTTTCAAAGTTGCAAGCTGAGAAAGGGAAATCCTGCTGACCTGATACTGATGATGTTTCCAGAGACAGTCTCTGCCCAAGTTCCACTGCACAGTAGTTCTTGCTAACTCGTTTTCTTGTGACTGGATTTTTTTGTGTGCGTTAGGAAACTGGAAATATTTTGGTTGTGTGGCAGTTGAGGTCCGTCCTTAATGTTTATACTCCCTGTAGAGAACCCTATGGCTGCAGTAGTTACTTATAAAAGTGTTTGTGAAGATCCGAATGGTGCATGCAGAAGTTCAGCCTCACCCTCCATGGGCTTGACTCCTAAAGTAACTTTGGCTGTATTATGTTCTTGGAGCTTCCAATTTAATGCAGTTTGAGACAGTAGAATTTTTTTTGTGCCGTAGTAGTTGGATATTTGATATTCTGATGGTTGTTTACACTCTTCTGTGTTAACATATATGAAGTTGGTTGCATTTTTTCTCCTGAGGTGATCTGCTAAAGCTTGGCTCTCACACCATTTAGAAAGATTCTTCCACAGGAAAATGCGAATGTGTTGAGGAGCTGAGGTGAAAGGGGAGAGCTAAATATAGCCATTTCCTGCAAAACTTATCTATTTTGGAGGCTAGCTCTCCAAATGAAATTCATGTCTTCCCAAGCCTGCAGAGAGGGTTCATTTTTCTCTTCCCCTCCTCACGGTTAACGCTGTAGTTGTCTGCAGCCTGACTGCGGTCGGCAGGTCCCAGTGCAGGGGTGAGGGAAAACGAAGGGGTTGGTGGCCCGGGCTGGGGACACGGGAAGACATGTGGTCATGTCACTTGACATGGTATCGTTTGCCTGTCCTCAGCCTGCGTCCAGCAGGGAAGGAATGGAGACTTGCATCGTCTTGCCAAAACTGCCAGACACCGCAACAGCAGAGGCATCAAATAGCTTATTTGGGAGGGATGCAAATGAGTCTGGGAGAGGGATAAAAATCGTTTAGAGAAACACTGTCTTTCTCTCTCAACCCCTGCTCTGTCCTTCTGCTGCTCTTTCACAAGCTGCGTGCTGCTTGGGAAGGGAGAAAGCAGTGGGCTCTTCAGCAGCAAAGCAGCTCTTGGGGTGGGAAGAGAACATAGGCGGGGGAAAGAACACCAGTGGGGTGTTGTGGGTGGGTTGTATTTGTGTTTTTTGTTGTTTTCCTGGCCAGCTGGTACTCTGAAGTCATGCTTAAATTTAATGAAAGCCTGATGCTAAAATAGGATCTAGGGACAGCCGTTGTAAAATAATTAGTCACCCTTTTAGTCCCCTTGTCCCTGCCAAAAAAAAACCCCAACCTGCTGGAGTTCACATGTGTTCTGAAGTGTTTGAACTCTCAGTATCTGCTCTTGTATCTTTTATCTCTTCTACTGGCTATCAACGGGTTAAAAACTTAGCCCACTCCCCTGCGTAGCTATACGGAGCTGCAGAAGATCACAGTGGTGGTGTTGAGTGCAGTAGATTTCAGAGTGGTAATTACTCTCTCCCGGCCTCTCTGTGTATGAGAATTCATGGCCATCGGTTGGGGTGGATTGCACCGTTGCCCTTGATGAGGGTATGCACGTGTATTAGGGCATCATTTACTTGCTTTGAGACCTGAGGGTAGTCAGGACTGCGACAGTTTAAGAGCAGGTTGGTTACAAAGGTGTCCAACTGCCTGAAAACGCAGGCTGTTGGCAAGTTGAGCGACTACACATTACAGATGCAAGTCATTTACATCTCTAGATATCTGTACCTAGCTGTAAAATAAGGAATGGTAGTATTTCCCAGTGGTGTTGGAAAGCTGAGTTCACATACTTTTACAAATGTTTTGGGATCATGAATTTAAGAAATGCTATTGACTATGAAATGTATGGAAATGCTTTCAAGAAATTCCTTTTGTCTTCGCCATGTTTGCAGCCAAAACACGGTTTTAGACTAATGCTTTCAAAAGCCTGAAAGTGTAGTCAAATAGCAATAAGTCATTGTAATGAAATAGTTTTCTTGGTTATATTGGACTGTGAGTATGCACGTGACCCAGTTTCGGCTGACAGGTAACCCCTTCCTTAAAATGTGGTCTTTTGCAGTTACGTGTGTACAGCTCAGGGTTCGCAGATTCCTCTTGCAAAGTGACTTGCATTTGTAAGTTTTACTGGTGTTCAGTACGTGCTCTCAACACTTTACCCTCGTAACAAGAGCTGCCGTGCACCAGCTATGTTTATAGAGTAGCGTTGGATCTGACCTTTGATGTTAATTCTGTGGGATGCTAATTGTTTTCTAGAAGGAACATCAAGAGCGTGCTGATATTCCTAGTGAAATAAGTACAGTACTACTTCTTTACGTGAAAGAGAGGAGTAATGTGTCTTAGAAATGTGATGGTGTTCTTCGCTAGCAGTTGGGACATCGGCCTTCCCCCTGGAAGGCCAGAGCTGCCTTATGATTCATCTGCTGGTGAATAGTCAACGTCAGGTGCTGCCTCGCGGCCTTTGCCAGTTATTATGTGAGCCCGTCTTTAAACAGGGTTCTTTTGATCTGCGCTTTCATTTCGTGCTGAATTCATCCTGATTGTCGGTGCTCCACCTTGTTTGCTGAGCCAGGTCTGGCTGTGCATGCTGCTCCATGGTGTGATGGCTGTGTGCTGGGTCCCGGGGCCTGTTGGACGGAGGATTCTGCCCAGCTCTGGCTGGAGTGTGTTTTGCAGCCTTTGTGCCTGCGAATTAGTGTGCCACCAGCTCCTAAACACCTCTAAAGCCCCCAAGATCAACGTCCCTCCTCTCAAATGGTTGTGCTCTGTTCTGTTTAAGCACAAAGGCAGCAGGAGTCTCTAAGCAATTAGGAGATTCGCATCGGCAGTTTCTTTACGCTTGTTTTGCATGGGGTTGGCTCAGTCTCGTTCTACAAAGCTTTGAGATCGTGTAGATACAGAAAACCGACTTGCTGAGGAGAGAAAGGTTGGAAAGGAAATGTTATAGAGGTCTTAAAATCACAAATGAAATGCGAGTAAATTGCAAGTGGTGACATTACATTATTTCTTATGATGTAAGAAACAGGGAATACCATGTGTAGTGAGTAGTCAGCAGTTTTAAAATTAAAAAAAAAAGTAGTTTTTGTGTGGTGCCTGTTTAAGTTAGAGAATGCAGTGGGACATTCAAGAGTTTTGGTGTTGGTGTAGTTTGTGTGGGTTGTGTTGGTGTTTGTTTTTTTTTTTTTTAAGAAAGGCATTGGGTAGGTTCATAGGTCTGTGGGAGGACTATAAATGCAGTAGTCCAGATGCAGTTTTGGGCTGGGTAATTTACGTCTGACTGGGAAGTGTGGGATCGGGGGAAGAGGTCTGTGGAAGAATGACCTTTCCATGCTGTGTCCTTATGCTTCTTCCTAAGCATCTGCTACTAGCCTCCTCTGGAGTCAGCAGGCTGTTGTCGAGTTAGGTGTACTTTTTGTTGTTCCTCTGTTTCTCCTGTTGACCTGAAGAGGCAGCTAAGTGGTTGCTCATCCCCAGAAGTCACTTTTGTCAGTGCATCTCCTCCTTTTGCCATGCTCCTGCCAAACCGTGTTACTGTTCGCTGCCTGTAGTATTTCTGAGGAGATGCCCATGGAAGTGTCTGTAGCTCGTCATAAACTAACTCAAGTTTGTCTTGGGAAGATGAAGACCACGGCTCGATTAGGAAAAGCTTATTAGAACAGAAGACCTCCAGTTTGGTGATTGTCCAAGGCAGGCTTTGGCCTCTTCATTTGCCTTGTCTGAAATGAACAAAGATGGAGGTAGGAGATGGTGGAAGGGAACACCACTAGCTGTTATCCAGGCCTTTTTACAGAAGGGGAGGTGATGCTGCAGCTCTTAACCTTCTGTCCTGAGTACCTGGAACGTTCCTTCTCAGCATTCTGAAGCCACAGATTGTCCTCAGTTGAATGGAAACTGGTCAGAGGTCCTCTTCCTCGTCTTACAGAGCAGTCATAACTAGTTGTGCTCACTGGAGGTCAGGCATTTCTTGTTCTGACTACAGACCTTACCTCTCTGCTAATAAGCTGCGGAAGAGAGGCCAACAAACACCTCTTCTAATTGCAGGTCTGCTGTTTGTCTGGCAAGTATCCTGTAACAGTAGGAGCAGGCTGGCAGCTCTTTGACAGCTGCCTTTGGCTGGGCGGATAGCTTGGAGGCTAGAAGTGGCTTCCTTTTGAAGTCCTGCAAGCTGCTGATCTCTGCTTTCATGAGTCAGTGTGCCTGAGCAGGCACCTCCAGCCTTCCTCTCTGAACGGCCTGGGGTTCCTGGCTGAGCAGTTTCAGGCAGTTGGTGCTGTGGTTGCACAAGCCTTTTTGCTGGCTACTAATGCCAGGGGAGCAAGTAGTCATGCTTGCCCCTCTCCATCTGCCGTTCTTTGTCCTGTTCTGGCATCTATGTGGCCATGTGGTGAACTGGATAAGACATTAATTTGGTTAAAACTTCGTCTGTCTTTGACAGATGAGTTCTAACTGGATTAATTCCTGGTTTGTTTTTCCATGCTGGTGCTAAGGAGGGATCTCTGAGCGTATGGGCAGACACAGAGGATTCTGTGTGCCACCTCAACGTGTTAGTGAAAACTGTTACCTGCCTTGAGTGCCTCGTGAGTGTCAGCAAGGCTGTTTTCAGGGTGCCTTGGCCCAGCCTTTCGGTGCCAGAGTGGACCTTCTGTGGTCCGCTCCCCTGGAAGAGCTCCTGCAGGCTGCTTTGCTGCGTGCTTGCTCTTGGCCCCAGGTGTCGCACCGGGGTGTGCTGGAACACACGTTTTTGCAAGTTCCATGCACCATGGCTCCAACGCCTGCCTGTCCTTCCTCCTTGTAGGGACTGGGGCTAGCATGGTGGCCAGCCTGAACTCCGAGACGCTGCGCGCGGTGGCAGATCTGCCGGCGTTACTCATCCCTTCAGGGGTGGGTAACTTCCTACGGTGTCAGTTCAGATTGAATTGGAGGTAGAAGAGATCTAAATCTCCCTAGGAACGAATGTGAAATGAAACAAAATGCGTGTTTGTGTTAGTCAGCTTAAAACAGACTGTGCTATTTAGGGCTCCCCACTGCAATAAAGTTGTCTCTTGTGTTTGTGTGGGTGGACTGCAACAATTAAGTCGTTTTAAGGCTGAACTTAAAAGAGAAAATAAAATGAAAAGGTAATGGTTTTGTTTAAGAGAATAAATTAATTGTATCGTGTAATGTCAGAGAAAAGATAGATGGTAGCTTGCATGTTTATTATTGGTAAAAATCACGTCTATGTTGCATGTTGAAACTTATTGACTTCATAAGGAATAATTTTTTTTGTCCGTTAAATTGCACTCTTTACTGATGCTCAAGTGCAACTGCCTCTTGAAGCTGTGGTTCTGTGTAGTAGCCTGCTAAAACATCGATTTTAATTGCATGGGCTGGACAAATCCCAGACTGTAGGATGATTTGGCAATGGATTTTATGTGGCAATATTATACTGTGCAACTCCTTGTTTTCTGTTGTCGGAATGGAAGAATACACAACTTGGAGTGCACTAGTCTGAGTGTTAAATTAGCTAATTCATGTCTGATTAGGAGTGGAACTAAAATAAGTTGTGCATTTTAGAAAAGCTATTTTCAGTTCAACTTTTAGGTACTGGCTCAAGTTAAATGATAACAAAAAGTATTTTAGATGTGCTTTTAACTCATGGAGAAAGTGCTGATGCTCATGAATTTTTTTTTTTTTTTTTTAAAAAGGGCAAAACCCCCAAAACAACCAGGTCTGTGCTTTTTATGATTACAATAGAAAAATAAAGTAAATATTTGGGAAGCTTAGGCTGAAATTCCTTTCTGGACATTCGTTCTTACTTATTGGGCGTTGATCTAAGTACTTTTTATTCCGCTTGACCTGTATTTTTGGACTGAATTGTAAAACCTGTGTCCATCCTGAGTCTAAATGAAATTGCAATGATAAAAAGATGCTGGCATGGCAATTTTCACTCTGCCCGCTTTTCATCTCGAGGGTAATGAGGCGTGAACGTGGTGTGGGACCACCTCTGCTTACCTTGATTCGGGAGCTGTCTTTGCTGAAGAGCTAGCGTGGGGTCTCGCTTTGGTGTAGTTCTTCCTCTCTCGGGCAGAATCCTTTTGCTGCAGTTTGGAAGCCCCTCCTGTCCAGGCTGGCTGACCCAGCCCAAGTCTGTGTAAGAGCAGAGGTACGTCTTTGCTTTGTGGTGATGCTGAAGGTTAAATCATTTGAGTATTGGCTGTCCTCCAACGTCTGTGCATAATTCGAACCCTTCTCTGTCCAGAAAGACACATGCAAGTTACTTCAAGTTGCTGGGGTAGAGGAGAGGGCTTCCCCCACCAGACTGTGAAGGAGTCCGGGGAGGTCGCCCCTACCCGCAGGTTCCCGCGCCGTGCCTGTGTGGCACTGGGGCAGGCGCAGCTGGGAGCGGGGCTGGGGGCTTCCCCTTTCTCAGAGGTGTCCTCGCTTGGGCTTTCCTCCATGTCTGCTCTCATGGATCCTGCCCCTTGGCTTCTGTTGTCAGGACTAGGCACTTAAAAATTCTTGAATAATCCCTGGGCCTTGCCTTTGCTATATCCGTTAGCCTCGCATTAGCTACTGTCAATTAGGCCTTTACCAATGTGCCAGAAATGCCATGTAGACACTTTTGTGCGTGCTTGTGGACCCAGCATGTTTGCCTCAGCCTTTAGTAGAGAATAATCTAAAGGAGTAACATGTTCCAACTTGCCTAAACAATAGGGTGTTTTTTCTGTCTTTGTGTAGGCATTTTACACATTTGTAAGACTCATGTCCATACCTCTGAAGCAAACTTGTGCATAATTGTTCTGCAAAACCTGTTCTAAAACCTGAAGCTACTTAGACCCTTCCCTCTGTACGTGTTCCTTAGGACACAAATAATATTTTGAAGAATGAGTGCATCAGTATGACTGTTCCGAAGTTATGGGAATAAAAACGTAAGCACCGTTAAAGTACTGTTTGAAAGAAGTAACGTATTTCCATGCCTTGTGCAAAAGTGGCATTTTTTTTAATGAGTGGAAAAGTCTTTGACTTCATCTTTTTAGTTGAGATTTGATCCTGGATGTTGCTTAGACATACAAATAAAACATTTATTGGACTCTAACGTACAGCAATGTCCAGGATCTTGGGGGAACTTCATCTCTTTCTCCATTAGGAAAGCCAAAATGACATGCAGTTACAAGCCAGAAGACCAAACTCGCTTTTAGCAGCTGTCAGTTTTCTTACTCAGTTCCTGGAGTCTCTGGTGAGAAATTGGTGTTTCTGAGTTTGCAGTGCAGTTTTATGCCTTCCTTCACAAAGGGTCCGCTAGCAGTAAAACTTGCTCTGTTCCCAGTCTGGGGATTTGTAAAACTTTGACGTTTAGTCCAATTATAATTATGTTGGTTTAGCTCCCAAAGTGGGTGCTCTTTATTCTAAAAGAGGCCCTACTGCATGCAAACAAGAGCATTGAAGGCCCTGAAATGTTAGCATTTGAATGGTTTTGGCTTAGCTTTAAAATAATTATCTACTGGATATAGAGCTCCAGGGAGCGGACTAAAGCAAATGGAGAAGGTGAATTAACTGGAAGTTGTTCCGCAAGGCTGGGTTAATAGAGCCAGAGCATACCAACACAGCGGCAGATGAAGACGAAAGGAAGGCGTTTTGAGAGCTTGTTTATACTTTGAGGCTGTTCAGAAGGGAAGGAGATGCAATTTAGCCCTGCACAGAGCCCTCTTGTCATCACTCTCACTCTGCAGCATCAGTCCCTGCATGGCCTGAGCGAGTTCCCTGCGAGCGCCCGCGCTGTTCCCCCAGGGAGCAGCGAGACTCATTCCTGGCTGTCTTCTGGTGTAGGGAAGCCTTTAGCTTGCAGCTGTTGGAAGCTGCGGTGTTTGTTTCTTGGAACTTGATGGTTCTTTTGAGACTTGGTTGAAGAAACGAGCAGGTTCCCTCTTTGAGGAGGGAGGTGTACGGTTTTTCCTGGCTGTGATGGAAGAATCTGGAAAGAGAAGCAAGTGTGCTTCAGGCATGCGTGTGCCACAAGGTGACAGAGACAAAACAAATTGGCAAACCCCCATTTTTCTGGGGAGGGAAGGAGCTTAACTCCCAGCTTTCCACTGCCTTCTGGTAGGAATGCTGGCGTTTGATAGTTCAGAAGGCTTTTCTTTTTTTTTCTTTTTTCTTTTCCTCTTGATGCTGCCTAGTGGAGAGTAGCATGTGGTCCTTCCCTAAAGAGTACTCTGCTCTTTTTGCTCCTGGAAGATTGGTAACAGGAGGGACTGCTTTGTAGGATTATGTGGTTCTGGGACTTCACAGCAGTTGGGGAAATTGGAGGACTTCGTGGAGAATCTGGGAGAGCAAAGGAGCCTCCTTCAACAAGGTCTGGAGGAGACCTGAGGGAATATTAGGCAGGAAAGCTCCAGTAGTTACTGTGTCAAGAAGCAAACCAACACCAAAGGAAAGAAATCAAGCTTGTGTGGCTAACCATGAGTTACAGCTTAGTATTAAGGTGGGTTTTCTCACGTAGTAAGAAAAAAAAAAGTACAGTGAGTTTTCTGACTTAGTGTTCCATCAGTTTCTTGAGACACTGAGGAAATATTTAAGTATCTGAATGTTAAAAGGAGTTTCTGTTGATTCTCTGATCTTGAAAGGCCACTTTTCTTACAAAACAAACAAAAAATCCAACAAAAATGTCTTCTGTGTTGCAAGTAACTTAATGTTTAAATAAAATCAACAAAGATTTTCCATGTAAAACATGCAAAAAAAAAAAAAAGGCATTTGATTGACTCTGAATAGAGTTAAAAAGTAGAGGGCTAAAACTTAGACCACTTGGGAGAACTTGAGGAAATAAAGAGATTTTAATCCCAGAGCTGACCCACCCCGAGCAATACTGAGGCTGAGGTCCTGAAGAACTAGACTTCACCATCGCTGTTGTGCGTTTACGGTGTAAAAGTTAAAATTAATCTAAATGGTTGAACTGTTTTGGGTTTAAATTAATCTCTGGTTTTGTTTGCTTATTGTTTTTCATAAAAGAACACAGTAAATGCTAAATGAAGTTCATTAAACGCTTGCCCCAGCTGGGTAGTGAGGATGATTTAAAGGTGATTAAATGCTCCCTCCCAATCTAAGACATTTCAGAGGTTCCTGAAAACTTCTTCAAACCTTTCATGTCGAGATGGTGCATGGGCTGATGGGTGCCTGCTGAGGAGGGGATCGGAGCGGGCCGACAGCCGGGCACCCACAGCCGTGTACGGCAGCGGGCCGGTGGCGCTGGTCCTGCCACCAGGCCGGGTGGGTGGCACCTCTGCTGGCGGAGCTGGGAGGTCAGCTGGGACTTCTGAGACAGAAAAGCGTGTTTCCATCTGACCCACGGACTGAGAAACAGGGCAGCCTTTCCCCCCACACCTGCCCAGGTCACCTGGATGAGATCAGCTGGCTGGTTTTGGTTAATTTGGTTCAGTCACAGCAGGTATGGAGTCCTTTGTCGAATAAACAGGCTTTAGTAGCAAAATGTTTGGTGGTTTTTTCTTGCGTAATTAGCACAGTCAGCCTGTTGTAAGCCTGTTTTCCAATTAACTATGGAAACTAGGAACCTGGGTTCCTGGACACTGAGTAGAGGCATGGAGCTGCTTTGGCTGATGAAGCTGCCAGGCGCTGTGTAACGCAGACCTTCCTCAGGAGCCCTGGCTCACGCTGCCCTTCGGGGCTCTGCGCCCTCCTGCCCGCGCTGTGTGCTGCCCTCGCAGCACGCTTGCTCTCTTTCTCTCTTGCTGTCTTACTGATCCACGCACTTTTTGCATCTCTCTTGCCCAAATCCTTGGTTGGGGTAGGCAAAGATTTGCAGCAGTGACTTCGGGGGCTGCCCCTCCCCGTTACTGCAAGCCAGCACAGCATGCTCTCAGTAACAGTCAAAAGTCATCCTCTTCCCTTCCATCCCCTCTTGTTCTTAACAAGACTGCCTTTTTTCCCTGGGAAATGGTCTGTTTATGTCTGTATTTAGTTAGTCTTGACAATATGTTCATTTGTGTTTGACATAATCAACCTTTCTTTAGAAAAGAACAAAAAATAAGTGCAAAATCAGATGTAAAGTTGGTTATTTAAATTGTGATTCAGCTTGGTAATTTAAATCGCCTTGATCAACTTGGAAGTATTTAAATACATACTAAAACCTGAAATGAAAGTTCCACCTATGCAAATGTAAAATGCTGGTTTGAAAATTTCAGAAAACTAGGTAAAATTCAAAATGGTATGGTTTTTTTTGGGGGTGGGTGGTGGTTTTTTTAACCTTCAATTTTGCGTAGCTTTTCTTTGAATAACTGTGCTCACACAGTTACTCAGTAGGGTTTATTTTGCACTTCTGTAGCTACTTTTTTTTCCTGGTAGCAGTCCAAAGAAACTTCTATCCTGTGCATCCACCCTGAGTACAGAATTCTCCGTTCAAGTAAAGTGACTGCAGCGAAAGGGGGAGTGTGGCTGTCTTGAGGGGTGTTGGCTGTTTTGTGAATTTATCCAATGTGAGCTGGGAAGGGTTGGGGGCACAAGGTGCTTTGAAATAATGTCACTGTCACTTTATGTGTGTCTAAGACTTAGAATTTGAGGGAGGAGAGAAGAAGGGGATGGAGGAGTGAAGTCTTAAAGCAGTGTAAAAGGTCCAAAGGAACGTTTACCCTTCCATAAGAAAACTTCTGTTGTGCCATTGTGGCATAACACAGCCCCTAGAGCTGTGGTGCAGAGAAGCAGAGCAGTCTAGGAAGGATGGAAATACTCTATATAGTGCTAAAATAGTTCTGTGCAGTGATACTTGCCTGAAGCAGCTTGTGCAGACTGGCTGGATTTTCAGGTGGCCAGGGATTGTTTTCTCCCCGGGGAGCAGTGCAGACCTGCAAAGATCCTAGCTCATACAGCCCTCCCCAGAATTGCTCGTTTGGCAGCTCTACCCCTAGGAAGTTTACCACAAAATTATTTTGAAGCTGTTTGATTTCTGTGCAGCCCTGCTTGTGGGAACCTCCGTGTTTTTGGGCTTTGTACCGTGGCTCAGTCTGCCTGCACTGAGCTGGCACTGCTGCTGGCGCCTGCGTCGTGGTGCGATGGCAGCGCCGGCTTCTGCACGGGCGACGACAGAGCTGGTCAAACATCCCTTACCCTTCCCTCCCCAGCTGGTGACGGGGGAGCTGAGGCTGCATCCATATGGTCAAATACAGACCATCGAGCAGAGCCTCTGCTAGAAGTCGTGTTCCCAGCAGTTTGTAGACAAGAACTGTCTCATGCTCTCTGGCGTGCATGTGGTGCTAACATGGGATTGCCTGCCACCGGTTGTACAGAGGTGTAACAGTTGCAGGATTTTAAAGAAACTGGAAGGTAATGTACAGTTGCAGGTCCGGAAATACGTGGCCCTCTAAACAGCTGCAGATAAGAAGTCATCTCTTGCAAGGGCTGTTGTTTAAAGAACTGTTGTTAGCAGTTGTGTCTCCTGCAGCAGTGGTTTTGTGTCTGTGGATCAGTGGTAACTTGTGTCCAGCAACACTTGTCTTCACCAAGACCCAGACATTGTGCTGTTGAACCTTTAATGTTGTTGCTAAAGATCACAGCTGACTGGCACCCTGGCTGTGCCCTTCAGAATCTGATAGGAGAAAAGGGAACAAAAAAGGTGTTGATCCCAGCTAGAAAAAATAGTTGGAGATCATGCACTGCATTCGGTTATAAAAGCTACTTTAAAAAAAAAAAAAAAGTGTGAGGGTGGAAGAGGCAGTCAGTCGCCTCTCTCCTCTTAGCCTTCTGCTGCTGAGGTGCCCTGGGTGAGATCAACTCCAGGCTCCACATTCCTGTCAGCTACTCGGCTGAAGGAGGAAATATTTCAGGCACCCTTCATTATTGCCTCCCTTAAATTCTTTCTTTGACGTTAGCACAAGTTCAATCTAACCCTTTTATAATCAAAGGTGACAATGTTTGAAAATTACCTGCTATGTGGTATAGTGAAGTTCCTCGGGTGCAGAAAATAGCTGGAAGAGAAGGTGGCCAGAAGGAGAGTGCTTGGACTGGAACGTAGGTGGGAAGGTGAAGGATAGGGGACTGTCCAGAAAACGGAGTGAAAATGATCACTTTGAAGGGCTTGGAGTGAGTGACAATGATCGTGGTGTTGGTAAGGGAGCAGAAAAAGAGGAGAAATCAAAGTGCTTTTTCTTAGTTAAGTGATTTGTGCCATGTAACTTTTGTAGGTACCTAAAGTTCAGTTTGATGCATTTTCATGAACTAGATATTAAGAAAATGCTGCAATGCTCTTCTAATTCAGGAAAATTCTACGCAGAGAGAAAATTTTGTTTGATTGTATAAATGGCTCTTTGGGAAAAACAAACTTGACCAAGAAACGGCTTCACGCAGTAGCCGTTCACTGGTTTGTTAGTTTCAAACTCTGCTAGCCCTTGTCTTGATTATCTTTGCTCTCAGAATCCACAAGGAATATTAGATATCTCTTCTGAAAATTGTGAGCAGGATGCGAAGGACGTCCCTTCTACCAGACGACAGTAAGACAGTTCAAGCCTAAAGCCCTAGTACAAACGAATGCAGTCTTATCCACGTCCATGGTGAATGCTACACAAACAAGAGGCAAACGACTGTTGCACAAATCGGTAGGGATGACTTTTATTTTTACTAGCTCAAATTGTCAAGTAAGTTTGTGTTATTTAGTCAGTTCTGGGAGTTTTGGAGATGTTTTCATAATTTCTGTGTTTATTCAGAAGTTCTACTGACGTAGAAAAACAATGTATTAAAAGCATTGATAAAGAATTCATTTATTCACTTCTAATCTGCTCGTTTGCTTGCCGGCGCTCAGAGTGCCGGGCTGCCTGTGGTGTGGATTGGAGACCTGCAGTGGCGGGGAGCCCTGGGTGATGGCACCGTCCTGCTGTTGGCAGCCGGGTGTGCAGGGAAGCTATTGCCATGTCAGTGCTGCTGAGCACTACTGCTTTTAGTTAATCCTCCTTTTCAGAAAGGAAGCAGCTATTGGGTTAGTAGACGCCTTGGGAATGGGCAACAGCTGGGTGCCAAGCAAAAATCCACTAAAACAGTAGTAATTTCTGAAGTGTTGCATAGAGGGGTTTTGTACGCATTCAGTAGCAAATTACCATTTGAGTGTATGCTGTTGTTGCTTCCCCAAAGTTGCCTGAAGTTGGCATGAGGCGTCTCTTTGACGCTGATTGTCATTGCTATGAGACTTCATTATAACAGTTGTACAGCGTAGCGGTTGGCACGCTGTCCTTCCACTTGCAGCATGGTGGATTCTGCTCAATAGGAACTGTTTTAATTGGTTTCCACTCTGTGTTATGTTAAAACTCTGCTGCTAGATGTAGAAACTGGTGACATGTTTTGTTTGTTCCTGAAAACATACACTTTATTCTGCTTTGGTCATTCAAATCCGTTTTACATGATTGTCAGCTGAAGAAAGTACTGCGTTTGGCAGCACTTCAGCGTCAAGGCGGCTTCCTGCGGCCCAGGACTATAAACTGCATAACTTGTCGGGGGGCTTTGTGTTACAGAGATGGAAATCCTGCCTCCTCCGACAGCATCCGTCGCTTAGCACACAGCAGCGTGGCCGTTGGAAGTGGCTGGCACCGCGGGCCAGGACAGCGGCAGCGCTGGCTCGGCGTGCCGGCTGCTGGCAGGACCAAGGATGGGTTTCGCAGCACCGCGCTCCGGGAGCCCTGGCTCGGGCGGTGGGCGCTGCCGGTGAGCAGCGGGTGGAGAACGTCTCTGCCACGATCACCCGGCTCCGCTCTCCCGGAGCGCCCGGTGACGTGGGACGGGTGCCCGTGGCGGGGAGCCGGGGTTGGGCTGGAAGCCAGGTCTTCGTGGCAGCTAGGTGTGCCGTCTGTCGGGGAGAAGGCAGGCGAGCGAGTGGGAGAGCGTTTCTGTGGTGGTAAGCCTGAAGTTGTAATTCTCTCCAGTGCGATAGCCGGTTAGAAAATAACCGTAGTCATGACTTCTGTTAATTAACTACTAAGAGTTAAGTAAATGTTGTTGGAAAAACTAGTCTGTGTTTATTTGGCACATCTTTCTCCAGGAGAGGCTGGTGCTGGTTGGTACATGCTCGATCTCTGTGCATGTCTGTAGTGTGGTTTTATGGTTTTTCTCTGTATTGATTTTCATGATTCATTGAACATGATCTAAGCAAAAAGCATACTTAAATGACACTGGAGACAGCTGTCTGTTAAAGTGGGACATTTATGTGTGCTGAAATGGCGCCAGGTTTTTTTCAATTACTTTATCAAGTAACATACACCAGTGATATTTCTTTGTTTAATTTCCTTTTCTAGGTCACTGGTATGTCACCTTTGTTTTGTTTAAAGAGCTATGGTAAATTCCTATTCTAAACTTTCGTATCAGTTTTGTTCCTGTTATTTTTCTGATAATCCTGTTTGAGTTTATTTTGAAGTGGAAAGGACTTTACATTGTGTTTGGGAGTCTGTATGAGGGACTCAGTGTTTTGTGGTTTGGTTTTTTTTTTTTCCTCCCAGTAGAGCTGTTTTGGAAGATACATGTGGGAAATTTGGATATTAGCAGGAGTGTGTAAAGCTCTGGAAGCTGAAGTGTAGCTTTTTCCAGTTTTAATCTGTCTCTCTTCTTTGTATGGCAGGCTGAAGTTCCAGATGTTGTTTTGGCTTGGAGATAGTGAATAGGGGAGAAATAAGCATTCTTAATGTTAAAAGAGTCAGACTGGCTGGTTCTGTACTGACAGGGAAATGGAGAGATAAAACCTCCATTAATGGTGCATGTGCTGCCTGAGGAGCCAATAAAACAATGCTGTCTTCACTGGAAAGAAGTCCCAGATTGGCGATGCTCGGTGCCAACTGCAGGAGCAGACAGCTGCATAGGCTGAGGGGTGTTACAGTAAAACTAAATGTTAACTTACTTGGATAGCAGTGGGGTTTCTTGTGGGTGTGCAACCCCCCCCCTTTTTTTTTTTCCAGTTAAAAGTTAATTCTTAGCCCCCTTTCTTCTCCCCCCTGCCCCAACACGCCCCTTAGAGTCCTGCCTGCTTACCTTCCGTTGCTGACTGCTGGTGTTGGGTGGGGGGGCCAAGCTGGGGTGAGGGGATGTCAGCAAAACGTGCGTTCAGGGTAGATGGCTTCATGGCTCTGAACGACATTGGAGTCTTGTCTGGGAGCACCCATGTGGCTCTGGAAGCTTGTCCCCCTGATGAGCTCCATTTATGGCAAGTTGCAGAGTGGTTTGGGCATGCATGTGCTGGAGTCCTTCTGGAGGAAACTAAGCTGCAGGCTCTGTCTCTGGTGTGTACTGAACGTGCTTCATCCCCAAATGTGGGCGTGAAGGTCTCTGCCTCTTCTGGACAGCTTTGAGCCACATGTGGTAGTGGCAACTTCCAGTAAAGGGACCAGGCTAAATCCGCTCTGCAGTAAAACTGCTGAAAAGCTTGTTAGGAGTATATATGGTGGCCAGGAATGCAATTTCCTGTACTAGTCTGTAGGTTCTATGTGTAATAGCCTGTCCATTTGCCATATTATATATAAATAAGCTGTGTCCTATGTCTCTTCCTGACCTGTTCCTCCTGCCATGCTTATTTCTAAAACGTATGAGCAGTTTATTTTTAAATGATTGCTCCAGTTCTTCTTGTTTCCTCCATAATCTCTTTTGTTTCTTTTTCCATTGTAGAGACTAGGAAATAGCAGTTTCTGGTCAGCGGTCTCCTTCCCCCATTGCCTGTCCCTTCCAGTGTGGCGTAGTTGTCCATCAGGGTTTTTTGACCTCGGTAAGCAGTTCTTGTAAGAATGCTCCGTTCACTTGCCTTGTTTCATACTATAAAGCTAAAAGTTAATAGTGCCGACACTGACTCATCTGAGTTACAGGGGAGCCAAGCTGTTACAGCTCCTCTGGTACCTGGAGCCTTGTCTGTTTGCTGCTTGGGACTGGGAAAAACTTGCTCACATTGCAATTCGTGTCATTTGTCGAAACAAATGTTTGGCTTTGTGTTTTGGGTGGGTGGGAGGGAACTGGTACGTGTTGGTGTAACAGATACTTGGAGCGTGTATGGTCTTAGCCAGTTGGGCATGCATGTTAACATAGGCTAGGATTGTGATGATTTAACCCTTTTTGCCTTGTTTTTGACACACATGCCTGGAGCCATCTGGCTGACCAGCTGTGGTGACCAGTGTTACCTGCTGCCCCAGAAACACCACCCTTAGAAATCCTACAGGACTGGGCTGTAGGAGAAGCTTCAGAATAGATGGGCTGTTGCATATATTTGCTGGAGGAAGACAGAGAAAGAAAATCTGGGTGTAGGAGACTCCTGCTGCTTACCTTTGTGCTGCTCTGCATTCCTTCCCTCGGCTGCCCGGAGGCAGCAGTGGGGTGTCTTGCTCATGTGGTTCGTGATTCAAGCCAAGCCCAGATGTTTTCATGCCCCGTCTGGCCTATTTTCTGAGAATAATTTTGGATGCCTCAGTCCATTTTATTGTGGTTTCCTTAGTGTCTAGTCCAGCTGAAGCTAAGATGATTCCTGGCTTAATTGAATGCTCATAGGCAGACATGGCAGCTACTGCTTTATCTCTGCAGCTGTGTTCCTGCGAACTTGAGAGCACTCTGAATGAGCTCCGCACTGGTGAGAACCTGAGGTTGTTGGTGTTTTTCTTTGAGTGGAAAGTTTTGCAGCATGAAGCTCAGAGTGTCTGTCTTGTGGCCAGGAGAGAGGTGAGGACTTGACAGATTCCCGTGGAGGTAGGTCTGTCCTTGCTGACTGATCTGGCTTTCCAATTCCACTGAGCAGCAATAAGGACATGGGAACCTTTACATACTGACTGTTGGACCTTTTCATCAGTGTTGTCATCTGTGCTGACAGATTGATGATAATAACTATCCAGGGCATCCAAAATTTAGTTCCTTTTTTGCCCCTTTGGTGGGAGCAGTTTCCATAAAAGGTTATTTGTGGGAAGTATATTCACTCCTTTAACTTGTGCGTTCTCATCTTGGAGGAAAGTGGCTTTATGCCAAGTACTTCCTGACACTGAAGGAAAGCGGTGTGGTCCCTGCTCTGTGTGAACAAGTGCTGTCTTGTATCCTGTTAAGAATGGTCTCTTACTCCACCGCTCCCCTCTAGTGAGGAGGGCTGCTGATCCAAAGCATATTTGGGCGCTTTCTTTTTCAGAAGCAGTTGGTGAAGGTTATCTTTGACTTGTTGTCTTCAGTCTGTTATATCAGCAATTGTGGCTGAATCCTTTATGTGGAGGTGTTGAACCTTGGGAATCGCCCGTGGATGTGTGTTGTAAGCTCACTTTAATCAAGACAGCGTGGCTTCATTTCTGCGTGGTCATAGATGAATTGCTCTTTGGCAGCCCTTCATTCAGGGATCCGAAGCTAGACTTGTCTGTAAAGAGAATTTTAGCTTGCTTTTTACTTCACGTTTGCAGCTAGGAGTATGTGTGCGCGAGGTCAGCCATGGTAATTTAGCTGTTAAATAGTAATTTGATTGATTGCTTTTGGCATCTGTAACAGCAATTAAAACAAAAGTCTGGGTAAATATATGGAACGGTTTTCTGAAGCTATCACGCACCGTCAGGTTTGGCAAGGCCATGTGAGATGCGTGAATTTGAAAGCTTACAGCTAAATAGGTGGAAAGGGAACACTTATAACAGCTCTGGAAAGAAGTGTCAGAATTGTATATATTTGGAATAAATTTGACGCAGGGAGAAGTGACAAGACGCTTGACAAGTTTATTAGACTGAGGGTTGTGTAGTATGGCAGTGATGAACGTCAGTTGTGACTATGAAAGGGTGGCTCCGTCACCAGGAGGGACACAGATGTTTGCCTGTGAGATAGACAGGCATGGCTAAAATGGCAACTAAGGAATGCCAGGACAGCGTAATTTGGCAAGAAAGATCTCAAGCTGTTTTAGCATACAGGTTTGAACGTTAGCTGGATTAACGTTGGCAGGTGAGGCTGCCACAAGTGAGACGTGAGCAGGACAGAGACCTGTGGTGGAGGTTGTGGGGGCTCGTGAAGCCTCGGGTGAGAAAGTAGGGCAGCTTGCAGGATGCATTGAGGGAGCTGGAGCAGAGCAAGGGGAAGGGATCGTGGCGGAAGGGGAGAACAGAGGGTAAAGCTGTGGCGTGAACAGCAGCACAAGTAACTTTGACATTAATGTCCCTGATGTGGGCGATGCAGAAATATCGTTGGAGACCTCTGCGATGGGAAAAAAATCCCAACTGTTCTCTTGCTTATTAGCCCTTTAAACTCAGCTTTGGGTTGTGTTCATATCAAAGTGGTGACTGACCTTCCGAGGCTGTTTCTAGATTCAGTGAGGTTCTGTACTGAAAATTTGAAAGCGTTTTCCCTGCAGTGTAAACAGAGCTGGTGATGCCACAGAGTTTGCCCTTCCTGCCAGTCACAATCGCCTTCCATTTTCCTTTGTCTGCAAAACACAAGCAAGATGGGCTCTCCAGCCCTATTAATTTCCCTTTCGTGTTTTTAATCGTGAAGAGTGGAGCCATTTTTCCTGCCTCTTTGCCCCCTTTCTGCCTCTGCGTGGTAGCATCCAGTTTGCATAATGCCAGTGGAAGAAGAAAGGTTGCAGACCACCATGCCTGCAATATAGCTTGGTTTTGTCTGTGCTTTGTATTTAAAAAGAGAGTAACATGGCTGTGGCCTGTCTAAACAGGCAAGACCAAATTGTAGAACACTATTGTTAAAATTCCGTGGTGGCATAGTATAATGTCTGAAGAATTTTACTTTCTCGTGCAGCAGGGTGTTTCCTTCTTTTCTGGATTGCTAATTGCATTCAGCTTTTTGGACTCCGAAGTAATAGTTAATGAAAGACTCTGAGATGAAAGGCTGTTCAGCAGCACGTGCCCATGGAGCGTTAGGAACTTCTGTTCTCAGACTGATTGTTCTAAAAATATTTTGTTAATTTGTGTTTGGCTTCCTTTGGCTCGCTGACGTTTGGGAGCAGTTATGCTTGGAGCAGGGCACAAACCGAATACCTGGCTCTTCGGTGTCCCTGACCTTCCCTCCTGTGTAGCAGCCCGTTGCTCCTGAAGGACACCATTCGCATCCCAGCGTTGCCGGGAGCCGAGGGCCGGGGTGAGTGGGGCACCCCTGGTGGGTGCTCCCACGGCGCCCTGCACCCCACCAGCTCTCCTCACCTGGGCGCTGCGGCGTGGCGCTCCCCTGCCCGTCTCGCCCTCCTCTCCTCCTCGCCTTCCTACGCTGGGTGGCTTTATTTTAATGAACGGCTCCGTGGTTGCTGTGTCACGCTGCCGTTGTGTTATTCTGCCAAGGCAATCACATGGATTAAGAAAATTTTCCTGGCTCATTTTTATCAAAATACCGCTGAGTTGCATTCTGGTTAGGATGCTTGGGCTAAGGGCTGTGAGTGGAGTGTTCTTGTGGTAAGGACGCTGTGGAAGTAGTTGTAGGGGTTCAGATTTACCCAGGCAGGCAAAACCCCGCTGAGGTTAGTGATGTGCAAATGAGGGTCCACACTGGTGGTGAAATTCAGCCGCAGATAAGGGTCACCCGGAGAGTTCTGCGGCACCGAGGGAGCTTCCAGCAGCCCCTTCGCTAGTTTGGCTCTGAATGATCCGGCCTGATAACATCAGAGGCTGAAAATAAAAAGCATTTGCACCTCTTAAGGTCCCTGAATGTGTGAAAACACAGAACTAGACTGTAGTGAGACGCTGCTTAATTAATACACTTGTAGGAACTAGACTACATTTTGATCTTTCAGCAGGCCTTGCGGGAGTGAGAGATGGCCTTTAAATGCTGTTCCTGGCTTCTCTCCTAAAAGGGGGGAAAAACCAAACTAAAAAAAAAACCCAAAAAAACCTCAAGGTGAAGAAATGAGTATTTAAAATTTGTAGTAAAAAAAAAAAAGGGGGGGGGGGGGGGGGGAGCCAGGATAAAAATATTGACGTTTTTGAGGAAAAAGTAGGACTTTCATTGAGATTGAAGCTAAAGCTTGTTTTCAGAAATGTTTGTTTTCTGTTGGCTGAAGTGTTCTGTGAGAAACTCTTAACAGGCAATCTACGTAATATTTCAATAGTTAATTAAGAGCATTTAAAAATCCTGATCTTGGACTAATAGCCACTGATCTCATTTAGGCCATAACTTCAACTGTCTGTTTTTTGTTAAGATTATAACGTAATGCTCTGGAAGAGTTAAGGCCACGGAGGGATATTCAATATCTCGGTAGCGTACACAGAGCATGACACAACCTTGGACTTCTGCAGGGCTGGCACCGGTGCGGCGGCTTTGGTACCTGGTCCCGGTGCACCGAGCTGCTGTCACGCATTCGGCCGCCCGGTGAGCGAAAGGAAAGCGAAAGTGAGCCATAAACATGGGAGCTTTGTTTTAGACTAAAACCGAAACAAACCCTAGAAGAATGTTTTGGTGATCGTATTTCTTTACTTGGCAGATTGCTAGGATTTTGTGTTGATGTACTTTTGTATATGTTACTTGGAGGGCTAGGGGAGTGACCGTTAAGACCCTGCTGTTGGCCTTGCTAATTCTCTTGTAGGGGCTGAAGGTGAGTTTTCACCGTGAGGGTGTGTTTTTGTGTGTGTGTATGTTTTTTGTTTGGATTTTTTTGTGTTTTTAATTCATCCTAAGACTGCTGCCACCGAAGGGCTGCCTGTCTGAGGCCAGCTGTGCTCCCAGCACCGCTCCTGTGCTAGCACCGGCCACGCTGCGCTGCTGGGCTGAGCCTCTTGTGCTTAGTCCTAGTAAAGACTGAGCAGTGTGTGGTCTGATCAGCGCCCTGAGCCGGCTTACCCTGTGGCCTTGCGATCACCGCAGCCAAGAGGAGGGGTGAGAGCCTGCTCAGTGATGGGGGTGAGCTGAGGACACGGCTGGACATCCCGTTTTGGCACTGCTGTATCTTAGATTGGTCCAAAGTGGTTGTGAAGCCGTACCCTAATAAAACTTGACTCTGACCCTGTGTCAGACTGCATGCCCTTTCTGTGCAGGTACGAATCGAGCTCGGTGTTTCTGCCTGTACTTCTTGTCTTCCTCCCCTGTCAAGACAGATGCGCCCAGTGTGTGACAGAGGCAGTGTTTGAAACGCCTGCAAGCTGTGAAAGTGTGTTCCTCCCTGAACTCCTTCGTCACATACTGCACAGATAAAATCTTTAATAAATAAAGTATTGCTAGCGGATGAAAGCAGGCCAAGTCTCGGAGGTAGACTTTAAGTAAGTTAAAATTAAGTAGCTGTTAGTGTGCATTTTGGGTTTGTGTGGTTATTTCCTTTTTCCTAAAGAATTCAGAAACAGCTCTTACAGGCAATTTCTGATAATTTGTCAGTTGAAAGTATTTGTGTTTAGGTCTTATTCACAGGTGGCGGATAAATCCAGCTTTTCTGTTTAGATTAGAGGGAGTTTATATCTTCATTGGAAGTTGTAAACTGAGATCTGACAGCAGATACTGATTTCTGAGAGAGAACAGTTCTAGGGGAAGAAGTACTGTGCTTTGCAGCAGGATTTGAGAGGGTGTTTTGCTTGCCTCTTGCGCCCAAGGCCCCAGCACAAATTAAGCTGACAGATGTTAATGGAAATTGTCTCCACTTTCTGTGGGCATTTGGAATGGCCTGAGCAAAATGAGTGGTACCCAAGGTTGTCTCCATCTCTGAATTGTTTATAACGGGGAAGATGTCCAAGAAACTTCATTGCAGCTGTGCAATAGAGCCTTTTTCATGGCAATTACAGAAAGCAGTGTTGCTCTCTGGTAGGAATGGTCTGCGTGCCATGTAATAATGCCCATGTAGCAATAAAATGTATGCAGTATAATAAAATAACATCTTTGTTTATATGTGAAATATGTGAGAAGCCACATAAATTCATGTATATCTAACAGTGTCTTGAACTGATACCTGCTCTGCCTCAGGCACTTACATTGTACGGTGAAGCTACTGCATGCTTGACTGTTCCCTTGACGGTCTCATGGAACTGCTTGCAAATTCCTATCTGTTAATTTGTCCATAGAAATGAAACCACGTGTAGTTGGTTCTCTGCACACGTGGAGTGGCACACCTAACTTTCAAGAAGCTCACAGTGACGACACAATCAGTGAACCATGTGCAGTAATGTAGTGAGTGGGAGTTTTTGAGGGATGCTGCTGCGTGCAGGCTCTGCAGAGGAAAGCTGTTCCGTGGTGCAACGTTAATCCCTGATAGCTGCTTCCTGGTGAATTTATTTACCCTGCAAGACAATAAATGATACATAAAGATACACATGTGGCTTCAAAGGCACCAGGAAGGAGCAAAATATATGTGTGTGTGTGTGTGTATATATATATATATTTTTTGGGGTTTTCAGATTAATTTTAAAATGTCTGTGCTTGCCTCATCATTTGAGTGAGCCATCTACCGTCGGGTTGCCCAAGACACCCGTATTGATGCAATACCTACACGCAGCCCCAACTTTTACACTTGGGCTTTCTAACGACAAGCCACTTCTGTCTCTTCAACCACATGGAGAAGTTCTGCTGCCCACGTACAAGGTCGTGAGTCCACCTGCTCACCAGCTGACCTGCACGGGGAAGCGAGCATTATTTTTGGTCTCTTCTTGTCTGCCCCTGGTGCATCCTGGGCGTTCGGCTGCTCCGCTCGTTCTCCGGGGATGACCCCTGTTTGGGCGCAAGAGCCCTGCCTTCCCCTCCGTTAAAGTGGAGGCTGTGTGTGTGTGACTCGTGCCTTCCCGTCCCGCTCGGGAAGGGGCTGGTGCTGCTTCTGGTTCGCTTCTGTGCCTAGGTGAGACTTGTTCCTGTCTTGGATGAGTGACTGTGCTGTCCCTCCATGTTGCTCTGTCTGTCCCCCCACCCTGACATTGTGAATGCAGCTGACTTGTCCCATGCTATGCCTTCTCTGCAGCTGGTGTGTCGGCTGGAGCCTTTGGGTGACAGCATGGGCAATAAATGGATTCTTACTTGCCTGTGTCAGGAGGGAGACCAAACAGGATTTTATTTCTGTAAGTGATGCTCGTGCTTTGTGACCTCTTCTTTTTCTGTTAAGAACCGAGGGAGCGGCTCTTCACGGGCATATTCAGAGCTATTAACCTCACGAGGAGTCACTTCCATGACATTTTACATTGTATGGGTTGTTTTCCTCCTGATGGTTTTATTCTTATTCATCAGTACCGTGATTTTGCTTTGTATGTTAGGAGTATAGGAGAACCAGTATCTTGCACGCTTCTCTCTGTTTTTGTGGTCACTTGAATCCGAGGCATTCAGCCTTTCAAGGTAGCAATCTTCTGCAAACTTTCTTGAGCTGAGCCGTACGGCTGTGTGCCTTGTGCACTTGCAGGTGGATGCCAAATGGAGTTTGTGGCTGGCTTCCATCTTGCTAGATTCTGGCAACGAAGTTTAGACTTTCAGAAAGGAATGCCTGAGTTTGCTGTCCTCTGACATCAGGAATGCCTTTGTGTGTGCCCTTCCGAAGCTGTTAGTTTGTGTGAGTTTCCATTAAAAAAAAAAAGAGGCGAGCTGTGAATTACTGCTTTTGAATGCCTATCTCTCCTTCTAAAGACACAGCTGTTGAATTTGGCTGTGTGCGGCTATTGTGGATGGTAGAATTACAATCCAGTATTATGGATGTTTTCTTTTGATACAAATCTGGTGAGGTACATGCAAAATATGTACAGCCCTTGGGCTCCTGGCGGCCTGCCACCAGGACTGTCAGTGATAGTGTGGGTGCTTCTGATCTCGTCAGAAAAGTCTGAACTGCTCTAGTGGTTCGTGTTCCCGTGTCTGTGTCCAGTTGGGATGAAATGTAATCTTAAATTTCTTCACTAATTGGACCTGCTTTTTCTTCTGGCCACGGTTTCCCAGCGCTGGTGTCGGTTGCTGTTCCGTGTCGTCCGAACCACTGGTCTCCTATCCCCTGCGCCTTGCTGCAGAGCAGGTGATCCCAACGGTCTCGCTATGGCTCCGAGGTCTCCCTCAACCCCATGCTGCTGTCAGGCCATAAGGGACGTTTTGGCAGGAGACAATAGTTTTCTTGGGAAGAATGCAGGCAGCAATTTATATTTGCTGTCAAAGTGGAAAAGCTACTGAGGGTTCTTGAAAGTGTTGGGACTTTACGAATACAAACTATAAGAATTCTGTCAATTCCCTTATCTAAAAGGATTAGTTGTGCATCTGTATGTTAGGTTGGGTATCCTAACCAAATATTCGATCTTCCATGTGATATGCTAATTACTGTTCATTTAGGCTTCTGAAAACAGTTTGATTCCTTCTTTGGAATCCAGAGCTGGCTTTAGCGTAGATCCTGGCCTTCTCTGGAGCTCGGTTGACTCTGTCGCCTGCGCTTCCCAGCAGATTGGCTTGGAAAGCTGTTTGCTGCTGTGTGAAGAAAGGCTTTTCCATCATGACCTACAGCAAGTTTTGCGTTTTCTAATGATGTGCTTTTAGTAGGAAAAAGTTAAAACCCAATGATCTTCTTTTCCCTGTGCATGGATGAAATTCATGGACACTGTCTCCTGTCTCCAGCCCTGCTGCACAGCACCCAGCATGGGTGGCACGGGGCGCTGGCACCCTGGGTGCTGGTGGTGTGAATGCCCCCTGGTGGCACCTGCTCCTGCGGGACATGCTGAAGAGCTGCAGTCAAATAATGGTGAAGACTGACATGCCTAGAGAGCAAAATACACCTTGTGCGCTGTTTGCTGGTTGCTTTCTAGTTCCTCTTTCTTTATCTGGATTAAATCCCGGTCCTCCCCTTTAGAAAAAGTTTGAGTGGATTCAAACACAAGATAGTAACTCGGTATCTTATGGAACCCTAGATCTGTAGCAACTTGCTGTGAAGTTTTATTAAAGAATGTTTCATTCTTTGCATTAAAATCTGTATTTTCTTTTTCTCTAAACAAGTAGTAAGTGGAAGAGATGTGCTTGCTGGTGTCACTAGAAACAGATTTTGATTCTTATGTATGTGTAGTATGAACTGCTTTAAAAAAAAAGTGGGTTTTTTTTGTTTTTAAGTGGTGGAAACAGGACTTTTAAACTCGTCTCCTGCTGCGTCTGCAGGTTGCAGCTGGGATAACTTGAAAGCGAACTGGAGCAAAAGCCAGGCCACGGTGTTGCCTGTGGTTTTGTGCCCTCACTTAGGAGGGTACTGTGGGGCTGCAGAAGGCTGTAAAAACCAGAGCACCGTTTCGGAGTGGCTTCATCCCCGCCCCAGCACCTGCAGCGGCCCTGAGCGGGGCTGGGGCCTGGCAGGACACCTGGAGAGGGGCTTCCCGGCGCCGCGTCCCCCGGCTGCCTCGCGAGCGGCATGCTCCCCAGGCTTATTTTTAACTGCTGACTTGAGAGGCGCGCAGCAGATCGGGCGTACCCTGAGCAAAATGGCCACAGCGAGGCATCGTGACCCCTTTTCCGAGGCTCTGTCAGGGTTTCGGCTGTCTGAACGGCGCGTTGTCTGGCGCTGGGCAACGGCGTGGGCTGAGAGCAGGCCTCGCCTGGTCTCACCTGAAATGTTCTCTTGTCTTAGAGCAGGGATTCAGGACTTGGCATGGTTTTAACGTACTGAAGAGTTTTATCTGTCAGTTTTAATTTTTAGAGTGGATGCATTAGCTCTCAAATCGTTTTTGAAGGAAAAATCAGTATTTTGCGAAGGTCAGAGGCTCCCTCCCAGCTCCTTCCCTGCTCTGGTCTCCCAACCCCAGCAGACCCAGTCGAGGTGGTGTAACTGGGCTGCGCCGTGCCGAGGGCTGTGCGGGCAGCTCGCCAAAAGTCAGAGAGCTGTACGGAGTCTGCACATACCCAGCACAGGATTTGAATTGGCGATAAGTACACGCGGGCTGGGTCTTTTATAGGCTGTTGTAAGTATGCACAGCATTTCTCAGCAAAAGCAGACAAAATATTCTTTGAGGCTTTGGGAAAATTAATGTCTACAGGAACAGAGTTTCATAGAAGAAGGGTTTAAATTCTTAGTGTTTGGCTTTTTTCTTTGAGAGGACCATGCATGCTGTGAAATGCATAGAGTCTGTTAATAGTCTGATATTGTTTGCATTTGTAATAGGAAGAGTCTATTCATAACTGTAACCCTACCAAGGAGGCTTGCACAAGTAGTTGCTCGCTAACACAGGGCTGAATGTGGGCGGCTCAGCAGGCCTTCCTGCTGGCACTGGGCAAGCCGTGCTGGCCTGCAGGACCGGGATCGGGGCTGGAGCAGCCTCGGACCCAGCTCCTGCCTGTCGCCGCAGACGGCTTCGCCCCGGTGTGCGCACCCCTCCTGCAGCTGCGGGCAGGGGAAGGCTGCTGCCCTTTTCTGTGTTAGTGCTTAAATGCATTTAACAGAATAACTCGGTGTGACTTCAGGTGTGTTACTCAACGAAGTCATCCTTGTGCTTTGTGGAAGAGGAACTCTGAACAGTGTTTAGGATGAGGGATCAGGAATGATGTTATCATGGTTTCAGAGCTATTTTCCTTATTTGATCCCCTTGGTGACGACTGGTAAAAATCCTCATGCTTGTTGGTGAACTGCTGTCTGTCTTGACCTGAGCTGGCTTTGAGCTGAAGTGCAGATGTGGGCTGGGGACATGGGGACGTGTGGAATCAGAGGATGGGGAGCGGCTTTTAGCACTCCAAGTGTGTTAAGACTCCCCTTCTTGAGATGGGAAGCAGTCACCATGGGCCAGCTCCTGTAGCAGGTTGTTTGCCTCTTCATGGCTGTACGGTTTGGATTTCCTTCCTCTGAGGAATACAGGGCAGGGGCTTGTGTGTGTATGTATATATTTCTTCTAGGGAATTGAAATAAACCATTTGAAAAGAAAACAAATAGGTATGTTCAACTCGCAGAGTTTTCCTGGTTTCCATACTGCTGCCTGCTTCCTGTACCTTAAATTCCTCTGCTCTAGCCAGCTCACGTTTCTGGTGTTCAGCCTCCTTTCTCAGCAGGACCCAACGGAGCTCGTTGCAAGTTCCTCTCCTGCTCTCCCTGCTTCAGCCAGCTTTGGCAGGAGCAAGGGCCAAAGTGGCTGAGGCTGGGGGGACTTGCCAGGTGGTGGGTGGCCGGGAGGAGAGAGGGAGGCTGCGGCATGTGCGGGTCTCCGAGCTGACCTGCGGTGTCGGAGGCAGCGTGATGGCTCCCCACCAGCAGAAAACAACCATTGTTGCTTTTAACTGGGCATGGGGGCTGCAACCATGAGTTACAGATCTGTAGAACACCCAGCAGCTGCTCTGCCTGTCGGCAGCGTGCTGCTGTTTAATGTCCTAACCCACTCTATGTTGTTAGAATCATTTTTAGTCTCTTGCAAAGCCGTTTTTCCTCATGCTTGGAGTCCCCGCTGTCTGCAGGGCTCTCGGGAGTGGCTGCCTGTCCCAGCCGGGCTCCCCGAGCGCTCCCCTCCGCCCCGCAGCCTCCGGGGCGGCTGGCTTGCCCAGCTCCGCTGCGGCTGCGGGCCGGCATCATTAAAACCAAAGTTTTCTGCCTCTGCTCTTTGAACCACTGACGTGTTGAAAGGAAGAGGGCACGTCTCATGTGCCACCTTTGTCTGGACTTGCAGAGAACCATCCGGCTGTAATGCTGAGGAAAATGCTGGTGTAAGCTGTTCAGTTGGAGGAAGGGCACGTGGGGGCTGGGGTGGCGGAGGAGGACGGCGCTGGTCTCGTGTCCTGCCGCCGCTCCCCCTTTGGAGCAGCCGACCCCTCTGAGCTGATCTGTACCATTAAGCAACCGGTCGTTCCCCGGGATAGTGTTGTTCTGCTTTAAACTTCCTATGTTGGATTGCTCGAGGATCGTGCAATGTGTAACTTCATTTCATTGTGTTTCTAGCGTAATTGTTGAAGGTGAAATATTGGCCTGTGTTAAGAATGCATTGACGTGTATCAGGGGTGAGGAAGGCAAAGTTACTTGGTGAATGGATGTTTGAAAGTGAGAGTTTCACTGCTGGAGGTTAAGTGGGGAGCACTGCCTACTCCCTTCTGTAAGGACGAAAACTCTGAATACTTGGGTTGGGAAATTTTTGATCACTTTAACTGATGATGAAGCAATTACTGAAATGCTTCTTGTATTCTGCAAAACAAATCCGTGTCAGGAAATATAGAAGTAAATGGCTTGGCTTTTGTCACCAAGCACTTAAGCAGCCTGCTAATGATTTGAAAAGGCAGCAACAGAAGCGATTGGAAAGAAAAATGGCGATGTCAAATTTATTTTCATGTTTCATCTGCTTCACTAGAATTAAATCTCAAAAATTAAGACAAATACTTACACTTAAGAAGAATGGCAATGACTCAGTGCCTTGATCAAGGAGAGTGACTTTGTTTTGCACGTACTACTTGCTGCTGCTTTTGACTGAAATTTTGGGGCATGTGACTAGACCAGGGAGTCTCTGTAGGAACCAGGCAGCACAGGACAGACGAGCCCTTCTGAGTCATCCAGCCCTGCTTGTTGGGTTAAATCCTAGTGAAGACTGGTTGTAGTTAATCTCTGTTCCTTGGTAATAGTCATCACTGAAATGCAGAGTTTAAGAAACTGCAGGAAAGTTTCTTTTCAGAATCCTGTGAAGCAAGTCTTATTTCACAGTAAAAAGTGGAGCTGCTTTTTTCTTGTAAAGACCAAGTAATCTGGAGAAGAACTACACAGGAGAACTCACTCCTTTATATACTGTTTTAGAGGGAACATGTGCCTCTACTGACAACGCTGGAAACCGCCTGAATTTTCAGACAAGATGCAGTTACCTGCCTTCAACAGCAGGGAAATGAAGCTGAAAGGAAAACCCTTGGAAAAGCAGCTTAACCTGTTACTCTTCTGAGAGTAGTGTCTCCCTTAAATACATCTTGCTCTTTTTCTTGTCATTTAGCAGTGGTTTCTGCTGGTGAAAGAAAATTATACAGAGTTTTCTTGATGACATCTTTTCTGTTTCCCTTCAAGGCCCAAATAATACAGTTTTACAGACCACCTTTTCAGCTAACAATAATTTTGGTTTTAATACCTGCTTGAAAGAACATATCTTCTATTTTACATGCCTGCTTGGTACTGAAAGGGTTCATGTTTTCCTGCTACTGTAGTTGCATGTGATGTTTCTAGGATCCTCAAAAAAAAATCAGTTTTAAGAAATTGCAGTAAATCATGAATTTTATAAATGAAGGAAATGACTTGGGAAACAAGGCACAATAAAAAGGAGACTGTTCAACATTGGTTGTTCCGAGTTTTGCATAAAGAACTGATGAAGGACATTGCTAAACAGTGATTCTGGGTGATTATGTTGTGAGACAGCAGTGAAAGTGTACACAACTCTCCTGTCTCTTCTCTTTCTGCAGCTCTACAATGGCAGATGGAGTTATGATTCTTCCTGTGCTGATCATGATGGCGTTTCCCTCCCCGAGTTGGCAAGGTGAGTGACCCACGTGGTCGGGCCGTAGCTGTCTGCTGCCAGAGGAGCCGCCTTCCAGTGTCAGCTCAGCTGCTGGATGCTGTGGAGCGGCGCCCGGCATCTCCTGCTCTCTTCACGAGCTGACAGCATGGGCACGTTCCTCTCAGGAAGGAGAGGCTTGCTTTTCCATTTCGAGTTGCTTCAAAGGGTGCTCGTTGCCCGTTAAAAAACTTAGAGCATGTGCAACTAGGCTAGGTCTCACCAGGGCCTGGGGAGGGAAATGAGGAGCCTTACCTGCATGACAGACTACTGAGCTTTTTCTCTGCGAAGGCTCTTGGGAGCATTTAGTATGGTGTTTGGTAACTTTTCCATAATTGCTCCGATAAGGTCTCTGAATATGTAAAGTGGCTTTTCCATAAATCGTTTACACAGTTGTGTGGACATAAAGGCTTTATGACATGCCGTGCGTTTAAGATTTGCCTCAGCAAAATGGGAGAAGGGTGTTTCTGCTGCCATGGAGAGGCAGGAATGGTTCATTTGAAGGTCTTCTGGATGTTTTGGGAGATGACCTCCTGAAAGATGCGTACTTGCTACTTGGCAAACAGCATTTTAAAAATATTGAATAGAGGTTTTCTGCGAGTAGCTTGAGTGTTCTCAGGTTTAAATTTTGAGCGACTCGAGAGGTGTATCTAGTGTTTGTTATGGCTTATCTGTGCTCGTCTGTATTTACATTGTGAAATCTTTCTGAACTACTCTGCTGAAATGCATTTATTTTCAAATGATGATGCAAATAATAAAGGGCAGAGTATATTAAATGGAATGGAATGTTAGAGTGGATGGTGGAAGGTGAAGATTGAAAACGCACAAAGGTCTAGTGGTTGACTTTAGTAATGTCTATGAAGAGGAAATTGAGACAAAACTTGAGAAGGGAAGAAGGCTGGATGAGTGTTTGTGGAAGTACATTCAACTGCTAATGTTATTGATACGTATTGTCTTGAAGTAGGGTTTGGTAGCAGTTATCACACTGTACCTTCTTATCACTCTTGACGTGCAGCTATCTGCTTCTCGAAAATGTTGTTTGTTTTTTTTTTTTTCCAGCTTTCAGAGCTGCTTATATTAAAAGTCTTGAAGTTAAACCACCTGCCTTTCACATTCGTGACCTGAAGAGCGGTAGCTGGAGATGAGAAACACATGGGAAAGGTGCATGTTAAAGTCTGCAGTTCTGGTTGCTTTCTCTCGTACAATGTGCAGAATCAGACCTTTGCGCTGTCTGCGTAGCGCAACCTGTAGAGCGGCACTGCCAACCCGCCTGCCCTTCCAGAGCTGCCCTGCAGGTTCCATCTTAGTTACTTGGCCTGATTCCACTTAAAAAAAGAGAAGTAGGTTCTGAGGCTCAAACACTATCTTTTTGTTGAAAAGATGCCACTAAGTGATCAGCAAGAGAAGAGTCACTAAATCCGTACCAAGATGTTTTCTTTCTCTTCCCTGCTGTGACACTGAGACTGGAGGTACAGCAAAGGCAGACCTGGACCAGATGTGCTACTGCACTGGGCTTCGGGCAGAGGAGAAGTGCGGGTGTGGTGGTCTTGCTGTCCGTCTCCCCGTGCCAACTGGACAGCTATGGAGAACAGTGTTTCCTGTTCACGGCGTGGAGCTGCTGTGCTGAGGGAGAGCTTGTACAACAGTACTTTCTAAAGAGCTCTGTGTTTGGGCCTGCATTTCTCTCCCACAGCAACAGAGCTCCTGTGAAAGACTTTGTAGAAGAGATGTGACAATCCTGCTTTGCTCTGCTGTTCTTGCTTTCTTTCCTTCCCTTCTCTTCACCTTGTACTTCCTATGGAGAGTTTTCTCTTTCTGTGAGCAATTACTTGTCTAACGCACGTAAACAATGCTGCTTTTTCCCCCTTTTTATGTCTGCTTGTAGTAATGCCATTCTGTTTCCTTTGGAAATAGTCTCCTACTTCCAAGCTGGGCGTAGAGCAGTGTTTGGGGAGGCAGAAAGACCTAGTGGACCCCCAGCAAACTTTCATGTATGTCCCTTCATCTAGGTTTTGGCTTCCTCACCCATCAGACCCATAGTAGCAAAGGGAGGACTCGCTGCTTTGTTCTGTGAGGGTCTAAGTGCAGCTTTGTGCTTCTGAGCCAGCAGCCTGTGTGAGGGCTGAGGGGTTAAGCTCAGAAGCCCTGACCGGCATTTGGAGTGCTTTCCAGGGGAGAGCGTGCCTTTGGAGAGCCTTGGAGGGAACGGAGGTTGATCCTCTGCCTGCCAGCAGGCCACAGAGATGGGTCTGGTGCGCCCTGACCAGCATGTTCTCCCGTGTGCATTGTCTGAGTTGTTTTAAAAGGTTGCTGGTTTGGGGGGGAATGTTTATTTTTGTCTTCCCTTTGCACAAAATAACAAAAAAAAAACCAAAAGTGCAAAGCTGTCTGATTTCACCCACCCCCCCGGTGTACCTTATTGCAGATCAGTCCCTTTCCTTTCGGTGGGATTTGGACCAGGTTGGTGGTTGGATTTTTTTTTTTAAATTTTAACTTTTCTTTGGGTAGCATTCAGGGGCAGACTGACTATTTCTGTGTGGTCACTAGCTTTCAGAAGATGAGATTAAACATGACTTAAAAAAAAAACCCAACCCCATAACCAAACCCAACAGGTCAAACACTGTGTAGAATTCTAAGTGCAGAAACAGTCTCTTCCCTACTTGAGCTTCCAGAAATTCCTTGTATTCTAAAGGGCTATTGCAACGCTTACTTCTGCGTTACTTCTTTGAGCCCTGTAAAGTGGGGAAAGAGGCTTCTCTTTTTTTTTTCCCAGGACGATAAACCCCGACTACAGCAGAGCGCTTCCTAAATAACATAATGCCCGCGCTTAAGGGCGTGAGGTTTGTCACTCGGCAGTGGCGGTGCACAAACACCGCATCCCGCTCCCGGAGGCAAGGTTCGGAGCAGGGTGTGTGGAAGGCCGCCAATGCTGCTGCACTCCCTCGGGACGGGGGAAGGTGCCCGGCCATAGTCTGCTCTGGCTGCCGCGGCTTCCCTGCCGAACGCAGCCCCCCTCCCGGGCGGGAGAACTGGGCAGGCTGGACAGGGTCTGGTGTCACACCGTGGCCGGAATGTGTTTGGAGCTACAGAAATGCCATAGACTCCTGTCTGGTGTGTGGGAAGCCAGCTCTGGGACAGCCAAACCCGCTCTCCAGCAGCTGGGCTGGGGAGGCTGCCCTCTGGAGCCGGGACCTCCGTCCAGTGTGGAGTGTCCAGCTGGCTGTCGGTGTCCGTAGCACTTGTGCGTGTTCTGGTTTAGGTTTTTCTGTAGTGTGGAGAACGATAATGAGGCTAAACAGGTGTTCCTTAGTGCTGGGAATTTTGAAGGCTTTTGTTAAATTAATAAATCCTATGTAAAATAAGTTGTTATAGACTGTCCAGGGAAGTGGTCGAGTCGCCATCTCTGGAGGTATTTATTTAAAAGACGTGTAGACATGGTACTTAAGGACACGGTTTAGAGGTGGACTTGGCAGTGTTAGGTTTATGGTTGGACTCGATGTGAAGGTTTCTTCCAACCAAAATGATTCTGTGATTATTGCTATGGCTGTTGTATAATGCTTGTTACTGTATGCCTTGAGAAAGAGGGGAAAAAAAAAGAACTCTGAATAGAGTAATCATCTCTATAATGAGTAATCATCTCTATGAGCTTATTCTTTTCTGTCTCCCTGAAATGGCCTACAATCGTAAAGGGGAGGCAACCACCAAAAAAGAGCTGTCTAGAGTCCATTTAATCGTACATTAAAGAGATTTTCAGTTTTTCCAAGTCTGCTTTCCTTCACCTTTAGTTCATTTTGATACGAAGCTCTGGCAGATCCCACTTCTTCCTTCAATCCTAGTCATTTAAACAGAAAAAGAATATTACTGCTTTTAAATGTTTCGGCCTTCGAGTGTGAAGTCCTTTTACCATTTCATCCTACCAGAGATTCCAGCAGCTCCCTGAAATAAGCCTCGCCTGTGATTTGTAACCTTTCTAGTTTGATTTCAAGGTTTCCCATTCCCGGGCCAAGCCTAGCAGCAAGCCTACGAGGGGATAACCCCCGCAGCAGGGCTCTGAGTGGTCTCGGGCTGGGAAGCTGGGTGCCGGTGGCTCCGCGGGCCAGGACCGGCCGCCCGTGCCCGAGGTCAGGCGATGACTGCAGTGTCTGTGCACGTTCAGCATGCGGCCGGGGGTCACGGCGCGGCCCCGCTGCACAGCTGAGGGCCGGGCTGGAGGGAGCTCCCCGGGGACCTTCCCTGCCCGCGTGGGGACCGGCCGTGCAGCTCCTTTTGGCTCGGCCTCGCTTTGCAGAGAAGAGGCATTGATTAGATGGAATGGCTCCTCTTAAACTTAGGCCGTTGCAAAGTCCTGTCTGGTGAGCTTAGGACTGGTTTGTTTAAGGCTCGTTTGCCTCTGGCCACCTGGCTTCTCTTTGCAGCCACATACCAAGAGGCCTTGTGGTGTCACGTAGGTTCTCTCTCCGGACGCTCGCTTGCACGCGTGTGTTAAATGCGTATTGCATCTGTGGAGGGAGGTGTGCTAGTCTTCATCTGCAAGGGAAACTGAGTCCTGCCAGGAGCGGGGAGTTGGATTCGATGATCCTAAAGGGTCCCTTCCAACCTGAGCTGTTCTATGAGATTTTGAAAGGGAGGGTGTGCAGGGGTGGTGCATTGCTGGTAGGAAGTGATTTGATATTGTTAAAGCCCTTCCTTGAAAGGTACATCTAATATAATTAGGTTTATCTTTAGAAAGAAAATTGAGATGGTATGCGGTTTTACTTTTTGTTTTGCCTTTTAAAATTACTCAATATTTGCTGACCATGTTGTTAACATAGGCATTTTTTCAAGTGAAAGGTAGTTGAAGAAATGGTGTTGTAGTGCCAGTAAGAAAAGGTGACCAAGTGCCTATTTGTACTAGCTGTCTCAAGGGGAAATAAATCACTCTTCTAAACGTGAAGACATCACCTCAACATGAAGATGTGTTACCAGAAACATCTGTAGTGTTTCTCCTTGGAGAGAAGTTGTTTGATATTTTCCTAAAAAAGTTCACAGTGTTTACAGTCTAGGAACTGGATCTAAAATATGAAATAAAACTGTCTAGGTCAGTAACTCGTGAAATAAGTCATTTACTTCTATGTAAAGTTTGTCTTTTGTTTCCTTGCATCTGTACGTTTCCGTTGTGGGCCCACGTTCCCAGAGCCTTGCAGTTGGGGGTCCCGGGAGTGCGGGACGGCCAGGGCTGCGTGCCCACACACGTGTCCTGCGCAGACCCCCAGAGGGTTAAGCACTGCGCCTCCCAGTGCACCTGGTTACCTGTGGAGCTCTTGGTTCTTGTTCTGTTGAAATACCTAGATAATTAGTCGGCACTCCTAATTGTTGACTTTCACAAAGTGAATAAGCAAACAAAATAAAGGCGCTTCAATTTTGACACTTGCATAATAATGAACTAATAAGCTAGTTAATGAGAAGTTATGCAAATCGCTGTATCTTTGTGTGGCAAGTCAGATTTTTTGTGTGTGTGTGCACAATCTGTACAGGCCAGAAGTGCAGCGATGAGTCTCTGTTACCAAACGAACTATGTGCAGTGAACGTGTTTAGGTAATGGGAGTATTTTTAAGCTTGGCTTCTTGCCTGCGCGTGGTGCCTGGCTGCTACACGCGCCGTTGGCCTGCCGGCCCTCCACGCCTGGGGCTGTGGAGCAGACGCTTGCCTCTGAGCGAGTGTGTTGGGGCAGGCGATCAGCTTCAGCCCTAACCTCTTGATTGCAGCTGGCCTGTGGTGTTTGCTGGTCCCGTCTGTCCTGCCGACTCGCTGGCACAGCCGTGCTCGTGGGAAGTATCGCCCAGTCCAGCTCTGCCTCTGCTGGGGAGTCACCGCATGCCGACAGAAGTGGGCTTTGCCTGTGCAGCTGCCTCCACTCTGGGGAAGCGTGGCTAGGCTGTCCAGGCCTTCATAGCTGGCTTTGTGCAGGGGGAGAGCGCTTGGAGGCTGTAGGACAGTGTTCAGCTTGTGCGTGCTCACTGAAGCATCACCCCGTCCGTCTGCTCTCAGGCTTCTGACCTGCAGCGCTGTCTCAGCTGGTGGCCTGCAGAGGCAGGAGTGGGAGGACAGGGCCAGTGCTTTGGCTGGTTCTGCAGCCGGAATAAGCCTTCCTGAATGGGTAAAGCTCACCCTGTGTTTTAACCGCGTGTGGCACTGCAGGAGTGTTGCTGAGGGAGGGGCTGGCTGGCACACGGTAGGCTGGAAAACTGACTAAGAAAGGGAAGGAGCAGTTTGGTCATAGGGAATAGTAACGGTCATGAAGGAGAGTGTCTCCAGTCCAGCCCAGGAGGTCTTCACTGGAAATGTTTGAATGTTACAGCAGATAATTGGTCTGTGTTGGTCTGTGGACCCATCAGGGTCTGCAGCAGTTCACATGTACGTCGTCAGCGTTACTCCGTCTTCATGCTCTATCAAACGTATCCACAGCCTGCGCATCGTGTTGGATCGCTGGCCCTGCCTGCCGGCTGGAGCGGACCTTTCGGAAGACGGCTGGCGTGTTTGGGGTCGCAGTGCCTCAGCTCATCCTTGGTCAGGGACATCAGGTTTGGTCTGCACGGGCTGGCTGGCTGCCCGGCGGCTGCACGGCCGCTTCTGGCCCATTTGGGGATTGCAGAGCTCCTCGGAGGTGGCACACGAGGGAAGGTGGTTTTCTGTCAGAACCGCTCTTCTGGCCTGCAAGGGGCTTGCTGGGTCCTGAGGGGTCCTTGGGTCAAGAGGAGAGCTAACCATTTGGCTGGTCAGGCTGCAAGCCAGGGGAGTTCACCTTGTGGGATGGCTCTCGGGTGGTGGGTTAGTTGTCCCGCTCTGTGTAGCAGCCACTCCTGCTGTTGGTGGCTGAAAGGGCTGTTCCTGCGGCCTGCAGACCTCCTCAGCTCCCTCCTCGTGGCCGGTGTTCGACGGTGACAGCAGAAGCGCGTCGCTGTCTGGGAGGTACTGAGGTCCGTGCTGCTGAAGGGCTGCCTGGGGAAGGCTGCCCTTGGCACCGAGGGTACCAGTCTGTACCAGGAATGGCTCCCGTACTCCTCTGAGCGGGTCGTGGCCATGCCTCGGGACGTTCCCTGGAGGGCTCTGGCTTTGGATGCCTTCGATGGTTCCAGCCACACGAACCAAGATTAAGGGCCTGTGTGTTCCGATACCAGCTGTGTTCTGCTGTTGTGGGAGGAGAAGGAACAGAACTTTGACTATAGCAATGTTTGGCATAATTTTTTTTTTTCTTTTTAAAAAGAAGTTCCACAGAATTAGTGAACTTATTACTTGGTATGTGTGTGACTGGGATTGTGTATACCAGTACTTGAAATCAATGTGACAGACACTGTCTGATTTCAGGGTTCTTTCCCTAATTTAGTTTTTGTTAGTGGTTCAAAAATGGAAAATAATATTTGTGTATTTGTTCATTGCAGGAGGAGGGGAGGAAAACAAAGCAGAAAACAAACTGAGTTACATTCCCAGTGGGCAGACTCTAATGATAGGCTTGAAAAGGTCCAGCACATGATAGGCTCAGCTCCTATTTTAGGAGTGTATTTGTGGCTGAAAATTTTTCTTGTGTGTTAGAACTGAAAAAGAGAACGTAAATATGAGTTAATTTGCTGTACACGTGCGTGTGTATGTACGGGATGTGTGCCACAGAGAGCAGCGGCTTGTCCTGCCCTTCCCAGCTGTGCCTCTGTTCTCAGCCATCTGTGAGCGCGGGTGGCGCTGCGCCCCCGCGGGCACCTCTGTCTTCCAGGGAGCTGAGGAGCGCGCCGTGGTCTCCATTAGCTGATCAGGAGTGGCGTCCTCTCCCGCAGAGACTGGAGTGACCCAGCGCGGCGCGTTTGTTGAAGGCACGTGCCATTCCTGAGAGCGGCCGCGTGTGTGCTTCCGCGCAGAGTGGGCTTGTCCTGGCTGGGCATCTCCGGATGCTCCACTGAGGATGCTTAGAAGTTTAGTTTCCTACTCTCTGTGTTCTCCTGAAGGTTCTTCCTTTTGCTTAGCTGAAGCATCTGGAGTTGGGAGGGAGGTGTTGTACCTGCTGACAGCGTGTACTGCTGCTTGCTTTACTTTTTAGCACCATGGTTACTCAGACTCACAAGGTACTCCTCAAAGGCTTGTCTTCCTGGGAAAGCTGGTCCAGATTTACCTTTCAAGCAAGCTAGTTAAACCTGCTAAATCCTGCGTAGCTGTGTCTGCTGCAAATTTAAATGACCTTGGTTTGATTTAGTTAGTCACTTCTGGAATGCTCGAGAATATATTTCTACATTGAAATAGTGAATGCAGTTTAACAAATCTGTTTTAAATTTACACTTTGTTTGTTAAGGTTTTTTTTAGGTGATCCTCCTATGTTGTATACCTGCAGCAGTGTATGTGCGAGAGGTGATGTAAAATGTCACTGAACTCTTGAAATCTGAGTACTTGGAGTGGGCGGATACGACTGGTATTTGTTTGATGGTGCAAGCTCATATCTTTGTCTTGCTGAAACAGCTGAATTAGTATTGTTAGCTTCTGCTTGGTGGATCTTCAGCGGTATTTCTTCCTTAAACATAAGGTTTTATTGTCTAATGATTTCATTATCTCTGTATAACTGACGCTATTAAGGACACGATGTGTTTTCCTCAACTGTCCCTCTTACAGATGATGAACTGAAGCTAAATGTGGTCCGCTACGAGTGTGTGTGTGAAGGCATGTCCTGTGGGAATGGAGATCGTTGCCAAGGCCAGCAATGCTTTGCTTCCCTGAGCATTAACGACGGTGCTAAGGTTTACCAGAAAGGCTGCTTCCAAGTCTACGAACAAGGGAAAATGACGTGCAAAACCCCTCCGTCTCCTGACCAAGCCGTTGAGTGCTGCCAGGGGTACCTGTGCAACATGAATATCACTGCGCAGTTGCCCTCTTCTAAAGGTGAGAGGTTAATTAATAAATAGTGAGTTTTGAGAAAAAAACAGAACCTTTTTTCTATCTGATACGATGGGAGCGAGATGGCTTCAGTGCTAGTGACAGTAAGGGCTTAATCGACGCAGTAAGGCCCTGTCTCCTTTGATCCCCACCCTGGGACCCACTGGCACACGTCTGGTGTGCACAGGTTGAGCGATCCGTGTTTCCAAGTGAAGGGTGGGGGTTAGGAGCACAGTCAGGGGCAGGACCGAGGTGCTGCCTGCCAGTGCGTGGCACCGTCCCAGGTGGGGTTTGTTCTGGGGGGCCGGGTGGCTCTGAGCTCTGCAGGGAGTCACTGCGGAGCATCCTGGGCGCTTGCAGCTCGCCTGTGTCACGGCCTCTCTTTCAGGCTAGGTGGTTACCCAGGGAAATGTTGGTGTCAGTGCTACTGGTTTTAAAGACTTTCTTTGGGAATATGCGAATTTATTGTTTTCTCTCTTTTTTTTTCCTTCTTTTTTTTTCTCCCTCTCCTTTCTAAGGGCAAACCTTTCAAGGAGAAGCTGCAGGTTACAGCATGGAAACACTAATTATTGTTATACTGGCTCCTGTGATAGTGTTGATAGTTTTTTCTGCAGTAGCTGTGCTGATCATCCGGAGAATACAGAAAAACCATATGGAGAGGCTGAATTCTAGAGATGCAGAATATGGCACAATTGAGGGACTCATCGCATCAAATGTTGGAGACAGCACGTTGGCAGTAAGTAACCTGTGCGCGTGGTGGAGATCTCTGTGAGCTTTCTTCACTTCCAAACTGCCCTCTTGTACTCTCCAGGCATGGCCACGTCAACAACGGGACCTTTTGCTGCCAGGGGACACTACCTAGCCCCAGGGCTTCTGTGGTGACGTTCCCGTGCTTGCAAAGCCATAGTTAAATGAAATTTAACCGAAAGATAGCTTTTGCAAATAGAGCTCCTTTGACCTGGAGGATTTCTATAAAGCGTAGTCAAGCTGTTTCTGTTCCTAGAAGCAATGTCTAAACAGCAAAACAGACGATGTCTGATTGTTGGGTAGCTGGAAGTGATACGAAAGGTGTAAAAAAAATTTCTGTGTGTTTGATATATGAAAGACAGCCCGAAAGGTTGGAAAAGATGTGGTGCTAGGGGAAGCAGAAAATACAGATACTTTTAACTTTTAAAAACTTCAAACCTGGCTCCCGTGATCTTAGTAGAAGGGATCTTGTATAACTAGGAAATTAGTGAAATTTTGTAGGTAGGAATTTTTAAGAAATGAGAACTGCTTACTCGAAATCCAGTTTTTAAAATATGTTTGTGTTCACATAGTCACTGGAAAATAAAATGACACGGGGAAGTGTTTGCTTTGTAAAGTCTTAATGGGTCTTACCCTTTCACTTGAGGCTGGAAAAAAGTGTTCCCAGCAGCTTTTCCCATGTTTTATCAAAACTGAGCAAGTAAGGCTTCAGAGGCAGCTTGAGTGTTTGTTTCTGAAACCAGTGCAAAGAGAAGTTTTCTCCTCCTTGCTTTTCTAAGATACCATCTCTTCAGCATTAAGAGGCCGGAAAACATTTTCCATTTTGGTGCGTTCCCACCATAATGTGCTTTCACTGCAGGGTTGAAAAGTGGCTAAAGAAAAATGATCCAAAACACAAATATTTTTAATAATATGCTACTAAATACATTGACTGGGTATTTTCTTTGTGGTTTGGACTGTGTTTCTTTCTGTAGGAGGGAGAAACTGAAATGGGTATTTCTTTAGGTGAGGAATAACCTTCGATATCTTCCTTAGAAAGTGTTGGTTACCACTAACTAGGGAAGCAGTTTTGACTATGTCTAAAAAAAAAAATAGCCCGGAAAACAGTTGCCCCTCCTCACCTGAAGGCTGACAACTGCTTTGCAAGCCCAGCTGTGGGAGTTTATTAAAAGAAGGATCTGTGGGACTGCTCAAAAACTGAAACTATTTGGGGGAGCTGGAAACTATCTCTTGCATCTCTTTGTTTTGAGGCAAAGGTGATTCTATAAAATCCTGCTGTAAGTAAGTGCTGCAAGAGTTGCTTGGAAGACCCTCTTGTTCACAAGACAGTATGCCCTGACAAGTAAGTTTTCAGGGTTTGAGATGACCATTGGAGCAGGGAAGATTCTTCTTTAAGGAAGACTGGCTTAAAACTGAGCAATTAGGCTCCTGGTCATCTGAATGTCCCAAAATGTGTTTTTGAAACAGCTGATGTGGGCAACGAGTAAGTAAACCAATGCTTCCACTAGGAGGAAGAGCCTGGTTCTCTTGAGGGGGTGGGGGGTATGATGGAGACACACAACGTGGCAAGGGGTAAGGAGAGGATGGATGGGAATCAGTTGTTCACCTTCTGCAGTACAGTAAGGGGGGAGGCGTCAAAATTACCATGTACAAGCAAGGATAAATGTAAGGCAGGTAGTTCTTAACACAGTGGTAAGGGAACCAGTGGAACTCCTTGCCCAACGGTTTTTCTACGTGCTATAGGTTTGTACACATTCTGTGTGTTGTTAAGCACGTTTAAAAAAAAAAATACAGCTAAGGAAGTCCCCGAGCTGAATGTGCTTGGAGGCTGGGCGAGCATTAGAGGGAAGTATCATGTATGGTAAAGTATTCCTATATTTGCTCTAATTCACTCCACTTCTAGTACCCCAATATTCTAATACCCCAATGTCCCATGATACTTCCAAATGTCTAATACTCCTGTACATCTGCTGCCCTAATTCCCTGCACTTGTGATAAAGGGTGTTGCTTTTGGGTACGGTCAGAGGCAAGATACAGATCTAGAGGGACCTTAGGGTGGCCACTCCGATAACAGAGCTTTGGCTTCTAAGTGCGAGCTTCATTGGTAAGATGGGGTGATGGAAATTGCCTCCCTCTTGGGGCTCGGAATGTCCAGGCACTTGGTGTAACTGCAGGATCAAGTGTGGTGCAAACTGCAGGACTTTTCTACTACTGCCTTGCTATTTTCCTTCACCTTGGCCCTATATAAACTGTACTTGCTAATTTTTTCAATGCTTTTGGTCCTCTTTAATTAGCCCGCAAGGCTTGATTTTGTGTTAACTGCCAGGTTTGATATGTTCACCATGAACTAGGCATGTGTGCAACTGGTTATCTCTCTTTTAAGTGCTGACTTCCAGCTTTTACCAGCCCTTATCTCTTATCAGTGCAAGACCATTTCCATTCCATTTGCAAACCTTTTGCACTTCAAGTCATTTAATGTTACCTGGAAACAGTGATAAAACCTGAGAAGAGTAAGTCAAAATTCTTTTAAAAAGAAATCGGAGAAGTTGCTAACTGTAAGGGCTTGGTCTAATGGAGCTGTTTTGTTCTTAGCTGCCAGACCCTCAGCTTTGAGTACAGTGCCCTGGTGTGCCTCTTGAGTGTTGGAGATGTGAAAAAAAAAAAAAAAGATAGTTCCTTGTTTCTAAATGTTGATCTAACAGGAAGTCTTCCTTAAATTCCAGATTTTTCTTCTCTATTGTGCCTTTTAAATTGCCGGGTTTGTTACACATTAGATTAGTTTACATTTAGGATTAGTCTCCATAGTGTAGCAAATGCTCGAAGCCCTGAGCTTCTAGTGGGGAATGGAAAGAGCTGTGGCCTCTTCAAATCTTGTTTTTACAGTCACTGCTGATAAGTTTGGTGTGTTTTTTTTTTTTTTCCCCTCTGATACAAGCAGGAAGGAAAATGAGCTCTCAGTTTGTGTTAGAAAGCAAAATAGCAGTCTCCTGTCATTCTTAGATTATCATCTTCTTGAGCACTCATTAAAAAATTGTTAGGAGAAATGAGATTTTGTTGGATTTGGTTAAAGCCCAGTAGGGCAGTTTGCTGGAAATATTAGCGAGTTGATTATGCTTGTGCTTGTTTTTAATCCTATTTTCCTTTGTAAAGGAAAGAAAAGTCCAGTAATACAGTTGTTAATGCTTTGAACTAGTACGGAAATCCTAGCAATAGGAGTAGCTGTGTATTAGCACTTCAAAAGGCTAATAGGATTTTAACATTCAATTAGAATCTCTCTCATGGTTTTTTATAAGCTTACAGTTTCTGGTTTTCATGCACTAAAAATACCAGAAACTGATTAAAAACTTTTAAGAAAGACTTGTTATGGAAAACTTTTTGGAGTATCAGTGACATGTCTGGTTTAGGTGAACACAGGCAATACCCCTATCACCTTTTTTATTTTAAAACTGTTTTCAGTTACAAGTAACCATACCAAACTTGAATGGTTTGGGACAGAACTTCCCATGACTCTTACCTACCACAGAATGCCTTTTTTTTTGGTGAGTGGGGGACTGTTCATCTGGCCTGGTTCAGCCACTTTCGGGAAAATTATGTGGGTGTTGTCTTTTAAAGAAGTTCTAATTTGGGTCAGGGGCTTGGAATTTATTGGAGAAACCCCTGTGGTGCCAGGCTGCTAGTGGCTATTCTTCTCGGGGCTCTGTTTCGAGGTGCTTCAAAAGCTCATGGTTTAGAAGATCTGTTCGTAGACCTGTGGGTCCGTTCCCCCGTGGATGCGGGCCTCCACGTGGAGACAGGGCACGTGTCGTCCCCGAGCCAAGGCACCTTTGCGGTGTTTCTGGCTGCAGGGCCGCGGTGAAGAGGAGGGTGTGCAGCTCTCAGGTCTCTTGGTGGGGGCAGTTGCTGACTGTAGGGGGCCAAGGGAATTGTGACAGCACGGGCAGAAACAGGAGCTGGGGTGGGAAACAGGCAAGGTGCGTATGGCCAAGGAGAAAGGGAAGGAAGGTTGGAACTGAGAGGGAGGGAAGAGATGAAAATGGGATGGAGGAAAAGGACAGAAAACTGGATGGGGGCAGAATGGGCAAAGGAGAGTCTGTAACAGTTCTGTCCTTTCAGTTTCCCGTGTAATGCACGTGAAGTAAACTCTAACCAAAGCATGCATCTCTCTTCCCCGCTGAGGGCAGGGGGCTTCTGCAGCTAGCAGTTGTTGCCCTGCTGCAGGGGAAGTATCTACGCTTTACCTGCAGATCCTAACCTGGCAGATTGCCTGTGTCACAGCAAAGTATTGCATGATTTGGTTTCTGTTCTCTGTTACTACATTAACTTTTAGCCCTCGTGTTTGGGGTTTAATTGCTAAAACAGAGGTGTGACATTAAGGTGCCATGTGGTTTTCTGGGCATCTGTGTGAGTGTGACAGGTATGATAAAGGGCCTCTCGGAGACCTGTTCTTTGGGGTGGTGTCTGGAGGTACGGAGGACAGCGAGGTACACGAGGACATCCCAGATAGCACGGGACATGGTTAGCTAGCAGTGTGGCAGTGGTTCCCACTTGTCACAAGCGAAGCGGGGCCGGCAGGAGCAAGGCGGTGAAGATGGCTGCAGCAGCCTTCCTCCTGCTCTGGTACTGCTGAAGCTCCGCTTTGCAGGGACGCGGTTTCCTAAAGCCACGCTCAGGCTCGGAATCGGGGAGGGTGGCGTGTGGGCGATGGGGGCCAGGGGTGCTGTGCGAGCCCACCCACTGGCACAGCCCTGCCGGGGGAGGGGGTTGGTTTTAGGAACCTGCTGCGGCGTGCTTGGGGGGGCTCGGCAGGAGAGCCCAGCAGCCCAGCCAGCCTCCAGCCCTGGCAAAGGCGTCGACCTTGAGCGCCTGGTTCAACACTGAAGGAAAGCGTTTGGCCAGCAAGGGATGCTCTTCCCGTACTGACGACTCGCACCGCTGCTGCGGCTCCAAGCGGCACAGCTGGCTGGTGGCCTCGGTGGCCAGGCTGGGCAGGGGCTGGCGGGCAGCAGGGCAGGCCACCGGTTCGTCTCTGTGGGCTGCAGGTGCCCTGGAGGCATCCCTGGCCGTGAGCCCCAGGACTCGTGGGCCGTCACGTCTCCGCTTGGCTCGCACGGACCCAAAAGACACCCCTCTGTGGGGTGTTCTGCAGCAATACAGAGTCCCCTCCCTGTCTTACTTCAGCCAGAATGGCCAGCGAGCACAGATTGTGTGCAGGCCAGGGGTTAAAAAGGCGCTGACAAAGCGAATCGTATCACCGGTGGAGGTTGGCTTTATCTGCCTTGCCATTTCAATTAGAAGCTTCCAGCTGTGGCTGTTTCTGGAGTCTGCTCATAGTAATGAAGTTCAAAGTTCTGAATGTCTCTTTCTAATTCATGTTTATTCACAGGGATTCGTAAAATAGATTTTGAAAGTGTCCGATACCACAGATCGGTGGGGCTGGGACACGAACTTAGCTCTAATTGGTGAAAACGCCTTTGTGTTGCTGTGCTCTTCTAGTCACCTTTGCTAGGAAGAAACCACAGGTGACTGGAAGAACAGGAAAAGTCTGCAGGAACATTCAGAAGTAAATGCTGTTTTTCTTTCTGCTAACTGTATAGGGAGGAAGATGTTAAGTACAGAAGTCAGAGAAAGTGAGTTTATTTGGTTTTGAGGCAGCTCAGATTATTGCAAGACATAGAAAACTTTGGTAAAAAAAAAGTTGATACTAACCTATTTGAAATAGGTGACGTACGGAATTGAGGGAGCGTAAGCTAAGTAACAGAACCACAAAGTGCTGAAAAAGGGTGGAATTTCACTACAGAGGATAGCTCGTAGGCTATGAGTGAGCTTCCAGGTTCACAGGGAGTAAATTTATTGTCATTTATTTGTTGAACAAAGTGATACTGTAATGCCAAACACAAGATAGAGACAGAATAAGAAATCTGAGAATTAAACAGTACTTGATTTGTTTGCTGTTCCTTGTGTTGTTTGTAAAACTTCCAACAGAAAGTGATCAGGCCTAAGTCGTAGCTCTCCTACCAGCCTCCTTTACGCATGAGATGTTCTCTGAGGTGGTAAAATCTTGCAAAGAGCGTTCACTGACCATCTGTACGGTGATGGCAGCAGTATGTCTTGATCCTGAGTGACCAAGCGGGATCACCAGAGCTGTTGAGATACCAGTGAGCTTTAACTTAATCTGTGCCGTGGTGTACCTTTGTGTATTTAAATGGGGAAAAAAAATGTCATTTCTCGTAGGTTGTAAACTTCTGCTTTTCCTTCTGAACAGGATTTACTGGACCATTCCTGCACATCTGGAAGTGGTTCTGGACTTCCTTTCTTGGTACAAAGAACGGTGGCTCGCCAGATCACGCTTGTAGAGTGTGTAGGTTAGTATAATTCTTGTTCACACCTAGTGTCAACTCTTGATAATGAACACAGAGAGAAAGTTCTATCTCCCATCCGCATCAACTGGTTTTGCTCGGTTGCTTATACAGTACATGAAACTTTTCAGGCTTCAGCTTACGGAACATACTTGGGTTTGGAAAGTGAAGTGAAAAAATTCCGTTCAGATCTGTGCAGAAGAAAGGGGCAAATATCATCTGTGACTTATGATTGAAAAACTCAAGCTTTGTTCAGTCAGGCGATGTTAGAAAATACAAACTAGGCTTGTTTGGGTACTTTGTAAGCTAAATAAACTATGTTTTTAGAAAAGCCAGCTCAATTTGAAGTTTGAAACTGTCAAACTGAAACAAACATTTGTTCATTAAATGGTGTTTAATTAGAAATGGATTATCTGGAGTTGAAGCATCAAGCAAAGTGGCCAATGTGTCATTTAAAACCAAAACCCTGTTGTTTTGTGCCATTACAATGGGAACAGGAATATTTTATAGCTTGCTTGCTCTGCACTGTTGCTTCGGGGCCGTGCAGTCAATGATGCGCTGTTGCTGCTCTCTTCCTGCTTGAAGAGAGAATCTCTCAAGTAATTCTTCATTAAAACTCTTCTGGGTCTTCAGTTTTTGCAGAACTTCAGTGTTAATTTTAAGGATCCATTAAATTTTTCTTCAGCATATATATATTATTAATCAAATAGTGTTAAATTTGAGTTTAGTAATTTTAGGAATCATTTGGGCTAAAGATACCCCGAGGCAGTGACATTGAGCCAAGGTGCCGTACTGGCACTAAAGAGGTGAGGAAGGTATGATAACGATTGATTCTAGGAGGAAAAAAAGACTATTTTGAGTATGGTTTGTGCTGCTGCTGCTTCTGTGATTTGAACTCAGAATGGGTTAACGCCTTCCTGTAAGTCACTAGAAGTTTTAACTCATCAGGGTGTTAAATCAAGCCTGACTAAAACAGATCCATCTGTGAATCTGCAGGGACTGGGCCCCTACATTTTACCAGTGGTTCTTTGCTTTTGGCTTATTGTCTGTATTGAGTAGACACCATTCACACTTGCATTAAATCCAAGTGTACGTCCTCTGACACACTGTGATTTCCCTTCATCAGAAACTGGGGGGTACGATTTGGGTGATGATTTTGCCTGCAACAGAGAGAGATCCTTTTGTGCGTGTGTGTATGTGTGAATAAGGGTGTCTCTGGAATTATGCCTGCTCCCGGGTTAACTCAGGCTGGCACTGTTTCCAGAGACCATGAGTTTTAGCCTGGATAGCAGAACCAGATGAGAGTGCTTGTGCAGAAAGTCTCTTCTGGGTGGCAGCATTGAGACATCAGCGTTGGGTGTCTTTGGTTGTACCCGCTGCTGGTCCATATGTGCCTCTGAAGAACATGGATGGGCAGAATGTGGCTATTTGTAGTTGTTAGATCTAGCACAATCCACGCACGAACCCCGAGGCTGTTGTACTGGGGTTGTGGTGAACATGGCAACCAGAGTTCCTCCAGTGTGCCTTGTCCGGGATGTTGCTTTGCTCTTGGGTACTTGGTAATTTCATACATTCTGCTAAGCTGTTTGGGTAAAAAGCTTGGTATGCAGACAGTGTGTCCCGATCTCCACAGGAGCGGGGTGGGGTTTGGGGGATTTTTTTTAATCCTTTTTTGTTTGTGGTTGGTTTTTTTGGGTGGGTTTTGTTTCTTTTTTAAATGATCATTCTGCATTTTGTGTGTCTGGCAGTGCTGACTGTTTTTGCAAGGGCTGATGATGGAATAGAAATGCAAAGGCTGTATCCCCAGCATTGTATATCCTTCCTGTCCTCCTGACCTCAGAATTCATAGATCTGTTTGTATCGTGTGCCCTGACCTTGCAGCATGCTGCCGGAGTTGCTTAAGCCACAAGTGCTTTCATTGCAGGTAGTTGAATGGCTACACCTGCCCGGCACGCTGTACGAACGTGCAAGGAGAGATCCATTCTCTCGGAGCTTGCAGTGGAAACAAACAGGAGAAATTAAGGGACAGTGGAGCACAGCGTGACTGTAAAGTGGTAAAAAGTGTCTACAGGGGTGGTCGAACTACATCAGCGTGATATTTGGGCCATGACTGTTGAGTTTCCATGCCATTAGCTAAGCCTGTCCTGCCCTGTGAAGACTGTTAGTTGACAACTTTTACTATTGTGTTTTTTTTTTTTTTCCTCCTCCACCAGGAAAGGGCCGTTACGGAGAAGTTTGGAGGGGTCAGTGGCAAGGAGAAAATGTTGCTGTGAAGATCTTCTCTTCCAGGGATGAAAAATCCTGGTTCAGGGAAACTGAATTGTACAACACTGTATTGCTGCGGCACGAAAATATTTTAGGTAAGTAGGACAACCTATTCGTGTATCCCAGTGTAGCTGGTGTAGAGGTGAGTTAGACGAACAGTTCGCTTGCAAGCACTGCAGATTTGCCAGATATCTTGCAGTCTTTGAGATTAGGTTCTTATGTTTGTGATAAATAGTTGAAGGGAGGTTTTAAGGGAGAGACTTGCCAGCAGGGTGGTGAAATCCGAGTCTCAGCTGGAGAAAGTGTGGTAGCAACCGTGAATCATTGTCCTCCTGCAACGTTCTACCAAGAAGCGGTCAACCAGGTTAATCAGCTGTTGGCAGCACAGGCTGCAGAGAACAACAGAGGTGCCACAGCCCAACAGGCTCGGAGTTCACCCTTGCAGTGCTTGTTGCAGGGCAGCCAAATGGCAAGAGCACTGTGCAATGTGTTAGGTGGAGAAGTTCTGGTGGATCGATGCTTTTTCTGTAGCTTCAGTTTAGCTGGGAGAAATAAAGGGAGAAAAAGTGGGGAGGAGTTTATAATGAGATTTAAATATTTGAATACTTTTCCTTGTGCCTGAATAAAGTGCAGTATGAATCCATTATTTTCTTCTGTTTAGCTGTTCTGCTCAGGGTCAAACTAAGCTCCTTCGGTGTTGAAACTTCAACTATAGTTGCCCCTTTACGATATATCTCATTTCCCTGTAAATATGAAAGTACGATGATTTGTAATCTTTTGCATCCCTTGTACCTTGTGTGCTCAGTTCTGAGAGCTTAGAAAATGGCTTTTTTGTGTTGTGAGCCACGGCTGAAGTTTAAGAAGCCCTTCTGATTCCTAGCAGACATGACTGTCTTTTGCTGAGGTGCCACCTTTACACATAAAAGCAGCAGCATGTTTTTGGAGTGCTGACATTCCCTCACCCGCAATCTGATCGTGTTCAGTCAGCTTTACTAGGGGTCCTTATTCTTGTTTCCTGTCGGAGAATATCCCTTGGCTCTATATCACCCTGCTAGACGTTTGTCTAATGTTTTCTGAAGCACTTCCTTTGTTACTACAAAAATAATTTGGTGGTCCTCCTGAAATGTGAATTATTGAACCTTCCTTCCCGAGAGGGCAAGTAACTTGGCTGAAATTACATTACACATTTCCCATGTTCCTCTGTCTGCATCTAGTCTTTCTGGATAACTGTCAAATTTGTTGGCTATTTTATAGAGTTTTTTAGATGCGATATTGAACAATATCACAGATTACAGAAGTGTCACTTTGTGCAGAAATCTGACTTCAGGAGAGAAAGTAGTGAGTGTTCTTTCTGACAAATGCCATATGTGGGCTTTTAGTAAACATGACTTGCTCCTCTAACTTGGGAATAGAACTTTTGTTGCTTCCTAGCTGAAGCTGTTGAGGTCAACAGTGTACTGCTATCCAGTTAATTCAGAGGTAGCAGGAAGGGAGCTACTCTTGAATTTTGGGTTCAGTTTTAAGACATGACATTTTTGCAAGCAGTTCTTGAGTTTTGAAGAGAAATTTTCCTCCTCTTCCTTCATGGAAAATCACTGTGAAATACAGCTGTGATGCATAAAAGTGCTCTGCCTTCCTTCACCGTGGAAGTAAGTAGCACACCAGTTGAGCTGTCCAGTATTCGAAGTAGAAAAATTACTATTGTTTGTTTTTTGCTGTGCTGATCTTGCGGTGCTGCCGTGCTCTCCTTGGCCATCTGCCCCTTTTGATATCCCGTGGCTCTGCTGCGAGCTGGTGAGCCGTTAGGAAGGTTGGGCATTTGGAGCCTACAGCGGTTTAGAGCATCCCATAGGTCTGATAATTCCTCAGGCTGCAGCAATCCTTCTGCATCCTTTTGAGCAATTGGAGACCGATGGAGAGGAAGCTGTTGCTGTGGTGAGATGCGCTTTTTTCCACCTACATTTGGTCAGAAGGGTGTGATGTTTCCCGTGGGGACAGCAAGCTTTGGAGATGTCGAGGTTGGTTGTTGGAAATTCTCTGAATAGGCTTGTCTTGGATGTGAAGGTGGCGCTGGCACAGCACGTAGTACTGGGGTGTGATGCGGACGTGAAGCGCGTTTGACTCTTTTCTCGGCAGCCTGCGCTGGCTGCTTCTGTCCTTAAAATGGAAGTGGCTACTCGTGATTTGTCTGTTCGAGGTATTGCTTCTTCCCAGTGTGAGCCTCTTGAGTGGACAGCAGCAGATGTGCTACAGCCTGGTGGCCTTTTTGTTTAACTGGAAACTTCCCCACCCTCAAGGGGGAAAAAAAGGGCCATTTTTTTTTTAAAGTATGTGGCCCTAACGAGTAGTTGTTTGGTTTCACTGACAAAATACATAAGTACATTCTTGTGAATAGGCTTGAGTTAGAGTTCCAGAATATGTCAGCTCTTTTTTTTTTTTTATCATGGTAATACCTATGGTCTGTTTTCAGAACAGTACTAAAGTGTTTTGTTTTTTAATGAAACAGTTTTAAATTGTAAGAGAGGACTAGCAGTATTGATTCTTTTCTTGGGGGAAGTCTTGAAGGAGCTCTGTCATTTTATTCTGTTTTTCCTTTTTTTTTTCTTCCTCTCTTTCTAGGTTTTATTGCATCTGATATGACTTCCAGAAACTCTAGTACCCAGTTGTGGTTAATTACCCACTACCATGAGATGGGCTCTTTGTACGACTATCTACAGCTCACTACCCTGGACACGGTCAGCTGCCTGCGCATAGTACTGTCCATCGCTAGTGGTCTTGCACATTTGCACATAGAGATATTCGGGACGCAGGGGAAGCCTGCCATTTCGCATCGGGACTTGAAGAGCAAAAATATCCTCGTTAAGAAGAACGGACAGTGCTGTATAGCGGATTTAGGTGGGTTCCTTTCGGTGCTGATGTACTTGGTGCATTCCTGAAGAAATCAAATGTATTGGACAACTCCAGCCGTAAAAGCCTTAAAGTAACCTTAAAATACCCGCCAGCGCTGACGCCACCCTGCAGGCTTTCAGCAGCCACTAGATGGCACGGACAGCTCGGGAGCGGCGCCCGCGCAGCCTCCGGCTGGGGAGCAGGTCCGACACCTCGGGCTTTTCCTTGGGTTTTTGTGGTCCCGGAGGGCAGTGGTTACGAGGCCTCGACTCGTTTCTGAGCTGGTAAATGCCCTTCTGCTTACAGTCTCAGAACTGGGCGCTCACTGTGCCAGGCTCTGTAGGTCCATCCAGCTTTTGCCAGATAATTCAGCAAGCCCAGAACGGGGTTCTCTGTGGCCAGCTGGCTTTAGACTTTAAGCTGGCAGGATGCTGAGAAACCACTGCAGCAGTACGGCTCGTTCGTACCGTGAGGGTATGTCTGGCAATATTTTTTTTCTTGGAAGCCAAGGGAGAAAATAGGGGTAGAACAGTAGTATTGGGGAGTCATTGGCTAGACAAAAAGCATATTGAGGGATGGGAAATTTTTTCAGTAATAATTCCACTGCATAGTTCCTGTCATTTTTGCCTGAGGGATATGAGATACACACAGGGAAAACAGGAAAGCCACACGCCTGGGCCTATCTAAATTTGCAGGGGGAATAGTAAGTAAAAAGTGGAGCACCAAGTTGAAAATACAAAACTTCAGAGACTGGCTTTTAAATAAATTTATACCTCATACTGGGGAAGGGGCAGCACACACTGGCATTGATTGGCATCTCACTAATAAATCGTGTAATGGACTTCACTTTGTCTAGAGGCTTCAGATATTTGAGAGCTTTTCTGAGAGAGCACAGCAATAAACATTTCCCAGTTAGTTTTTGTGATGGTAAAATAGCTTTTTTTTTTTTTTTAAAAAAAAAAAACAACAAACATGGAGTCCTGAGGTGTGTGTCTGACACGTTCTTCGTTTATTCCTCATCTGTAAAGGAGACTTACTGAAGAGTTCTGGCATATATTCATGCCCTCTTTTTCTGCATAGCATTGTCTTTTTTTTTTTTTTTTTTTTTCTCCTCCTCTGATCTCTTTCTGTGTTTCAACACGTGCACCACACAAGAAAAATGCCTGGTAAGTATGAGCAGATGGAAGGACTCACTGCAGCTGGGCTTGGGTTCTGTTGGTCACAGCAGGTGCTGGACTTGCAGTGTACCTGTTCAGAACAGGCGTCAGCTCTGCAAAGACAGAGGCATAAAATCCCCTTGGTGCGTCTCTCGCGATGGCCTGTTTTGCCGGCACGCCTGCGCTGCAGGGCAGCCTGCTGTTTGCTGCCGGTCCGTCCTGCTCCTCCTGGCCAGCAGCGAGTGCCAGGGCTTGGCGAGTCGGCCCTTGTCCTTCGGCAGGCGAGCTGGAAACCAGTATCTCCAGCGGCCACCGGCGTCCAGAGCTGCAGTTACAGAACTGGCCGTCTCCAGCACGTTCGAGCTAAGCAGGAGCAGTGAGATGAAGTCCAAGGATGGATGTCAGTGCTGGGAAAAGTTCAGCCCTTCTGCTTCTAAAGCGATTCACACGCATGGGTTGTAGGTCTTAGTTGAGCAGCTTTACAGAACAGCAGAATAACGCTTATACAAAGAGAAGGAAAAGCCCACCCTCCCCTCACTCCCTCCTTCCCCTTGCCCCTCCATCTAGAGTGGTGGATGTCTGTTTGAAACAAACACTGGTATTTGTGAGGAAGGTGCGAGGAATGATAACAAAACATATTTGCTCAATTTTTGTTTCTAGCAGGTACTCAATATACTAAAGAGGATTTTTTGGTGTCTTGAAAGCCAGTGTGCTTCATCAATTTGTACTCCTGTCAAGCTGTTTGTGGTTTTTTGGTGGGTTTTTTTTGTTTTTAAGAATTAATATCTTTAAGAGCTGCTCTGACAAGCAGTTACATGCCCTTTAGTTAAACATGCATTGAGATCTCCTGAGGTGAAAAGAAGCCAAAGCAGAGCAGTATCTGCCTCCGAACTCTCGTAAACAGCGCAGATGCCCCCATGAAGAGAACCTGATTACAACACTGTTGTCCCCTGACCTCATTGCAACACGTTCTTGGTTTGTAGTGTGTGGGATGCTGACTTGCATCCCTCGGCCCTAAACCTTTGACCTGTCAATCTGTTTGCATCTGTTTTGCCCAGTTTGGATGGAGCATTACGATTTTTATCAAAGTGTTCTGCAAAGTCTTGATGTCTTCAGAGTTTGCCAGGAAGTTTGTTTTCTAACCTTTATTTACAGTGTGCAAGCTGTTTCTTTTCGAGTATTATGATCCATACATGTTGTGTAATACAAATGAATATAAACAGAGACGTGTACAAGTGTGTGTGTGTAAATACATGTCCCATATATGTGTGTGTATGGATCTCTATAGATAGGTGATAAAAAATACTTTTATTTGGGGAGCAGGCTTTCCAAATTACCTTCTCAGCAGTCATGGGGTTAGTAGATGGGATCTTTCTAGAGGTGCCACGAGCATTTTCATAGCGACTTGAAATTACTTGAGGTGCATTTAAACTGCAGGAAAGTGTTTTCCAAGTTTTTGTTACGTTGAAGTACAAACTGGTTTTGGAACAAAAAAAAAAATTAATGATCGTAGGTTAATTTTTGGTAGGACTGAGTTTAAAAGCTTTTTAAGTTTCATCTAAAATAAACTCATGTTAATTGTAAATAGTATATGTTATTCTTACGGGATTTGTTGAGGAAATTAAGGAGGGTTTGTGTCGTCTTTTCTATTGCTTAGTTATGTCATGCTCCTGTTGCTGTTCAATTTGCAGTGCTCCCTGTTTACTGTGGCAAAATGAGTACTCCGTATGTTTCCAAATTTACAGTAATTTAGTCCCTCACATAATGTTCTTTGCTTAAATGTTTAGTAATTAGTAGGAACCAGGTAGAGTGGTTTTGACTGACTCATTTTAGATCAGCTTGAGGTTGTTTATTTTTCAAGCTACTGCAAATATGGTGGGTTTTATTTTCCAGCTTTGTTTTTTAACTTGTGTATATCCATCATGCAGTGTTTTTCTTCTCTCTTCCCCGCAGTTCGGATATATCCACCTACCCAAAAGGTCTATAAATAAATGTGAATGTTGTGCAAAATTGTTTTCTTCTAAGTAACAGATGCTTGGCCTTCTGTGTATACGTGCCTAGAGCGCTGGTGACATCCAGTGGCTGCAAAACACTTAATGACAGCGTTTTGCAACAGTGCAATAACATGCTTAGTGGTAATCCCTGAGGAGATAATTGGTCCCAGTCTGCGGACACAGTGCCTGCTTTGATAGCTGTTTGGAGCTGACCCAGTTGGTCTTTGGACAGTTGGACTCAGCTCCTTTTAAAGAAACTGTCTGATGGGTGTCACTGATCCCGTGTAACTTTAAACATACGCTGCTATACTTTTAAAGGGGGCTTAGCAGTAACTTTTTTTTTTCCTGTCCTTCAGGCCTTGCAGTTATGCACTCCCAAAGCACGAATCAGTTGGATGTGGGGAACAATCCCCGTGTGGGTACCAAGCGCTACATGGCTCCAGAAGTCTTGGACGAAACCATCCAGGCAGACTGCTTTGACTCCTATAAAAGGGTCGATATCTGGGCGTTTGGGCTGGTCCTTTGGGAAGTAGCTAGGCGCATGGTTAGCAACGGTAAGTATTATTTGGGACTCCTTTACCTGGTTTTAGGTGTTAAGCAAATGGTGATTCATGGCAAAGCTGCTGCCACCAGAATGCATAGGGTGTGTGGTAGAATACTGGACTCGGAAGTATTTTGATTCCTGGCACTTTGCTGCCCGTTGAAGTTGTGGTATGTTGGGTGCAATGTCATTTCAGTTAAGGCAGAGAGGATCCCTTGCTACATTCTAAATCGTGATGAGAAATAATTCATACCAAATAGTTAAGTTAAAATTTTGGATGATAAAGTCTCTAAACTTCTTCCATGTGTCGTTAAACCATAGTGAATACTTTTCGGTGCCTGTTTCTCATGACAAAACCTAAGGAACAGAAGGGAAATAGGTAGGAAGTGAAGAAGTGCAGTGGTCAGAATTCAGAGGTGCTCTGGCTTTACCAAATTAAATACAGTCACAAAGTGGGACTCGGTTTTGCTTGGGAAAAGCGCCACTGAGTCCTGTTCTGTAGCTGCTTCGTGTTTCCTTGGCAAGGGTGTCTGAATTGATGAACCTTTAAGCTAGGTATCCGTTGGTGTGATTTGTCCTTGTCAATTCAGAAGTCATCTCTGGCTTGTGGGCCTCAGGTTGTGCTCTCTGGACCCCAGCGGGCAGGAGAAGGCAGAAGGTGCCCTTCAGGCACGTCCGCAGACGCTGGCAGTGATGGGTTGTTAGTGGCGACATGTTTAAATCCAAGGAAGTTCTGGATTGTCATGTGTGCTTATTTGCTCCACGTGTCTGATCTGTTCCCACTAAATCCAAATCTGGGATTCCCTAACTGACGTCAGGCAACGGTTTTATCTCCAGGCAAAGATGAGTAGTCGTTTGTTTTCTCCGGCTCCTCCGAGCCCTGATGGTAGGCTGGAACCTCGCAGGGCAGGTGGGGTTGGTGCCAGCTGGGTGCTGCCAGCTTGGGATCCAAGTACAAACTCGCTCGAAGGAGGCCTGGCCAGAACGATAGGCAGTCAGAGTGGTGCAACCTGAAGAATTGAGGGCTTTTTTTGGTGGGAACTACTACAAGTCAGAATTTGGCGGAAGAATTTGGAGGAAAGGATTAAGATAGCTTTAGAGATGTTCCCAGAAAGCAACTGTTGAGAGGCAAAGGAGGGAGTATGAGTGGTTTGTGGAGAGGTGGGTACAAAGGAGCAGTGAGTGGACGGAGGTAGGCTGCGGTAAGGTATGACAGTGAAGGCTTGTGGTAGCTAGTGCAGGGTAACAAAGCCTGGCTCAAGTTCTAGTGGAAGTTAAGATACTTGCCTTGTATTGGTTCCGTGCATTATTTCCCCTCTGTTCCCTGACCCCAGTGGAAATCCTGTCCAAATGGTGATATGTTGGACTACGGGAAGCAGGGAGAGGACAGACGCGTGTGCAACAGCTCTGGACACAAATAGTGTTATTCTATTAGAGTACACGACTTCTGCTAAATATGAACCTTTTACTTCATCTGTTACACACTGGTGGCCAAAATTTAACTGCGAGTTAAAAAAAAGCATTGCTCCCTTGTTCAGGGTAATTCTTAGAGGCACAGCAGCCCCAGGCAGCTCGTTGTCTCCAGAAGCGCTGCAGTGAGGCTTGCTAGGAGAAGGCTGCTGGAAGGTGGCACTTTAGAGAAGATTTGCAGACCTTCCATGCTTGCTGGGAGCCTTCGTGGGGCCTGGAGCACTGTCCCAAGCCCCTGTCTCCTCTAGGGTGCTTATAAGATGCTTAAACAAAGCTGACTTGGAGGTAGCGAAGTGCATCGGGTAGGCTCAGGTGGCTAATTCAAGTCTTCCTGCAAGCCTGAGGGCTTGCTTTGATAGCTCTGGAGAGATCCCAAACGGGTTTTCTGTGACGAGAGCAGGGTAGCCCGTGCGGGGGGTCAGCTGCCATAGTGAGCAGCTCCCGCCTTGCTGGCAGCTGGCTGCAGTCACAGGCCTGACTCCAGGAGCCGAAGGGAACTGCCGTGGGCTTTCCGTGGGGTGGCTGGAGCTGAGCTCGTGACCTCGTCTTCCTTCTCTCACTGTCAGAGGGGTTCCTTGAAGACGTATGCGGCAAAAGGAGTAGGTGTTGTTCAGATCCAAAAACATACATCGGCCAGATTGCGGTGTGGTGATGATCTTGGCTGAAGGTGTATGCGGTTAGTCAGAGAAAGGAGGGAAGTCTTGAGAATGCATGGTGGTGTTTTTTCTTGTGGTGCACTCTGTCTGTTGGCAAATGTGCGTTGTAGGCAGTTAGGAAGGCTTGCTTGCTGCATTTCCCAGTATTTGGAGGCCTCTGGGTTGCAGTTCATGTCAGTGCAAGTGCCTTCAGAATTTAAGATGTGACTTCATTGAGTCCAGTGCGGTTTTATGCTCTGCGCTTTGTCTGTCTCCAGTCTGTGAGCACTGTAGTTTACCAGTTGCCGTAACATGATGGGCCTGCTGGGCAGGCGTTGATCAATTCGCTGTGCCGTGGGTGATGCTCGCTGCGGTGGGAAGGGCAGCCCGCGCGTGAGGAAGCAGTGGGTCTGGAGGGGCCGGCGGTGCTTACAAGGACACGTGCCTACACACGGGCACCCGGTGGGGTATTGCCTGTTGGAACACAGCAGGTGGCCCATGTGATGGCAAAACTTCACGTGTGAGCTTTTGATAAGTCTGGTTTTATTGCCAGTCCTGAATTTTGAGTAGTTCGTCTGGACTTTCTCTTGCCACGGTGCTGTTTTGGAGGCTGGTAGTCCTTTGTGGAATATGAGATGTCTTGCTCTCTTTGCCTATGAGTATGTGTTTATACTTGTGTATCTGTGTGTATACTGTATATAATACCTGTATAAAAAATACACAGTCTTGCCTAATTACCTCTGGAAATGAAAATTCCATGAGACAGTACCTATGCTTTAAAAATTCCCGTGCAGGAGCGTTGATACGTGTGTATTGCTGCAGCAGCTGCCGCTCACAGACAGTTTACCTGAGCCGCTTTTAAACGAGCGAGCTCAGATTGTGCTGGCAGCTTCACCGCGATGCTGTGAAACGCAGCATGGGCTGCAGGCGTGCCCCGGGGATGGGTAAGTGCTGCGGTGATGTGGTTTGGGCCGAGCTCGGTCCCACCAAGGAAGCACTTTTAAAAGCGATACAGGTACGTCGTGACACTGGTCGTGTCTTAAGTTTAAGATGACGGTGACACTAATTCCGCAGTACTGATTTCCAGTTGCTCTGTTCTTCTGGCTGTTGCCTAAGCAGTTTCATTTCCTTGCACTGGTTTAGAATGGAGTAAACCTTTTCTCTCAAATCTGAGTGTTTAGCTGTGTGGAAATCATTACTTCATCAGGTGGTCACTCCGATAACCCTGTTTGATCTGTAGTAAGACTTTGGCACTGGGAGTGAGTGTGCTGGGGTCAGGGTAGCATGCTCGTGGGAGCTGGTGATGGCGTGTCTCAGGGGGGCTACAGGCACTTGTCCGCTACGTGCGCTAGAGGTGTTTGCTGCTATCCCATGCTGGTGGACACTGGTCATCTCTCACTGGGTGGAAGGGCAGAGTCTGTTCCAGTGAGTCAGCCTGGTTTAGTACTTGAGTTTTTGGAGACTGTGAAGTTGTAATCTGACTAATGATAGTTTTTAAAATTTTATTTTTAAATTTTTAATTTTTAATGTTTATTCTAACATTTTCAGGTTTTTAAATGTTTAATATTTTTTTAAAACTTCTCTAAGTCCTCAAGTTGACACAGTGGTTCTCAGTACTTTCCTGTTGTGCTTTAGTATAGGGAGGAGAATGTGACAGGGCAGCCAAGAGTCCTTGCGTGTTGCCTCTGTGCTGTAGCCAGAGCCGCTCAGCGTTTCTCTCTGTACTTGAAAATCATCGAACGGTTTGGGTTGGGAGGGACCTTCAAGATTTAAGCCCCCAAATCAGTGTTTCACTCCTGTCCAATGGACCAGTGCTGGTTCCTTGTGGAGCGGCTGCTGATGTTTTGGGAACGTGCTCCCTCCCTGGTGTCCAGGGCCTCGCGTCGGTGCTTCCCTGGTGCCTGGCGCTTGCAGCGCTGCTCCCTGGGAGTCCCCGCAGTTGGTCCTGGGATTGTGATCTTGTTCAGCGCGGGTAGTGGAGAGACGGGGACTGCTCAAAGCCAGCCCTGGTGCGTGAGCAGCGTTGTGCCTGCAAGGCTGTGCCTGTTGTTCGGGCGTCCGTGTAGGCCTTGCTTCGCTCCGACGGCTGCGTTTGTGCGTGCACGGGGCAAGCTGACGCTGAAGCCACAAGGAACAAGGCGAAGAAAGCACTACTCCGTGTGAGTTCTGGTTCCTTTGAGTAGCAAAATATACACCCTGCTGTAAGTGGTGGAAGTCCTCTTCAAGCTGTCCAGGAGGCGGCCAGCTCTCGGTTGGGCGGGAGGGTCCGGGGTCCCTGGCAGCGGGCGGCTGGCTCACCGTCCCGGGCAGCGGCGGGGGCAGCGTGCCGCAGTTCAGCGGTGGCGGTGTGGGCCGGAGGTCGCGGTGGCTTGCTGGCACCGCTGCCGGGCTGCTGCCGAGCCAGCGGCGTCCCACGGGCTCTGTGACGTCTGGCTGCGGCAGACCAGAGCACGCCAGAACCGCTCTATTGGAGTAAAGGCTAGGCCCGCTTCGTTTCGTACATATTGCTGTATGTCTTATCTGGAAAGTAGCCAGCTATGTGCCCTATACTTTGGAAAGACCACAAGAAAATAGTAAATGGGAGCCAGACTCTCTTTTAGTGGTAAAGTTCATCTGTAATATCCTAACGACCCTGGAAACGTTTCCAGAGCTATATGATGTAGCTCTGAAGTTCTGCATTTGACTCGTGTAAAGCCACTGCTTCCTCCGAAATGGCAGCACAGACAATGTGGACGTGCAGGAGGTTTCTTGTATTCTTGATTTCTCACAACAAACTTTATTCTGTGTTCTGGTAGGAAGTAGGGGGAGTGTAAAGGCAAGAGTTGAGCCCTGCAGTGATGTTTGGTGTGTGCAGTTACAGACTGCTCAAAGGGGGAGTGTGGGTGTTGCTGCTTTACACAGCAGGTAGAACAGTCCGTCCTTCTGCCTCCATGTCAGAATGCTGCAGGGCAGAGCCTGCTGCAGCCCCCTAGTTACTCTGTGATGGTGACTTGTTTGGGTAGCCAGATCTTTGAATTGTCCTACTGTGTTCTCAAGGAGTTACAATTTCCTGAAGACCATTCCCTTCTTCGACTAGTCACCACAGATAGGGATTTACAGATTTTTATAGAGTATCTATGGGATTTTGATCTTTGTCTCCAATAGAACAAGAAAACTAACACTCAACCACTGTAGCAAAGTTTGAGAACCTCTTTTCAACCTTATTATATTCGAAGCAATGGAAATTCTCCTGGATTTCATGTACGTCTGACTGTGGGTCAGCTGCTAGCCTGCTAAAAAGCAGTTTTAGGATTGCCGTGGCTGTGTTTCTACTGTACACAGAGGGCCTCATTCGCCCGGTGTTTTTCTGAGCTGCTGCCCAAGTGCCTGTCTTGGAACACCAGTTTTTAAATTGGCTTCCTAAGAAAGCTGAGGTCCCAGTAGATCTCTTGTGAGCTTGATCCACTGATGAAACAGCAGTGCTGCGTGCATGCCTTGGAGAGTAGGCAAAAGGCTCTTTAGCCACCGGTTCTATGTAAGGTGGGTGACACGTTGTGAGAGCACACCCATAAACTCCTTTTTCAACGCAGGATCCTAGAAAATGTGTTTAGACACTGGGTGCTACATGCTCTCGGGCGTTTGGCTTGGTGACAGCGTGTGGCACCAATCAGCCTAGGTATTTTACTGTTTTAAGAACAAGAAGTAGAATTATTTGAAGCACCAGCGTGAGGGTCTGCAGATGCTGATGTGCTCATTGGACTCTTTCAGGAATCATAAAACCCTGCAAAGTGTGTGGTAAGCCTATTAAAAACCACAACGCAGACCTTGCATTTTCTGTGTTTGCTAGCAGAAATCCTGGGTTTGTGGCAGTCGGTAAACCCCTCCATGCATTATAAAAGGTGGCCTGCTGGCGAGTGGATTTATTTCTCACCGTTTCAGCTCAAGTGTCTGCAAAATGGATATGGTTCTTACTTTGTGGAATTGTAATGTGAGCCAATTAATTAACGTTTTGAGTAGGAAAAGCTGTTCCTGTGACAGTGCTGTTCTGTTGTTTAATGGCTGCCTGACACTGTGGTGGTGACTTCTAGAGGGTTTTTGTGCTGCTTGGACGGCTGGGTCAGGCGTTCTCTCTTTCTGTGCAAAACGCTGCTTCGCCGACGCAGTCATCGGATAACGCCTCTCTTGTGTCTCACCAGGTATTGTGGAAGACTATAAACCACCATTTTATGACTTGGTTCCGAACGATCCCAGCTTTGAAGACATGAGGAAGGTGGTCTGTGTAGATCAGCAAAGGCCGAACATTCCCAACAGATGGTTCTCAGACCCTGTAAGTGGGTGTGCGGGCGGGTGGTTTGCAGGGGAAACGAGCTGACCTTGCTCCTTTTGAAATGAAGTCACGGAGCTATTTTCAGTTGTTGCTTGAAATTGAAATGCTCTCGGCGCTACTTGTCAGGAGCGTTACCTGTGTGGAGTTCAGAAGCGTGCTGGACCTTTGTGGGAGCAGGGACCGTGAAGTCTGAGCTCTTCAGAGGAGCCTTTTAGTAGCATGGTTTAACATTGACCGTTCCACAGCTGTTCTTCCCATGTTGTTACTCTCTTTCCAAGCGGAGATTCCTTGAAGAGGAAGGTAGTCTGTCTGGGACTTTCTGTGGCTTATAAGCATGCAAATTTAGATCAGAATTTTGGTCTCTCCCCTGCCTACAGGATAAGGGACTGCTCTTCTTTTTGGGAGGCTAGTGCTGCTGAAGTTTTATTTTTCTTCATTGAAATCAGTGTGGACTCTCCAGCTTGACCAGCTGTTTTGTTCCTTGTTTCTGAAGCTGTGGAGGTTGGTTTGAATCTGTGCAGCTGGCTGGGGCCAGCAAGGCCCAGCGGTCCCGTCTGTACAGGGTTGGCTGTGGAGCTGTGAGTGGGGTTGGCTGTGGAGCTGGCCGCACAGCCAGCCGTGAACCCCAGCCATTTAAAGTTGCCCTGGGCATGATGAAATCGCAGGTGGAAAATCTGCACCTTCTCCAGCTTCCTTCACTGATCTTCCACGAGTCAGCTTCCTTGGAAGGAGATTCTGTAGAGTGTGTTCTTAATCAGGAAAAACCCAAAACTCCGGTGTTTAAAATCGTGCTAGCTTGTCACTCCAGTCAGCCCATTGTCTGGTTATTCTCTTGGTTTAACCAACTTGCCAAACTTGGCATTTTCTCCAACGCTTGAAAGCTGTGTATTTGGTAGATGGCAGTAAACGCTCTGTAGACCCTGAAAATCGAGTGTTCACATAAGGCAGTAAAACCTTACTGTGTTAGCGCTTAACCCAGGTTGGTTTCTTGGCTTGTGATTTGTGGACTTACACGCATGTTCTGTGTTTCTTATTCTTTTCCCAGACATTAACGTCTCTCGCCAAGCTGATGAAAGAGTGCTGGTATCAAAATCCATCAGCGAGACTAACAGCCCTGCGCATCAAAAAGACTTTGACCAAAATTGATAATTCCTTAGACAAACTGAAAGCTGACTGTTGACCTTCTTCTCGTGGTGCTCTCCTGACGGGAAGGCGTTTGTCTGGTCGGAAACCGTCTGGCCAGACGGTTTATGCGCCTGGTCCCCATGTGGCCACGTGGAGAGCAGAGGTTCTCGCCGAGCCGCCTGCCTGGGAGCCAGCGGCACCGTACGGACTTGGCTCAGTGGCTACGACGGGCATTTCACAAATGGTCAAGCTATAAGGACTCACGCTGGATGTGCTGTTGCGAAGGTAGTGGCCTGAAGGAAGACAGAGAAATCCTAAGACAAGATCAGGGCATTAAATAATGGCTTTGAACAGCTTTTTTCTTTTTTTTTTTTTTTTAATTCTCCTAATCACTCCCAGGGTGAACACATGGAAGTGGTAAATTTTAATCAGCAATATTGCCTGTGCTTCTCTTCTTTATTGCACTAGGAATTCTTTGCATTCCTTACTTGCACTGTCACTGTTAATTTTAATGACATGACTTGCCAAAAATATGATTGGCTGTACACTACATTGATCTATGCCTGAATAATAGGAAATGAATTTGGTAAACTGAAAATGTAACTGTCAGATTTTAGCTGCATTTTACATGTGTACTGATGTTTACAATAATGCTGAACATTAGGAATTTCTCATTTATACAAAACTTGCAAATTATTTATTACTAGTGCACTTGCCAGTTTTTTAAACTGTAAAATAAGTGCATAAAGTTAAAGCTTATTTTTATGTGGCCTCTTTCATGATTTCTTACACAGATGTTTTTGTAACACAACATAACCTGAAACATAAATTGTTTTCTGTATTACCATATTACAACTCGATAGTCACATTTTAAGTGCTTCACATTTGTAGGTGTGTGGTCTGTAACATATTTTCGGTTCAAATACGGAACATATATAGCCATTACCCACATGACATTGTGTCTAGCATCTTACTGATCTAGAAGAGGAAAGCAATGGAGGAATTAACTAGAATTTTAGGTCATGAATGCTGTGGGGAAAATGCATTTTATTTCTTCTAAGCTATATAATATGCATTTAAACTCTGCCAGAAAAATAACTATTTTGTTTTAATCTACTTTTTCTATTTAGTAGTTATTTGTATAAATTAAATAGAATGTTTTCAAGTCAAACGAAAGTGGTTTAGTTCTGTTCCCGCCTGTCAGTCATGAAGGAGGGCTGATGCAGCAGTGGGTGTCTCCAGTCGAGCGCTCGCAGTGAACGGGGCTGCTCCAGCCCGGCACTGGGTGGGACGCCGAGGTGCCGGGCTGTTCGCAGCCCTTTGCCTGGGCGCGTTTTCCCCGTGCCGAGGCGGTGCAGCGGGGGGCGGTGGGCTCTCCTTGGGCGCGACCAGCCGTGTCCGTGCAGACCTCCTGGAGCGCGTCTCGCGGGAGGAGGGATGGGGGAGAACTCAGCTGTGTGCCCAGGAAGCTGGTGCCCCTGCCTGTACCTCTTGATACTCCTGTCTGTCTTGTTGTGCCAAGTGGAAGGGTAACCAGGAAGCGACTGTGCCCTCTCATCCTTGGGAGGGGACCCCTTTGTGCGTGGGCTTGAAATCCTCCGGGTGACCTAAGGACCTGGGTAGTAATTAGCCATTCAGACACGTTTGCTCTCTGGGTTAAAAAATGCCTCCGGGGTTCCCTTCTGTGCTTTAAGTCCCCCAGATTCTGCTCCTCTGTTTCTCTGTAATTTTTCCTTCTCAGCCCCAGTTGTTTTGCCCTCCCCCAGCCGAGTGGCGCGCCTTTCTTCTTCTAGGGCAGGAACGGCAGCCGCGTTTGCAGGGTAGGGGCTGCAAGGGGCTGAGGGACTGCCTGGCACCACAGCGCTGCAGGGCGGACGGAACTGATACCAGTTGCTCGGTCTCTTGTTTATACTTGATGAAAACCTGAGCAGAGCCAGTGCTGCAAAAAAGCATAGGAAAAGCGGGATCTGATGAGTTTTTGTTGTTAGTTTTTAATAGGAAGCCAAAGGCTCGGTGGCCTGAATGCATTCCAGTTTGCTTTAAACTGGTTTGCACGTGTGGTGCTTGCTGGGCTGGCGGTCAGGCAACCGCAGCCCGGGAGGGACTGTCACTGTTTCAGCAGCGACTCGCACAAAGTGCCTGTTGGGCTGAAGATGCTCTGGGAAGGGAGGTGACTGGCGGCGGTTACAGCTGGAACACGTAGCTGTTCGGGGTAATTCTCTGACGCAGCGTTGCCCGCAGCTGTTCAGCTCTGGGTGCCCGGTGCGTGCGCTCCTCCGTTGCTTCCCTGTGTAGGTGTGGGGCGGAGTGGGCATCAGGGCTTAAAGCCACCGGGAAGGGAGGCAGCAGCCTCCTGCGGGGGTCGCAGGCTGCCCCGTGCGGAGGCGATGGCCACGGGGACGCCTGGGCAGCGGAGGGTGAGAGGGGAGGTGGCTCTGCAGAGGGAGCCAGAGGTGGAAGTTCAGTGTGTGGCAGGAGCTTGCCGCGGCTGGGTAGGTGGTTCACTCTGAGTCTCCACATCTCCAGCGCTTCCCAGTACCGGTGGTGGAGGAGAGAGTCCGCCATGGGACAGTTAATGACAGTTCTGGCCACGTTTGCAGTGCCTTTCTCCGACACTGACCCACTGAGCCGCAGCATCGTGCTGGCTGTTCAGGAAGGTGGTCACGCCAAGGGCTCGCTCCATCTCTCCTCTGCGCCGTCGCATCTCCTGGAAAGCACCATGTATGCAGAGGGACGACGGGTGGAAGCGGCTCCATGTGCCCCGTGGCGGTGGCTCTGCTGCCTCTGAGGGTCTGCGTGTTCCCACCGCGGCACTGGGGGCCGGTCCAGCAGCTGCGCCAGCAGCGGTTGGGGGGTGCGGGCCCACGGGAAGGCAGCGCGCGGCTCTCGGGGGGCTCTGCCCGGGCCAGGCTCTGGGAACCGCTGGCCTCTTCCAAGTGGGACACGGACTTGACTGAGGAGCTTCAGCACGGAGCGAAACAGGAGCCTGGCTCTCCCCGTCTGCAAAACAGGGGTAGCCAGCCACAGGGTAAAAGCACAGACCGTGAACGGGGCATCACTGGGGCGTTTTTATCCTGTGTCAGGTAAACAACGGTATCCAGGTGAGCTACTGGCAGGGTAAAAAAGTCTGACCACTGCGAGGATGCCTAGGGCTCATCGATGTGCTGCTGCTTTTGCATATCAAAACATCCAGGGATTATTTTAAACAAAATTCACAATCATGCCCTGCTGATGAAGTATTTTTGGTCCAGGCTTTGACTGAACATTAGTTAACATTTTGAAATGGTGTGGGTGTTTTTTGTTTTTTTTTTTATGAGGTGACTCTTTGGCAAACTTGACCCAAGAAAATTGAGTGGAAAACAATCATAAGAAGTGATTTCTTAGCAATTTCTTATCCCCCTGACTTGGGGATAGGTCATTCAGCATGGCCCTTTTCTAATGTGTGGTGGCTGCTGAGGACAGTTGGCGTCCGTGCTGTCAAAGGTTCGTAGAAGCAGCAGCGATCCAAGCACTGCTCGTGGGAGCTAGAGGGTGGCGCACCTGGGAGCAGAGGAGGAAACACTCTGTGACAGCCAGGGAAGGATTATCTGTGGCGAGTGTTACTTAACCTCATTTTCAAGTGTCTGGACAGTCATAGCAGAAAATTTGTGGCTGCTTTTCCCCTCGGGGTGCCAGGGTTTGGGCAGTGGGGGAGAGCTTCCAAGAGATGTACGTGAAGCTAACACCCCCACCCCCATGCTGATTTTCCGGGGTGTTTGTTAATCGCCGTTCCTCTAGCACCCCCGTAAAATCTAATCTTCTAAAGAGATTTGGAATGCTCATATATAATCCGCTGCATTAAGGGCGTCGCTGCATTTATTACTATGGAGATGGCAGCAGCAGTTCCATAGTTGAATTATTCATGTGTCTGGCGGGTTTGCAGTGTGCACAGCCAACGTAGATCTGGGGTGCTGCCATCCGAGCAGCGCCTGACCATGCAGCAGAGCCCTGGGAAGAGGAGGCCCTGCCTCCTACTTCTTTAGGTAGAGAATAGAGGCATCGATCAGCGCGTGGGTAGCACTGTCTGATTCAGCTCTGCTCTGGATAGGTATGACTGGTGGTGGGAGGAAGACTAGGCAAAAAACAGAGGTGCCTTGGGTGGCGGGGGGAGTGTTGTTGCTTTTTGTTTGGATTTCTCTTCCGTGTGGAGAAGGCCTGTTTGTTACTGGTGAGGAACGTGTCGCACCTTGGCGCACGTCCTGGAGACAGCTGCCCAAGGCAGCCCGAGGCCAGCGGCTTAGGCTGGCGATGCTGTAGTGAAGGTGCTGAAGGCTTCCTGCAAATATCTGTAACCCTCCTTTGGGCCTTGGGTGCTGGAATTTTACACTAAAATTTCATATCAAGCCTTTCAGAATGTCTTTATTTACTGGGATTAAACTATTTCTAATGGGAGGGACAAGGAGGAATTCTCTTCCCTGCAGGGTGAAGTGTCTGCTGTGCAGAAAGATCAGCCTTGGCGTAGCGGGTGGCATTGGAGCAGGGAAACAAAGATGTTGCCGGTGTGGTTCCGTTCATAGAGAGAGAAGTTAAATCTTTCTCAAACACAGAATATGTTTTTACGTTTTAAAGCTAAGATTTGTGTGGGAAAAGTAAGCATTTTGTCAAATGTAGAGTTAATGATGTCCTGGGACAGCTGCTCTTGCCTGGGAATAGCACATTTGCTTTATCCCCAGTTGGAAGGAAAAAAGAACCACCACGCTTCTAGTGCCTGAACCAAGAAACCGTGCCAAGACCCAGCCAGAGCATGCCAGGAACAGCAAGGCATGGCCGCACACGGTTTACATCAGTCTCGGCCCGTCATGGTGGAAGAGAGGCTGCAAGGGGGACCTCTGGTACTCGTGGAGGAGAAGCTGGGACCTTCTCTGTGGGAAGTGCAGTTTCTCATGGTTATGGTCTTGTCTCGCCGCCTCTAGATCCTGCGGGGCGGAGAGCGGTGTGAAGCCTGCGAAAGGGACCTCCCAAGGGTTTGGGAGCTCTGCTCACGGGGTCACCCTCTTCTGTACCAGCCAGGTTGCTCAGAGGTCCTGGAACGTGGTCCTCTTGGGGGTGGTGGCCTGGTACACGATACACCAAAGTGCCTGCCAGCTATCAGACCTGGGAGACTTAGTCATTTGGTTTGGTTTGGTTTTTTAACAAAAAGGTGTCCCCCTTTCCACCCCAGTCGTTGCCGTGTGTCGCTCTGTGTGTAGCAGCGTTTGTCCCAGCAGCGTGTCTAAACCCGGGGGCTCGCCCTGGCAGAGCAGCACGAGAGCTGGTGTCCGTGTGCTGTCCTCTGGCCCGGCGCAGCTCCTCAGGGCTCTCTGTGCCTACGGAGCTGACAAATACCCCTGCTGCTGCTTCACCAAAGCGTTCCTACCTTACCTCTGTGACTGGGCGGGCAGTGCTGTGCGGGTGGAGAGGGGGAACATCCCGCAGCGGCTGCTGCCAAAAAAACTGCTCTGCCCTCCTCCCTGCCGGGCGGGCGCCTCACCGTGGGGCTTCAGCCCGCGCATCGGAGCGCACCGAGGGCTTTGTCCCGGGGTTTTTCATCTTTGTGAACTGCGTGAGTGATGAAGCAGCTGCTTCACAGATGATGCGAGGTGGATTTTAGTAATTACCTGACGTTGGTAATTACCAATTTGTCTTTTCAACTGCAGTCCCCACCAGAACGCTGATCACCTTTTCCAGTGCAACGACTGAAGGTTTCACTGTCACAGAAGCCCTTAACTAAAATCAACAACATTCAGATACTGGCATTGGTTTTAGCAGCCCCATGTGTTTATCACTAAAATCTGTTCCTTCCAAAGAATGAAAAACTGATGCAGAGTTCAGCTTCAACACCTGTGCTTTTCTTCTTCCTGTAGGCATCTTGGAGAGTTTTAAATTAACTTTTTTCTTTGGTGACTTTCACAGCATATAGAAGGAGCCAGCACGCCCTGATTAACCCTGGGGAGGCAGTGCTTTAGGAGAGGGAGGAAGAGCCGAAGAGTGCACTGGTTATGGTACTGCTCTGCCGTCAGGTCAGTTCCGAGGTTAATGCTGTGCTGTACGGGTGCTTCCTTCTGCCCGTTTGAAGATACCAGAGTGCCTTGGTGGGCTAAGGCTGCGATTTTCATCTCTTGTTGGTGGAGAAGTGAAAAATCAAGATCTAACCCCAGGAGTTACTTGAGGATTTTACCTGGTTTCAATGTTTTTCTAATTGCTTAACTGCAGTGAGAGCTTTCAAACACGCTGTGATCCCTCACTGGGGCGTGGGACCTCTGGCAGCCGAGCGGCTGGTGGGGCTCGATGTGCCGAATGCCTCGGGTCCGGGTGTTCGTGTACACCACCCCGGGGGCTTCGCTGCTGCTGCTGGGAACGGGGTTTCCCGATGGGAATTGTTCCGCAGGCGGCCGCAGTGCTGGGAAGCCTTGCTGGGCGCCCTGCTTGCTCGTGCCCCCGCAGCCGGCTCGCCTGGCCTTGCCGGCGGTGTGCTGCCCGCCGAAACAAGCCGGGGCGGCGTCCTGGCGCGCCGGGCCCTGGAGAGGCTGCGGGCGTGGGGCTGCTCTGCGGGGTGGGCGCCGGGCGCTTCGCTGCTGCGAGGTCTGGGCAGGGTCTGGGGGGCTCAGCCCAGGGCGCTCCCAACCTCAGGGAGCGCCGCTGCCGAAGCGCCCCTGCTCCGTCCCCACTGCAGCGCTCACGTCACCGGGACACGCGCGTGACGGCTGTGACCCTTCCCGGGCGGACTGCTGGGGTGGGCGCCTCGCGTCTGTCCTGCCCCGCTCCCCTCCACAGCCCCTTCCTGGCCAGGTCCGGTCCGTCCCTCCTCTGGGCCGGCCGTGGGTGTGCTGGAGGCCCATCCGTGCCCTTTCTGTCCCCCTGTTCCCAAACTCGCCCTTGGTGTCCCTGTGGAGGGACCACTTCTTCGGGAGGGCAGCGCCTCGGGCTGTGCCCACCTTCCGCCTGGCTCCGAGAGCCGTCAGGCTCAGAGCCCTGTGCCAGAAGGGGCTCGGGCTTAGCTAAGCCCGGGATTTTTTTGATAAAGACGTTAAAACCTGCAGTCAACTCGTTCCTTTGGTCTTAAAAGATCATGAAGCCTGATGGCTGTTGCTAACTAGATTTAAGGACTTTGCATCATGCCAGTCTCCTCCCTCACAGGTCTCTGGAGCAGTCTTTCCTGTTTTCCACCACCCAAAAAAACCTCTACCCCAAACAAAAATATTTTGGATTCATGGCGTAGATCTCTCCTCATTCTTGGAATGTTCTCCTGAAAAACCTAGAGCCTTAAAATGCGATACCGACTGAAGGTGGTGGGGGATAGTGAACTGCTGGATGCTAGCCAGGAATTTTATTCTAAAAACTTGCAAAAATAGCTATTACATTACTTTGTCTTCCTCTGATACAGAGAACACAGCTTTAACCTAAGTGCTAAAAAAGGGGAAACTGAAAGGTCTAAAGAGCAGTTCGTAGGACTAGCAAAGAACAGCTCGCTGGCTCACCAACTCCGTGTACAAAGAAGCTGCAAAATAAAGAGGGAAAAACAATGCCTTTTGTCTGCCCATTTATCCTTGTTTGACTATTTACCGCATGTGGATCTTGCAATCTTTAATGCGTGGAGTTAAAAATAGCTTAACATTTGTCATACTCCTGAGCTGTTTGAGAAACGTGGAACGCAGGCCATCGTGTTTTCTGACAGGAGTTCAAGCGCTGAACGTGTGCTTTGGGCAATGCAATGCTGAAACCGTCCAGCAATCGATCGATGGATGCCCTGGCTACAGTTCGAACGACTGTATTTCAACTGACGTTGAAAGCAGGCCGGGAACTGTGACAAATTTACTGTGTCGAGTCTCTTGTAATGAGATTCTGTGTGAATTCAAAATACATGACTACCCATCTTCATTAGGAGAAAGAACATTGATAACAGTAAAAAGAAGTCAAAAGGCATTTTGCTGTTTCTAATTGTTCTCTGAAATGAGATAATCTTAAATTGTGTTCTTTCTGCAAGCACCTTTTTAAAAAATTGCCTGAGAAACCTCCCAGAATTCAATAGTCTTTGTGACTTCTGCTCTGCTCCATAGGGATCTTGAATTCAAATGGAAGCCTTTAGGGAAAGGGCTCCGGCCCCTTCCTTTACTCCTGCCCTTTGTGCCTTTGGCCATTTCCAGCAGTGACCAGTGGGTGGTTCAGTTTTCCTCTTGCTGTTCCTGGTGAACCTCCTCTCACCTTGCTCCCCCAGGAGATGGTTCCAAAATGGGGCCACGAGGAACTCCCCCCAGAAAATCCGCTGGGTGAGCCCTGACGCCCCGCACACCCCGACCTGATCCAAAGCCCAGGGTTAGTGCTGGGAAGTGATGGGAAGACTGAAACGGCACGTCCTTGCCTGCAGCAGAGCAGAGATGAGATGACTGGTGAGGACGCCCGTTCAGGAACGTCTCTAGCAACTGTCCTCCTCCGAGCGGTGGTGTCTCTGCTGGCGCTCGCGCTCCTCGCTGTGACCAGAGGAGGAAGGTCAGGTCCTTGCTGCATTAGGCCAGGCACGAAGCAGAGCACAAGCTGAGAAGCTGGCCTGGGCTCAGCTTGTGCTTCGCACTTAACGTGCACGAGGCAACAAAGGGGAGCCAGGATCAAGCGCCTGAGTCGGCAGCTTTGTCCTGCTCAGGCTCTGCCGCCATCTCCCCTGCAGCGACTGCTGTCTCGGCTCTGAGGAGGAGGAGGAAAGGGTGAGGAGGAGGTGACACCGTCACCGGCGCTGGATGGCGAGAGGAGGACGCTGCCCGTCACCCCGAGAACAGAGGTGAGGAGCGGAGGGGGCAATCCCATCAGAGACGTAACTTTTTAGTTACACTAATGCTCGCTCTTTGGACGCTTCTTATGTCCAAATGATGCTAAAATGTTCCAAGAAGTTCCGTTATGACCCTCCTCACCAAAAAGGCACCCACTCAGGTTAATATGGCCTTTTCAACAGATTTACGGGCTACTGTTCAATAGATTTCAGAGCTGTGCAAAGCAGCGTTTGGGGGCAGGGGGCATGTGTGACTAAAGGGTTGTAAAATGGTTCTTGGAACAGTTGGGAATTTTTGGACTCTGCTAATTGCCATGGTCAGCAATGTAATGATTTTGCAGGAATGTATCACTGTGGTGGCAATTTTTGGAAGGTCTCGCAGCATTTCTGGATGAACAGAGTGGGAGACTGACAGACTGTGAGACAGCTCCGTAGCTGGGACACTGTTCTGGGGTGTGGAGGACCAAGGTAGGTGGTGACTGCTGACCTGCTGGCTGTTTTGGGACGTCTATGGATTTCGTTTTGTTTTGCTTGCACAAAATTTCAATAGGTCTTAGTTTTGTCCTGATGTGGAGCAAAACAAATTACAAAACAAAATTCTTGTTTTCCAGCCAACCCTAGAAGTACTTCCAGTTGGCAACCATTTTTATGGTGTTACCCATTTCCAAAGACTCTTAAATCCCCAGGATACACTATTTCTGTCCTGCTGTGGGCCGTGCCATGCAAATATCTAACTGGGGAGCACATTTGCCTCACAATAGCCTCCAGGCATGGTGGGGTTTTTTACTCCATCACTTGTTTTGTTGTTCTTTTGTTTTTTTCACTGGCATTTGGTGTGTCAAAGGCCTGATGAAGATTGGAGACGAAGGGTGAAAGATCAGTGATCATGGATTGCTGGGGACCCAAACCTATGAATCGCTGAATGCTCTAGAAACGCAGTGGGGTGTAAGTGGCTCTCCTCTCCCTCTCCGCCCGTACGTGTGCTCCTAGCCACTCCTGAAGGGCTGTTTCAGCCAGTGGCCCATCGGTAGCGACTTCTGCCTCAGCTCGGGGGACTTCAGCAGGAGCTGCTTCTGGCACCTGCACTACGGCCAGTGGTGCTGGGAGGAAGGAAGCGCTCCCTGCCTTTTGCTCTTACTTCTACAGTAATAAAAACGTACAGACAGAATTCTGCTGTTAAATTATAGAAGTTCAATTTAAATTCAGGCGGTTGTGTTTTCTAGTCTTACTGCATCTCAAACCGTTTGCCAAATTCATGGCTGTAGAGTTAAGCAATGTTGGTGATCTTCAAAAAAAGCCAAAACCAACCAACCAACCAAAAAAACCTCGAACAAACAACAAACAAAAACAAAACCAAAAAAAGGCCAATGTTCACAGCATGAGCTTTGTGAAAAGGCATTTGCACATACACGCTGCTGCTTCGGCAACGGGCTTTGTTGCGTGTCGTGGTAACCTTAGGTGCTTCCTCAACAGTGGCGGAGGTTGAGGGCTGGAGGCAAACAAATACAGAGAACAAGTGGAGAGAAGGGCTGAGAGAATGCAAGTGGGTTTGGTGGGGTTTCTGTTTTAAACTCTGTTTCAAAACAATTTTAAAATGTAAGCAGCTTGTAGTTGTGTATCAATAATAGTTATACGCAAAATGCCATTTATTTACATGAAACCTATTGAAGAAGGAGGCTAAAACCTGACAGACAATTCCCAACGCATTGTTCCAGGTTTCACGGATATTGTGTGGTGCAGAATGTAATAGCATATGGAGTGCCCAGACAATTAGTTTTTAATGGCCTAGATGGAAACAAAAGGTCTCAAGTGTGTTTTAAAGATACACAGCGTATCAGTATTAAACCGTGCGAGGGGGCCTTGTTTATCATGGGTAACATTGGCAGCGTTGCCGTGTGATGTATGAAAAAGCTGGGTAGAGCGTTTGACCTGATAGGTATGATTGAGCAATACGATTGGTATTCCGACATACTACTTTTCTTTCATAAATAAAAATACAAAAAAGGGGGGAAATGGAAAAACTTGTCAGGTATTTAAATGTACTGCCGGTATCTGTGTTTTAAGTGATATGGCCTGACTTGTGCCAGCGGGCCTTAAAACTTCTGACAGACATGTATGGAGGTCCCAAATAAAATACTCCAGCTTTGGCATGCAAGTATCTGCAACATCGCTTTTCATAAACAAGTCTTTAATGAATAATTCAGTCGATCAGTCCATTACCCTCCTAGGGTTCTCATCCGTATATTATATATATAGATATATATACACGCACAGGGCTTGTGTCTCCAAACTGGGACTTAGTTGGTGTTTAAACTCATCTGTTGTGGATGAAACACGTGTTCAAAGCAGTAGAACAAATGCCGTCTGGCACAGCGGGGTGGGCTCGTGCCTGGCGCCAGCTTTAGGGAGGACGTGCCCACCCCCCTGTTCTCCGCCATGCTGCGTCTCCCAGGGGATGAGGCCTCCCGTCCCAGACAAGGTACCTTACTTGGGCCACAAGTACCAGTTATTTTCCCGTTATTGGATGCCTGGCAGCTTCTCCTGAGCTCAGCAAATCTCCTCTAAAATGAAGCCATCTCTGCCCGGGTCCCCGAGCACTGCCCGGGTGCAGCCAGCCTTTGGCAGTGCGGCGGTCACTGCTCGCTGGACGCTTTGATGTCCCTTAGGGTGAGCTGCACTGATTAATGGGTGTTTCGGATTTGTCATGGTATTTCCTCACTCCCACTGTGCGTGGTGTGAATAAAACCAGAGTTTTCAAACACTATATATATCTATCTCTGTATCAATTGTGTAAAATAACACATCTAATCTAATCTAATCTCTTGGTGGGGGTTGGGTAGCTGCAACCTGTATTCCTACTTGTTCGAACTGGTGGGTGCTTCAGTCAGGTGGATTAATTCTCTTCAATTTGGGTGGAGTTTTTGCTGTCCACTTCAGTGGCACTAAAGTATACATTTTGTGTATTGCACTATATTGAAGTGTATGTTTCACTGAAACTTTCTTGCCTTAATGCCTCATCAGTGTCCTGTCATAACTCCAACCAAAAAGAGAGCGACTGGTTGGTTTACACCCTCAGAAAATCTTTCTATCGTTTTAATCTGGTTTTCCATGTAATTTGTCAGCAGCGTGTTAAAAGTAAATCACTGCCTCTTGTGCGGGCTCCTGTGGCACTGCTGTTCTAGATGTTACCTTGGAACAAAGCTGGTATCGTGATAGAAGAGGAAACACAATTTCTAGAAGCCAATTTTCTTTGGCAACACTTCCAGCTTTTGCATCCCCGGCCATAGTGAGCACCGACCCTGCGTGAGCGCTCGGGGGCGCTTGGAGAGAAAATCCAGCACTCGCTTCACGTGCAGCGGGCTCTGAGCAAGGAGGGATACTCACTGGGGTGAGGGGCAGAGGGGGGAGCCCGGGGAAGGGGATTCTCCCCAAACCCTCACCCCCCCCAAACCCCGCTGCAGAGCTGCGCGTGGCGGGTGGCATCGTGGGGTGCGTCTCCGCCTTCGAGAGGCGTTAGTGGGGTGTCTGTGCTACTCGTGGGTTTGCTCGTTTTAAAAGAATGCTGTTTGCAGGCCAAAAAGATCCAATTTTACTGTCAGTAGGATTTCTTACGCGAGCACTTCATGTTCAAAATTATTTTGGTCTCAGTTATCGTCCACTTGTGTCCGCTGCTCCTGGTGCAAACCTGCCCATCCAGGCCTCGTCAAGGTGTGAAGATGAAGCTGTTCTGAAATGGGGTATATTCAGGTGAGCAGTAATTTTCTGTGAATCTCCTCAGCCTGAAAATGTTATATTGATCTGGGCATAGAAGATTGCTGGGGTAAAGGAAAAAGGTTGAGATGAGAACTGTCATAGAGAACAGGGAGCCTGGAGGGGGTAAGCTTTCAGCTCATCTTCTTCCACCTCGGGCAAGCTTGTGCTGCTCAGCAAGTGTGCTCTGTCTTCACAGCTCCACGAAATAACTGGGAGGACAGGGTTATGCTGGTTAGGGACAGGACAAGTGCACTTGCACGCATTTACGGTTTCTCCTTCAGCCCTGCTGCTCTTTGGTTGTCTCCTGGCGGCGGCGGTAGCAGCTACTGCTCCTGTGGTGACAGACCACAGGCTCGTGTGATTTCCTTTGCTGGGTGCAAGTAATCCCGTGATTTCCACGTAGGCTACAGTCTTTGCATGGCAAGAGTACGAGGGCATGCACCGAGAGATGCTTTGCAGCCTCAGTACAAAGGGAAATGCTGCAAACATGGCTAAAAGCGGGTTGGATTTAAAAACTGGCACTAGGCAACGGTGGAGCATCGCTCACACCACCACCCCCGCCAAATCCCTGAGCAAACCCGAGAAACCCTTCTTCCACGCCTCAACAAGGCGCTCGACAAGAGCGGAGGCTCTGGCTTTTAAACTGAGCTCTTGGGTTTGTAACGGTGCGATGTGGAGTTAGTCGTGTGCTCGCTCATCAGCAGTAACCTGTGCCCCCGCGCTGCTTCATTGACACCGTTGGAAAACAGCCCTGTGATCTTCGGGCATCATCTCAGCCTGGCGTGTTCGGTTAGATGTGGTCCAAACAAGAAATGAAGTTACTGGGAGAGATTACAAAGGAGAAGTCGTGTAGAACTTGGCGGCTGAGTAACACACCAAAACTCTGTAGTAATAAGCCACTTCGTACTCTTATCTCTGCAACTGAGAGTGCCACAACCAAAACCACTGACGGTTTATATATAATAATAATTATATATAAAAAAATTTATTTATGAGTTTCTAGAGTGCTCTTTATATATATGTTTGCTTGAAAATGTATTCTAGACCAGCCCTCATTTTTTGGAATGAGTAGAGAATCAATTAGACTTTTCTATCGAACAAGATATTAATTGTAGATGACATTTCTTGGACTAGAACTGTTTAATCGCAAGATCCCTCTTGGTATCAACGAGTAAAGGTAAAGTGATGTACATGTGTTATTATGGATGGCGGGGAAGGGAGGGATAGGAAGGAAGGGATTGAGGTTGCTACAATCCATAATTAAAATGGCAGAGTTATTGTGGGAGAGTTTCATCGGTTCAACTCTTATATATTTTGGATTCTCAAGAAAAAATGCAGTTGTTATAGTGGATGTGAGAAGGAAAGGAGATACTAAAAAACCAAACCACCCCAACCCAAAATCCGGGATGTAGAACAAAGTGATGCTTGAATAAACCCTCAGTATCTGTATTATTCAAGGATAATGTAAATGCAGCTAAAAAATGGTTATAATGGGAAGAGGGGGTCAAGAACAGAAAATTAAACTGACATCAGGCAGGTTCTGAGCGTGGTGAACTTGTACGCTGGCAGCACCGGGGCCACGCCGAAACATGCCACTGAAATGATCGTCACCATTACGCCCGGTCACGCCGAGTATCTGTGTGGGTATAGACTCCATCAGCCGCCTCCAGCGATTGGTACCAGCCGCACCGCTCTCTTCGTTCGGGGAGAGATGAGTTTGGCTCGGTCACCTCCTTGAACGTAAGTTTATACGATGGGTTTTCCAAGGGCTGTGAGATGTAGGGAAGGGATACTGACAGAGGAAGGATATACAACAAATCCCTGGGCTCTGCTCCCTTTCTGCCCTGAGAGAGAGGAGTATGGAAACGCTTCCTGCTGTGCCCTTCAGGGCTTGCGATGGAAGTGGAGAATTTAGAACAAATTTCCCTTTCATCTTGGTAGTGAGATGAAAAGTACGTTTGGGGATGGTACTCAAATTAATAGCTAGTCACTTTTTTTTTTTTTTTTTTTTTCTGATCAGAAACGTTTACTTAAAAACAGAGTGGATGTTTTAATTAAGAAATATTTTTTGCAAGTGTTGTGTGCTGCAAACTCCTTTCTCTAAACTTCGACTCTTGTTTTTGGCCAGCGCAGCAGATAACGTTTCCTTCATCAGTCCTGTAAAATGCGAGCAAATGTTTTCTGTAGCTTGCTTTTTTTTTTTTTTTTTTAAAAAAAAAAAAAAAACAAAAAAACCCAGAAGAATAACCTTGGCTTCTTTAATTACATGATCCATAACTCCGTGTCTCCCTTCAGCCGCCGAAGCAGCAGTCACAACTGCGTGCTGGGGACCAGAGGCGGGTCTGGGCGAGGGGGATTCGCCCTTTCCAGCAGCGCTGCGCCAGCCGGGTGAGCTGTTTGCGATCCTGCAGCGGGGCAGAGAGCGGGGCCCCGCCAGGAGCAGCGCGGGGGCGTGTGCGGTGCCGGCGAGGAGCAGCGGCGGGACGGCGGGGGGGGGGTGGCGCGGATTTCGGCGTCCCCCCGTGCCACCCCCGAGGTAACGCGGGGCTCGGCGGGCCGGGGGCGGTGGCGGCCCCCCCCGTTGGGACGGGCAGGAGCTGCGCCCTTGTCCTCTCTCAGTCCCTCGCTCCGAGCGAGGGGCTCCGGAGCGCCCGCGGCGCCGCGGGGGGCCGAGCCCTGGCGCTGCCCGGAGCCGCCCCGGGGGCCGGGGCGGGGTGGGGGGGTGGGGGGGCAGAGCCTCGGCCGGGGCCTGGCGGGGGCTCCGGGCAGGGCGGCCCCGCGGGGAAGGTGCGGGCGGGGCCGGGCCGGGCCCCTCCCCGCTCCGCTATAGCTGCTGCCGGCGGCGGCGGGGACCCGGCGGCGGGAGCGGCGGCGGCGGCAGGAGCGGGAGCGGTGGCGGCGCCGCCGCCGGAGCGCGGCCATGGGGCGGGCGCCCGGCTCGGCGCTGCGGGCGGCCCTGCCGCTGCTGGGCGCCGCCGTCTCGCTGTGCGCAGGTAGGGCGGGCGGGCGGGCGCGGCGGCGGGCAGCGCCGCGCCGGGACCCCCGGGACACAGACACCACCCCCCCACCCCCCCCCCCGCGACCCCCGGGACCCAGCCCCGGGCCGGGGCCCCCCCTGCCCCCGCCGTGCGCCCGGCGCCCCGGCAGCAGCAACAGCAGTAGTGCCCCCGCCCGGGCCGGGCCGGGCCAGCGTTGGTCCTCGGGAGGTTAAGGAGCTTAATGCCCTTAGCTGTGGGCAGCGCCGGGACGGGAACTGGGTCAGCGGGGATTTACGGGAATCACCGGCCCCCGCCGGGTGGGTGCCCGGCTAACCGGAGCTCTGCGGCCGCGGGACTGAACGAGGGGGGCCCGGCCGGGGTTGCCCCGGGGTGCGGTAGTGGGTGCCCAGAGCCAGGGTGCCCAGAACCAGCACCCAGAGCCCAGCTCGGCCCCTCCTTGGCGCTCGGGGGCACCTGCTGGGACCGGTGGCTGTGGGTGGGGGCCCCGTCCCGGCCCGTGGCAGGGCGGTGGGCCGGGGCTGGCAGCCCGCTGGAGGGCTTCGGGCAGGGCTGCGAAACGCGCGGCAGCCGGGCTCTCCCGTACGGGTTCTGCGCTGGCACCGCGGGTGGCACGAAACGTTCATTCCCGTTACTCTTTCCATTACAAGCTGAGCCTATGCTGTCAAGTAGAGCCCTGAAAACCAGCAGTCAGGCAGGCAGTGTAGAACAGAACACTTTATGTTGGGTTTACCGCAACGTACTTTTCTCTCGATGTTTTCATTGCGGGAGTATCTTGGTGTGATGCTCGTTACGCTCTTGCAGAGAGGGGTGGTTGCAGCCCCAAGCTTAGAGGAGGAACTGTGCCCACTCCCCCATCCAAGTGCTCATGTAATCCCTTGTTTTGGGAAAGGAGGAGTAACAAAGCTTCGCTGTTGATGTTTGGAGTAATTCTTCAATCTACTGGTAAATCTTCAAGGGGTAAAACCTGATCTCTCCGAGCTCTCCTCTCTGTCTAGTTTTTTTTTTTTATTATTCACATTTGGAAGTGAACTGTAGAAAAGGGCAGCCCCGTACTGCTCCTGTTTTTCCCCGGTGTGCTTGAACTGACTTGAATGGAAGCATTACCAATGCCGTGGCCATTACCGCTTCCCTCTGGAGACTGTTCAGTACACTAACGGATCTCGTTGGCTTTGACTGTTATTTATTTAAAACAGCCTTGCATTGCTTTGCTCTCTGAAGTTGCAATAGTATCGTCTCTGTCTTTCCTACCCCGTTATCTTTTCAGAGTCTGGACCAGGCATGGCACGTGTGCGTATGGTCCTGGAGAGCCAGACGTGCTCTTGGCCCTTACAGCTCTTTAGAGGGAGCACCAAGGGGAGGAACACGTTCCTAGAAAGGGTCTTCAGGTCTCAAGCAGCGGTTGCTGTTGAGTGTCAAGCGTTTAGCTGTGCATCTGCTTGAGCCAATCTGCCTCGGCTCGTGCTCCATCCCAAACCTGTCTGATTGAGGTACATGACTACACGCGCTCTGGTAAAGTTTCCCCCCCCGCTGTTCTCTCTCAGGCAAGTCTGGAGATGCTGTGCTGGGCAGGGGAGGTCTCTTGAGGAACTCCTGTTGTGCCCCAGCATTCAGGAATACTTGCAGCATACAGAGGAAACGTATTTCCTTACTGACGTGGTGACCGGTCCTGCTGCTTCTCACCTGCTGACCTCCCGTGGGCTTCTCGAAATTGCTGCCCCCGGCTCCTACCGGTGTTGTTCTACATCGCCTCCATCTTGCAGTATCGGATGTTGTGAACTCTTCTGTACTCCCAACAGCGTGATTTCAGGGGAAGTGGAGAGTGCTCGGCGCGCTGCAGGGTTTCTGGATGAGCGGGAGTTGAGGTGTGGATCGCTGTAGGGAAACGTGTTACTGCGGGTGGTGCTGGTGGCACGTGAGCCTCTCGTGGCGCTCAGCACCGAGTTGTTTTGTATGTCTTAAGGGAGACTTTAGACAAATTCGAAGTGTGTGAGCATTCGCTTCCCGCTTAAATGCATTTTAATCCCCCCCCCCAAACAAACCATGAAAACCCCTCTGTCCCTGACAGATGTCCCTGCTGCGTGGCGAGGCAGTGAAGCAGGTCGGTGTGGAACGGATCCTCACCGTAACCGCGGCCGTGCCACCAGTCTGCGTGGCTGCAGGCAGAGCAGGGAGCACACTCACGAGCAGCCGCTGCGTACGGCCGGGTGTAACGTAAACTGTCTGTTTAAAAAGGAGAAGCAAAAGAGGTTGGTATTGAAAACTGCTATGTAAGGATAAATGCATGAAAATAGCATAAAACTAGACTCTTGCTGCATGGGTAGTACGGTGTTCAAACAGCTTTGTCATCTCATCTTTTCCATACTGTAAAATATCCTTGTATTGAGTTATAAACAGTCGCTGAAAACGCCCTGTGAATCTTAAGTCTGAATTTTTAGCACACCCAGTTTATACCAGTGTTTCCAATAGAATGCAATCTCGGATTTAAAGCCCGAGGTATGTAACACGCACAGTGACGGCCGTTGCCCGCACACCACGCTGTGAACCAGCCGCTGCACATCCATGTGTGTGTGTCGCTGGCAGGTCCAGAGAGCCACATCTTGCAAAAAGCATCTTTGTTTCAGCTTCGTAGCTTGGTTTGCTTAGTCCTTATTAACTGTTAGTATTGAAAGCTTACGTGTTGTCAAGCACCGAGAAGAGTACGTCCTTGGAAAGGAGTACTGCGGTAGCAAAGCAGCTGTACTTCTCTAAGCAGTTTAACTCAGTGCTTTGTAACAGATCATCAGTGTGATGCTCTCTTCTCATTTCTGTGAGTCACTGAAGCTCTGTTTTCCTAGCTTTTAGTAAAAAGTTTTAATAATAAAAAAGCTTTAATGAAATGACATGGATGAGAACTGTAAGTGCTTAATGGCCTGACCTCGTGAGCTACCAGGGTGTCTGCCAATAATTCGCTCAGGTAAAGGACTTGTGTGGGGCCAGGGGTGCAATTTAATTCTGCTCTTCTGGAGCAGGCTCTAGGTCCTTACCAGTTGCTGTCAAATGATTATTCAATCTGGCCCAGGTTCACTTTTGAAGAGCACTGCTGGGACAAGAGCGGCACAGTGGTCCCCCATGTGCCTGGTGCCGCAGCGCAGCCGTCCGTCCCCCTCTCGGGACAGGAGTGAGCTGTCGGACCTGCCCGTCGATTCATCCGGGTTCGTGCTGGAGCATCTGCCGAGGTCTGCCTTGAGCTCTGGGTTGCGGCGTTCAGATGTCGGAGCTTTCAGCAAAAATCCCGAGAAAAAGGGGTCCCAGACATCGTGCTGAAGCCCCTCAGAGCTGCAGTGCTGGGAGGGAGAGGCTCAGGGCTTTTCCATGCTTGTTTTTACCAGCCAGAAATTCAACTTCTGCCTGGCTGTGCAGGTTCTGATAACCTGGTAATTAATGGAGTCGTGACATGAGAGTGTTGAGCAGCGAGCAGCTGATAGGGAAGAGACACTTAGCTGATAACCCATCCCAGTTCAAAAATGCAATTTCCTCTCCTTACCTCAAGTGCTGTCAGGCTCTGAATTATCCTGGATTATCTCTAGCTGTCGTGCAGGGAGCAATGTCCTAACTGGAGCCCAGGTTGGATGCCCAAATTTAGATGCTGTGGGTACTCGGTGAGGGGGGGATACCCCCACGCCCCCCCCAGCAACTTTGGACACATGTCGATGAATTTGGGCACGTGCCAGCCACTCTGACGGGGGTTGGCAGATTTTGTCTCTTTAGCACACGTCCTGTCCTGCCCCGAGCGCTTTCAGTGACGCTGAAATCCTGGTGTCCCGTGCCCCACCCAAGACACGAGAACTCTGCCGTGGCCCCAGTGCGGACGCGATGGACGTGACCCTGGCCGTGCTTCTGCCCGTGCCAGCCGTCGTTCGGAGGCGGCTGCATTTCACTGCTGGGTGGAGCCTTGGGAATGCTTTTTTCCAGAATAAATGGCCTTTGCAAGTTAAGTTTTTCTTACAGACAAAAATAGTTGAGTTGGAAGGGACCTACATCGATCGCCTGGTCCAGCTGCCAGTATGCAGTCGGCGTTTTGTCTTTCTGTTCTTGGTGCGTCTTAAGTTTGGTGCTGGCAAAAATAAATGAAGTACCTTAAAAAGTCAGTGTTTCCTGGATTCAGCGTTTACCAGGAAGCTGGTTCTAGGGAATCAGAGCAGCGTTGCCAGAAGTCGCGTCCCTCCTCGCTTCTCCAGCCGTTCCCGTTGTCAGTCTGACACGCTGTGGGGCACAACCAGCGGCCGTTAGGTAAAAGGGACATTTTAGCTTTCTGAACATGGTTTTGAAATACTTTGCTGCTCTCGATACGGTAATTCTAACCCCTTCAAATTTTTGTCTTCAAAGTCAAGTATCATTCTTCAGTAGTACCTACTTTTTGGGGAAAAAGCTGCGTTTAACACGAGGGGAACTGCGTGGCCATAGAAAAGACAGTGGTTGTGATTTCCTGGCTGTAAAACACCTTGTCACACTGCGTTCAGGTGTTGACCACATTCAGCTTCCAGTGCTAGAGGTTCTTTTTTATGCAAGCCGTCTCAGACTTGGAGCCAGCACTTGCTGTCAGCGCTGCCTTGGCGCAGCCACCTCCCCGTGGAATTTGTACCCTCAACCCTACGCTGGGTCCTCCGGCAGCGCCGTGTGGACTTAGACCGGCAGATTGTTCCTCAGCTTTACGTCTATGCTGTATTTCACGAAATCCTTGCCCCCATAGTGTTTTGCCGCGTAGCTTATCTTTCATAAAGCGTAACTTTTCAAAGGCTACCTCGCCTGTCCAAAACTAATGAGAAATTAGCAGATGTCCTTTGACAGCTTATTCCAACAAAAATAATTTTTTTTGCTGTCCTTTTCCTGCTCGGTTAATATTAATTTAAGTGCCTGGCCTCAGCTTCTGTCTATTGTTTTTTTGTCACGGTTGCTGAGTTTTTCTGGAACAGGGGCTTTGATTGCCCAGTATCCTCCTTCCAACATTAAGATACTTGCACATGTTAATGAAATCACTTCCCATGTGTATTTTTAAGAAGAGAAAACATTTGAACTATTTGATGTCTGTCGTTCTAAGACATTTTCTTCCATTCTGGAATAATTACTTTCTTCTCTACAGCTTTCTAGTTTGGTATCAGTCCTGTTTGCAGTATGTTTATATAGTGGGCTTTTAGTCTGCTATTACTCCTACTGTTTTTTTTCCAGAGACCTCTCCGGAGAGGGAACTTCTCCATATTTTTCATAGTAGTCCGAAAAGCAAGCTTTTTTTTAAAGACTTGCTCAAGATTCTGGTTTCCTCTTCTGAAGAAATGCATTACAAGAGAATAAACTTGACAGCGACGTGCTGTCCCTGCCGTGAACGCGGCTGACTGTAGGAGACTGATCCCTCTTTGCCCCCGCGGGTGGGCCCTGGGGGGGAACACACGTTTCCTGCTGCACAGAAAGACTTGGGGAGTTTCGGTCAGCGTTCGCAAGTTAATTCTTCTCCCCTCCTGGCTTGGCCGCGCTCGTGGCTGGGTGCAGGAGGCAGAAGGGTGGTCTCGGCGGCCCCCGCCTCCACTGCTGTTCCAGCGGGAGCTCGAGGGTGGGACACGGCGCAGGTACAGAACGCACTTTCTGAACTTTTCTCGGCTCTCCCGGCAGCCCGTGGGCTCAGGGCTCTCGGCCGGCGGATGTCACGCGTGGCGGTTTCTATAAACCTCTGGCACATCACGGTGGAACCGTGCGGTGACTGTTTGAATACGCTGATGCTTTAACCGAAGCGGTGTCGGTAACATCAACGCCCAGCGCTGTTGGGGAGGGTGGCAAGGCAGCAGGAGGAAGAGGAGTGCTTCCTCTTGCTTGTTGTACATTTGCTGTCAGTGATGTCTGTGCTGCTCAAGAGCTTTCGAGTTAATGGGAAACAGTGAGTAGCTGATCCCATTTGTCTTCTCAATGTGATCTATGATTTCTTTGTAACACTTACGTATCTCCCCCAAGCTGGCTTTGGTGTGAAAGAGCCCGGTTTCTTAGTCCATGTCTGGTCCCCCCTGCCATCCATCCCGTAGCTCTTGCTGCTTCTCCTGTGCCTCTTTGGGGTGGGTGATGGGAACCAATCCCAAGTGGCAGCATGGGGCGTTGGATCTCCTCCCGGTCTGTCCTGGTTGTGCCTCCGTCTGTGAGCAGAGCTGACGTTCTCCCGAGCTCCCCAGAAGGGCACAGCCGCCTCTGTTCCCAGTGGCGGTAGCTAATATCGGGCTGGTTACTGCACGTACACAGCCGAAGCTGTTTTGTCTCCTGCGTGGCTTTACTCTCCTCTGGCTTTTGATCCCTCAGCATGGCGAGATTTCTTTGTGATGCTCTGAAGACGGCTCTACTTTTCCTAACCTCAGCAAACCTTATTGCTTTATTATCGATTCCCCTTTCCAGACCACTGGAGCACACACCACACGTTTCTGTGCGACTCTGCAGGTAACAGCCTCTCACTGTGAAAGCTGACGCTTTCCCCCTGCCTTTTGTCTTGGCAAACGGGCTGACTTCTGGTGAAGGCTGAAGCAGCTCTGCCTCGTGGCAGCCAAGTTTCTTTGCCAGTTACCAGCAGTCATATGGGCTCGGTCGGAGAACGCCTCCTGAGGGACTGTGCCAGACCCTGTGCCACCGGCCCTGCGGCACCGTCGCCAGCGCCTGCCCCGGTCTTTGTTCTGGCTCAGTCACGAGTAACGGACCGGACGATGGGACACAGCCGGTCTGGAGCTTCTGGGGTCTTCTTCGAGCCCCTTTTTACCATAGCGGAGCTTTTGCCACCTGGCACCCTCCCGCGAGCGAGGGGGACGGGTGGGCTGGTGGGTCGGGTCCAGGCGTGCGTCCTGCAGTGCTGCCCGTCCTCGGGCGGGGGCCCGTGCCGAGGCAGGGGACCCAGGCAGCTGCAGTGCCTGCGCTCACCTGAGCCCCGGGTCTCTTAATTGGGGAATAAAGTGAGAGTATATCTTGAAGTGCACAGTACAGAGCGATCGAGGATGGAAATGTTCCGGGCATTCAGCTGTCCTTCCCATCGTGTTTAAAAGACAATTAATTGCTGTAAGGCCACTTAGGTATTTGCTTTCCATTTTAATTTTTAAATGCTCTGCTGCCCTGTAGTCACAAGGAGAAACTGCTCACTGTGGCGGGTAGCGCTGGATTATGACTTGATGGAAGATTAATGCCTTGTTAATCTGTATAGTAAAAAGTCTGTGTTGAAATGTAGAACCTTGTGTGGCTCGTAAGGGAGAGCAAGGCTGGGTGTTTTTTTCCCATAGTTTCTAGTTTGCTCTTTTAGTCCCACAGTATTAGTCAGCTTATGCCAATTACGTGCTCAGTTCTTCCCGTTTAACTTTTGAGGTTGCACTACATCTATCTGCTTGTTTTAGTTGCTAGCTACTTTTAGAAAGGTGGTGTCTAAACTACTCTTCTTTTGCCTGTTCTTCACATGTAGTATCGTTCTTGTTCCTTAGTTATCTGGTGATTCATGTATTTGAAGCTGACACTTGAGGAAGAATGGGTGGAAGCAAACAAAAAAAGATCTTCTGTTGTGCATCTTTGTGTTGATTTGTTGTGAATCGGATGCTGGTTCAGTTCTTCCTGCCATGTAAGTTAATTGCGCGGTGCGTTTGCCTGCACTGTGCATTTTCCTGCACCTGCACTGAAAACTAAAAGGAAGAAATCGTTGCTTTTTGTGTAAGTCATGCAGGTTATTTTCTGCTCTGAAGAGCAAGTCATCCTGTCCTTGATTTCACAGTGGGTTTCATCCAAGAAACTGGTGTATAGTCTCTGCTCCTATTGCAATAACAGCAGAAAACAATCCTTGAAAACTACTTATGACTTAAAAATGGCAAAACCAGGGAAAACCTGTTCCTTGTGGTCTCTATAGCCAAAAGCTGCTTTCCTTGTGTGTCTGGCAATGTGTGAATCCACATCCCCGTGGCCTCGGTGGCTTTACCTCCTCCTGTGTTCGCTTGGGTGGTGCCCAGCGCCGCGCTTCCCTTTGGAAGACAGGAGGGACTGCTTGCCTCTGTCATGCGACGTGTCTTTGTGTCCCCAGCGAAGGGAGCCCGCGGCGTCCCCTCTCCCGCTCTGCCCCCGGCCGACCTCGAGCTGTGCAGCTGGGCACGGCAGGGCCATTGCTCGTGAGCCTTGTCGGGCCACAGCCTCTGCGGGGGTGCGGTGCTTTGGGGGATTCAGGACAAACTTGTTGGTGGCTGCTGGGGACTTACATGCTCAGAGACCTGTAACCGTTGGTAACCAAGTGTGGATGCCTCACATAGCTCTCTGAGGCCATGGCGTGTTTCAGTCGCTGACTTTCTCCTAATTTCTCAACCAGAGAATGCAACATTTTAAGGGAAATGTTGTGCTTGAGTAAATAAAGGAGCTGTCTTCATTACTGGATTAAAGAGTGCCTTATTTGGGAGCACATTTTCCTCCTGCCTCTTTGATCCTTTTCCCTTTGACTCCTTCGCAGCCACCTTGTTCCACTTCTCTGGTTTCCACGGCAGTGGAAGTCCCGACGTTATCGCTGCTAACGTGGCCAGGACCGTCCCTGGGAACAGAGCTGGAGAAGTGCGGTGCGCCTTCCCCAGGCAGGGGGTGAGCGTTTCTTGCTGCACGTGGGGACTTGCAGAATTTCAGTCAATATTTGCAGATTCCTCCCCTTCCTGCCATCAGGTGGCTGCTTGGGAGGGGAAGCATGGTTCAGAGGTGGTGTTGGCTTGAGCACTGTGAGAAACTTGGAGGATCTTCTGTCGCCGTGCTGTTACCCCTCTGGTCTGTAAACAGAGGGAAGCGTCTTGCCCGCTTCTCTGGGGCAGCACTGGAGTCAAATTAGAGCAGGACTGTGCAGATCTGTAATGGGAAAGCTTGAAATACGTTGCTAGTGATTGCAGATTGACAGGTCACAGAACTGAATATGGACAATGTTTTCCGTCCAAAGAAAAGGATAATAGAGGAAGTTGTCAGGAATAAACTGGAGCAGCACCAAGATGTGTCTAGTGGATCAGCACGGATAAGTCACAAATTCTGGCAAGTCCCATGTCCCCGAGAGTGACAGCGGGGATGGTGATGCAGGCTCGGCAGAGCTCGAGTGGTTGTACGGGTGTCTGTGAGGAGCGTGTGGTGCAGCATGTGGACACGACGCTGGGTAAGAGCTGAGAGCTGATGGGATTTGTCACGTCCCTCTGTTCAGCAGGACTGGGAACAGGAGTTGGTTTTGAGCAAAACTAAGAGGAAAAATAGGAGTCTTTCTATTGGTGATGTAGAAAGAAAAGGGACATCCAGCAGAGTAACATGCTCTCTGAATAAGACAGTAGAAAAAGCCGATCTCGAAGCAGCGTCACCCCTTGCTTTCCCTGCCCAGCGAGCCAGCCGTCAGAGCTGCCTGCCAGCGCGACTGCCAGCTGGCTCTGGGTGCGAATGGCTCGAGGTGGTGCAAGGCCCCTTTCATTGGGGAAATAAGTGACTGTCTTAGCTTGGCCCCAGGGAGGCTACAGAGCCCCTTAGCCGTCCTTTTCTCACCCTGTGTTCAAGGGGCTCAGGAATACCCTTGGAGCTGTTCAGGACTTGCAGTGACAGTTTTGATCAGCTCCTCTCTCCAGCAATCTGCAAAATACCAGAATATGGATAAAACTGTCAGTTATCTACTGTGGATGCCGTCATAAAGACCATTTCCCATTTTATTTTTAGGCCTTGAGAAGGGGGAGAAAAACAGCTTAATGACGTGTCTGGAGAGTCATATTCATTTCCTCAAGTAATGCATTTATTTTGCAGTATTGGTGATGATGTGGCTGTTTTTCTTCTGCTAAACCTCTTTATTTATTTGGATCTGATGAGTCTTGCTCCTGGCATCTCTTCTAGGCCTACGGTAATGTCTTTAAGGAAGAGATTGTGCTGGGTGATCGATCGCTCTCACTCCCCGTACCGAGGGGGAGCCGGCGCAGACAGGCAGTGGTGCGGTTCCTCGCGCGCCCTGCATCCAGGATAAACACGAACATATGGTGCCAAGGAGGTTTGTTGCGGGCCTGAGCTGAAGATAAACACCACAAGCTGTTACTTCAGAAGGGTGGCACAGGATGAAGGCTGTTGTAAAGAAAACAAATAGTGTCACAGAAACAGAAATCAGATTCACGCTGACGTCTGTCAGGATGTCTCCGCTGCCCCAGGGGCTCTGACTGAGACAAGTCCCTGATGCTGTGCCGCGCGGCGAGCACTGCCGCGGCCGTCGGCCATCGCACCCTCCTCCTCAGCCGTGGGGCACAGCAAGTGACACCGAGGGCCGGGGCGCCCTCCTGTAAACAAACCTGGTGCTGGTTGTCAGCGTGGGGCGATGGCAGAAGCTGGTTTAGGTCCCGGTTTGATCAGGGAAGGGCGTCAGGGAGAGGAACGCGGCAGCTGTTGGAGTACGCTGGCTTGTCGGGGCTGCCAGCTCTTCTGTTCCTGGGGGCCATCCTTGTCTCCTCACAGCTTTACTTTTTGGAAGTCCATTATCCTTGAGTAAAAGAAACAGCTTCCCTCCCCCCACCCCGTTCGCAAAGAAGCAGAATGGATTTATGGATAAAATTACTTTTTTGTGTATCCTAGCTCCAGTAACTAGAGGAGGGTTCAGTCCTGCAGAGTTATAACTGGCCTGGGAAGGGTACAGAATGCATTTTGGGGACCCTGTGGTGAGATACAAACTGTTTAAGTCAAAAGTTGAAGAGGTCAGGTCTCTGTACTCTGAAATGAGGGGTTTTTTTTGCAGAAACAATCATGTAAAGTGCAGTTAAGGAAGTGTTTCCTATAGAAATGGCTTTCAGCCCAAGGTTCACATGTCTTGGTTATTGTATCGCTGCTAATATGGGCTCCTAAACTGGGCATGAAGCAAGAAAAAATTGCTATGAAGCAGGTGAAAAAAAACAACGCAAAAAGAATTATTGTTGGCATCTGGAGTTCCACTGAGATGATGTGTCTTTGGTTTCCTCCACTTCTTCCAAGGAAGGGTCAGTAAAGCCTGAAAAATGTAGTTGTTATTAAATGTGTTTCTATTTGACTTGGTAAAACATGAAGATGTGGTTAAAACATGCAAAACTTAGAAGTCATCAGACTTCTGCATCAAAAGAAACTGGGCAGCTGTTTGTGTGCCTGAAAAGGGTGCCCCATCTCAGAAGACACAGGGAGGAAAAGTCCGTGGTTACTGCCCGTGTCTGTCTGTCGGGTGTGGGGTGGTGTGTGGGGCCGTGCGTCACGGCGATCCCTCAGACTCGGTGCTGGACCCCGGTCGGCTCTGGTGGGGCGTGCGGGTTGCTGGCAGCAGGGGGTGGCTGGCACAGGTGAGGGGTGGCTGTGTTTGGGGAAGTCAGCACAGCTGCCTGAACAGTGGCTGTTGGTGTTATTTAAAGTTCGGTACATAAGGAATGTAGCTGTGTCTAAATACACATCTCGGAATGGAGCACGTGCCCGTGTGTTTGTCCTGCGTGTTGTCTCGAGTCCGGGGCAGCTGAGAACATGAACCTGAAGACCTGAACCCCCATCTCCCCACCTAGGCAAAAGGCAGCTTTCGCCCAGGCTGCTTCTTGGGGTGGTCAGCCCCGTGCAGGATAGATGCTATGCGCTTTCCTGTGACCAAGGGCCACCTGGTTTAAAAACTTGTCACCTGTGGGTGTTGGGGACCTGTGCTGTTGGGGTCTGCCAGGACCAACTTCCTCCTGCAGCCCAGGAGCCCATTTGCTGGTCACGGCCCCAGCACAGGACCCACGCTGGAGCTCCCACGCGGTGCTACGGGGGGATCTGTCTTCCCAGGGTCTTCTCATGGAAGCTGGAACCCTCTTTTTCAGGTCTCAAGTGCGTGTGCCAGCTGTGCGAGCACACCAACTTCACCTGCCAGACGGAGGGCGCCTGCTGGGCTTCGGTCATGCTGACCAACGGGCGGGAGGAGGTGATCAAGTCCTGCGTCTCCCTCCCGGAGCTGAACGCGCAGGTCTTCTGCCACAGTTCCAAGAACATCACAAAGACCGAGTGCTGCTACACAGACTTCTGCAACAACATCACCCTCCGCCTGCCCGTCGGTAAGTGCTGTCCGAGTGCAAAACGCGGTTCGAACGCTTGTGTGACAGCTGGAGGGTGCAGAACTACTGTGCAGAGGACACGACCGTGAGAGTCAGCTAATGGGGATTTTAAAGGCTGTCTCTAAAACAGTTGCTGTTTTTTCCCCAGCTTGTTTCAGGCAGGAAGATCTAAACTGCAGCTCTATTTGGGGAAGAGTGGATTTCTTGCATCTCCTAAAGACATTCCAAATGCTGTCTTTGATATCCCATGAGGCGTTAACCGTGAAGGTGAAAGGAAGTGTCTGAAGGAAACAGACTTGTAACCTCACAGATTTTATGGGCTGGAATATCTTAAGGGAGTTGGTGATTTGAATTGGCATTAGTCTAGATGTTAGGAAGATGATATCTGGTGTGCTGGGGACTTTCCGTGGGGCATGGATCTGCAATGTAGAGCAGCCGTGAGCCAGTGATGGTGAGGAGCTGAGAGCTGTGGACTGGTGCATCGCAAGGGAATAATGGAGACCTTGCGCTGGCTGAAGTTTCACAGCCTTAAACGTCTCTGCACACAATTCAAAAGACCTGCTTCAGATGTCTCGGGTAGCAGTTCAGACTAGAGAGGTTTGTTTGGAGAGAAGGCAGTTAGTTGTGGATGCTGACTGTGAATTGTATGTGGGAAATGCACCGCTGTGTTTTAGGGCAGACACATGTCTGGTCAGTGGTGATGGGGCAGCCCCCGGGTGTGAGGAGCCGCTCTCCTTGTTGTCCTTGGCCAGTCTGCATCACCGAGTGCCACGTTCTTGTGATCTGGATTGATGAGCAGTTACTGCAGCCTCTGTTGGCGTGCCTGCGCGTCGCAAGCGAGGGGTTGGCAGCAGCTCCGTTGTGGTGAGGGAGGCAGACGTGTCCTCTCTGTTGATGGGGGTTGTGCTGGGGGCAAGAGGGGTAAAGGACACCAAGCCCTTGCTGGGGGACGTCTTTGGCTGGTGCCGTTTCAGCAGTCTTGTTAGTCTGCCGTGAACTTTGGGGCTCTGGACTTCATTTTAGCAGCTCGTGAGGCAGCTTTTCTTCGGTGTTAGATTGGTGTCATTGATTCTTGCCCAGCAGGGATGAGAAAGTGTAAGATTCCTGGTCCCAATTAGAGGAAGGAAAAAGATCTGCACTTCCAGGAGCTCTGTGTGTTACACAGCTGGCGCGGCCCTTGAGCCTACCAGGCTCAAAATTGTGTCATCAAGTTGATTCAGTGCTTTTTAAAAATAAATATTTCTACTATTTTTAGGGTTAATTGTTTGACTCTTCTTCCCAAGATTTGTGTTTAATCCAAGCTTTTTTGAAAAATCTGTGAAATATACTATTTTATTGGATGATAACCTTCCTGTATACTTAGAGCAGTGAGAGATGTTACAGGTAAGAAAGATGCAAATTAATACATGGTTTATGATTATAACTTGCATTTAAGCTGCTATTGTATAGTATTTCACAGAATTTAAGGGGCTGTTACTGGAAGCATTTGCTGTGTCATGTAAGATACAGGAGGGCAGACAGTGGGGGAGCAGCTGTGGTGGCCTTGGGGACTGTCATCCCCTGGTGTGGACAGGTGGGTGCTGGGTGCTGCCAGAGGCAGGTCTGCTCCCACCAGCCTCTCTGGAGGAGCCAGCCGAGGTGGGAGCCTGGCAGCTGGGCGGTCTGGGCCCCAGTACCTCACCTCAGCTCTTGCGGGCAGCAGGAATAAGGATTAACAAAATATTTTTCTTTCAGTTGACAGCAGAAGGGAGATTCTAATAGGGGTCGTGCTCTAGAAATGTAGAAATAAAATACCATTTTGTTTTTTTTTTTCAATTTGGGATGCTGGAATCTTGGGGGAAAGCTGCTATTTATAGAGCAGTGGTGGAGGCATGTCTGTCCTAGCGCTTGAACTGGTAGTTGCAAAATCTCTGGTTTCACGTTTCAGTACCAGAGAAAATTAGTTAGTTTTTAGCCTGAGCACTTTGCTCTAAATTTTGGGGGAATTCATGTTATCTGAAAATTTAACAGTGCCAATGTTGTTGGCTTGCCGGTCTTTTCTGACAGCCCTTCTTCACGTGGTTGCTGTGGTAGGAACACTTCGTTTGGGCCCTGGTGAAAACGAACGTTCCCCAGGGCATTGCCGGGTGTGCGGGTGAGGGAGCGGGGCTGCCCCGGGCTGCCCTGTGGCACCCGCGCCCTTTGCACCGGGAGGCGTCGAGCCGGAGGCGTCCCTGCCGCGGCGGTGGCTGGCTCTGCCGCGGAGAGCGGCATTGCCTGGGCTGCCGCCGGAGCTGCGCTCCCGCGCTGAGGAAATTGCTGTTTCCGAAGTGAGTTTTTGGGCAGCTCCTTGCTCACCTTGTGCTTTTTCTTCTTTCACCAAATCTAAGTCTGGGTGTTGTTTCTGACGGGGGGCAGGAAAAATAAAGTGGAGGCGCCACATCAGGTAGCCGGTGCTGGAGCTGTCAGCTGGTCTGGCACAGCGCGGAGGCGGTTCTCGGTTTAGCCATTATCTCACTGACGCTGTGGAAGTTGTTGTTCCCACCGCTGGGGACGGGCCAGGGCAGGATTCACACCGCTGGGACGCGCTGCGCTTGGAGCCTGCCGGCGCAATCCTACCCGGGCCCAGAGGTCCGTGTCGCTCTTCCTCTGTTGTGTCACTGCGTACCGTTGTGTGGCTTGTCTCGTGTTGGTTGTCCCTTGCCAGCCGTGGTGGGTAACTTCAGTAAGCCATGGGGTCTGCTGATTAGTGCCTGACTTAGCACGCAGGCTCTCTGGTCTTTAAAATACACCTGCTTTGCCAAGGTGCTTATTTAAGCCAGCCCACCTCCCACCACCATCCCTTAGAAGTTTGCAGTTTGACACTTGGCATGACATCTTGACATGGAAGTTTGTCTATCGATATATCTATCTGTCCTTTCCATTATTCAGATTCTAGTTTAAAAGTAGAGCACGTGGATATGAAAAGCTTGCCTTTAGGCAGGACTGAATCTCATGGAGGAGGAGAAGCCTTGAGAAGGTCCAGCGTGGTGCGCACCCCTGCCAGATGAGGCAGGAGCTTTGGCAGGCTCTTCCCTCCCGCTACCGCAGCAGCACCCAGCTGGGGACACAAGCCTGTCCTTCGGCTCTTCTGCCCGCTGACCTGCTTTGGCTCGGCTGTGTGTTAATTACCAAGGGCTTATGTTGTAAATGTACCAAGAGTGACTGGAAAACAGTCAAACAACTTGCGGCAAGAGGATCTCCGAGGGCAGAAGGCAACTTGTTTGTTCTGATCGCCTGTGCGAGAATTTCTGTGATGGAACTGTAGATGGCATTGCATGCCTCGGCAGCAGAGCTCTCCTCGCTGTGCCTTGTGTGAGAGGAGGCTGTTCTTTGGAGTTGGGTTGGTTTTTTTTTTATGTCTGAAAATACACATCTTTAAGGACAGGTTCAACCTGGATATCTGCTTTTTAGGTAATCCTTGTTGCTGGCAGGGATTTCATTACAGTGTTTTGCATTAAGAGGTGCTGAGTTTCAAAGTGCAGGGTTAGTTTGCAGTACTTGGTTTTTTTCTGTGTTACCCTGAATTCATTTCCAGGTTTCTGCTGTTTTAACTGGGATAATTTCTGCGCCAGCAGGTGGCTTGATGTGACCTTGCCCTGTCCGTGGGATCTCATGACAGGGCTGCCGAGAACGACCGGCGTGCCGCTCCCTCGATGGACCTTCCCGTGCACCTCTCTCTCTCTCTATGAGAAGTTCTCTGTGTGCCTCAGTGTATAACAGGCTATTTTGAGGAGTTGCTAATAAGATCTAGAAGACTCCTTCCAGTTGTAGAATTGCGTCTCACGGGATTTTCAGGCCGTATTTCAGATCTGGTGGACAGTGCTAGTGGTCTCTGCCCCACCCCACTCGTGAGCGGGATTTACCCCCCTCACAAGCCTGTTTGTAGGTGACAGACCTTTACCTGCAGCCCTGGAGTGAACTACTGGAGCTTCTTCTCACCCGATGCTTTCTTTTGGCTATGGTGGAGGGTGGTGTTTGGCCACAGGAAGGGTTGAGTACAGGCTGGGGAACTTGTTGCCCGCCCCTTCTCCAAAGCAGCAAAGTTGATGTTGGTTTCAGTTGCCTCCTTAGGTGGAGGAGCCTGAAGGCTCAGACACTTTGCGTTACTTACCAGGTACAGCCAACAGGGCTTCTGAGCTCTGGTGTCTTCGTCTGCGGACAGAAGCTCACGCTACTACTCATTCCAGCCTCTTGATCTCGAAACACCCAGTGACGCTGGGTATGAAGTCTCCATCTTAACAGATGCTGAGAATTGGGGCCGGGTGGGTGCAGGTGGGTTTGCAAATTGGTCGCAGGATTCTGGGCTTTCTGACCAGGCTGCTTTCAGAGGCTGGCTAAAGAAAATGTCAGCCTCGCTGAGAAAAAACACAGGGATGTGTTCAGTGTGTACAGCCATGTGTCCATGAGCTGGTGGGAAGCTGCAGCACAGCAAAGAGTTCTCTGGTTTTAGGGCTCTTCCTTCAAAAGTACCTCTGTCATTCCAGCGAAAGGCGGGACACAGTAAGAGTGGTCTCCTGTCTGCTCTGTTTTGGGTGACCTGGCACAGCGGCGTGTCTAGAGGTTGAGATAAAAAGCCTATGATTTCTGTTCTGTATTTGTGTAATGGAAAATGAGTCAGAGGAGAAAGGAGGCTTTCTGCAACAAGATTAAGCTAATAGTGGGATTAACAAACTATAAAATACGTAATTTGCCAGCTCTCTTCTTTATTCCTATTGCCCAAACTGTACAAAAGCACAAATGGCCCTCGTGTCGCCTATGGTGGCACACGCTGGGGTGAAAGAAAGGGAAATATAATAGAATTCCTAAACCAAAAATCCCTTCAGTATTTTCATATTGCCAAGAGAGACAAATGGTACCAATTAGACTAATTGTTGGGCAAGATTCTCATATTTTGTTGTGGGTTTTTTTTTAATATAGTCTGTAGATTTTGCATGAACAAATAATTACTCTTCATTTACCTGTTTGAAAATGCCTGAAGACATTAAGGCCCTTTCAGGAGAACAGTGTACATGGATATGTTAGTATTAAAGAAGTCAGACAATACTGTACCAAGTGTTTTATAAGGTACATGTTAATGGAGAATATGAGAAAAATCACCCTTCAACCAATAACTTTCTGAATAAAACCCAGTGTTTGAATACAAACGGTAAGGGAAATCTCTTCGTGCCGTTATGGGCCTTGAGAGCTTCCCCAGGTCCTGAAGAGCTGCGAGACGTGCGGGCTGTGCCGCAGGGTGCGGTTCAGGGCAAAGCCCTGGCTTTCCCCCTCTGTTATCTGTGGTGTTCCTTAGCTGTTACTGAACAGGGTGAAAAGGCCTCACTTTGTTTTCCCAGCACAGACTCGGTCCAAGAGTAGAGTTAGAAGGAAGGTCTGGGCAATGAGTGAAGAGACAAAGCACAGTTCTTCTCACTAAACTCTCCTAAAGTGTTGGTGATGGATAAAAGCAGGGAGGATGGGGAATGGAGCAAAAAAAAGAAGAGGAGAGGAGATATTTTTATAGATTTCTGTCTTCCGTGCGGCCACTTTGTTTCCGCTAAACTCACGGTTTCTGAAAGCCACTGCTCCAGTTCGGCAGCCAGCGATGCCGGTTTGTGTTAGTGCTCTGCTGCAAAGTAGTAACAGAAACTGGATTGACCGGGCTGCTGTCCGTCTTGGCTTGTTTAATGAAGAAGATGAGCTTGTCTGCTGTGGCATGGACAGCCTCGGATGGAGGTCAGGACTCAGAAATCAAAGTGGGGAGGAAGGGGTGCTTGTGACCGAGCTGCGTCCGGATCCAGTGCCTCCCAGCGTGCCGGGGCGGGCTGAGCCTGGTCAGGGGCTGTGGAGGAGGTGTGGTCGCTGGGACCTGGGTAGGCCCGTGTGAGAAGTGCTTCAATGCCGAAACAGCTGGCCTGAGCACATCAGCCTCTAAATTACTGAACATCAGCCTCTGAAAACTGCGGACGTTCCCTTCCTGGCTGTTGGAGGTGAGCTGTCCGTGACCCCCAACATGTCAGCTGGGGCTGTGGCCGTGCAGAGCTGCTCAGAGACTGCAGTAGTGGTGTGGGGTGCACCAAACCTGTTTCCTCTTCGTGTCGGTGCCGTTCCTGGGATAATCCCGCAGTTGGAGTGATCTCCTGAGGTTCACCTCCACAGAACCCCTGCGGGCAGAGCTCCAGGCTGTCGTAGCTGCTCTGCAGATGTCTCGTTCTGCAGATATTTCACATATTTCACATACTGTGGTCCATCTTGGCTGTCCCAGATCCCTGTTCTCTGGAGGGACTGGTAAGAATACAGCCATGCAAAGAGCAGGCAGGGCTGAGGGCAGGGGAGGGGGAAGTAGCAATTCAGGTAATGTGTCTGTCTGTCTCATAGCTGTATCCCTGGTGGGTTTGCTTGAGCTTCTGGATCTGTAAGCAGAACTTTCCCAGCTGATTCCTGAGTGTCCTGAAAGGGGTGGTGGGGTCTGTAGTCATGTCAGGAGCTGGAGAAACTTAATTTTAGACTCTAGTCCAAATTGTGTCTTTCTGAACATGTGTAGTTCAGGGCCTTTAGAAGTGTCACGGTGCCCATTATGTACCAAAAGCAAGGCAAACATTGTGTGTGAGAAAGTCGGTTTCATTGGAGGGAAAAAAAAATCCTTCCTTTTTCCTGCTGCCTAAAAGCACTATTTTGTCCATACAGCTTGGACCACAGCTATACCGTATTGTGAAACTGCTAAATGTTGCCAGATGTGCTATTTTTGTTTCATACATGGCAACATGTCTTCAGCTTCTATTCTTGATTAGTAAGTTGTTGAACAGTACGTTCAAAATCAGATTGCAAAATGTTATGATTAATGGTGTTGATTTGATGGTTTTAGGTAGTCATGAGGGTTTTTCTTATTTCCCAAAGAGTTCACCATTGCACAACGGCTGTAAACATTGCCACACGCTTATCTGGTGAGGTCGCCTTTAATGACCGCGCGTACCCCGCGTGCCGTGAATTCTGCCCTTGCGCTGTTTGTCACTGCTCCTGCGTGCGGTTTGTGCTGTGGGAAGCCCCAAGGGTCCCCGAGGGGTCACGTCGTGCAGGCCCAGAAGCGGCCGTGGCTGCAGTCCTGGCTGCAGGACACTGTGGTGCAAGGGGCAGGATTGAAGGTGGCCTACAACCGACTGCGAAGCAGAAATCACAGCGCTGGCACTTCTCAAGTCCCCCGCGTGTGCTCCGTGAAGAACTGGAAAGGGTTTGAGCGGTTGCCACCGGCCGTGAGCCGCACTGTGTCTTTGGTGCAGCCAGTAGACTGAAGGATGACCAAGGAGGTTTGCGGTTGACTCCTTCCAAGAAGCTTCTCTAGACAGTCAGGATCTCTTCATTTGCCAGGAACTCGGTGGAAACCCAGTGCAAACTGGCCTGGACCCCTCAGCTCCCAGCCTCACTGCTACCTTGCCTTCCGCACTTGAGCACTCCCAACTTAGCAGCATCTCGGAGGAGACCTGTAAGCATCTCTGAACTTGATTTTATTCTGAATGACTGTCACTGCATAAGTCATAAAGCTGGCGTCTGTTTGTGTTCCTGATGCTGGATGTCACCCTCCTGAGCGGGTGTGAGAGAGCCTTTGAACTGTGCTTCTGCTTTCCTCTGACGTCTCGCTCTGCATCCCTGGGATGGCCATGGGTGTCTCCATGTGCCCCCTCCTCTGTCCTCCCTCTCCAGCCAGGGTTCCTCCTGCTTGTTGCCCCAAAGTGTCGGAGTGGGCTTGCTGACCTGCTGTGCCTGCTGTGCCCCTGCCAAACCCGCTGCGTTCTCCGCCTGCCCCACTGCTTGCCTGCCTCCCAAAATGCCGCGCGGGGGGGAAATAGCTCTAAAAATCGTGCCCTGCTGCAGATCTCTCACAGAGTCTGCTCCGCAGTCCTTTGGCCATACAAATTGTGCTCGCAGATGCTTTCAGCAGAAATGTGTTGGATCACTGTTCTGCTAAAAGTGCAGACTTTTTTTTTTTTCTGATAAGAATAGTTTTATTGCTTTTTTTAAAGATATACTGAGCATTTTTATGAGCACCTTAAAATTCTGCTATAAAACCTGTTTCAGTGGTTTACAGTATGCAAACAGTGCAAGTTACCAACTGTCACGTCCCAGAAATTGTTGCCTGACTGAATTCTGTTGGCAAATCAAGGAACCAAACTTAGATTTGCAGAGGGTATGACAAGGTAGAGTAGGCATAGCCAGTGTAGTAATATGGCTTTAATATTAAAAACCCTTCAAAACTGGGTACTTTCCTTTAGGTTCATCATGAGTCAGGAGCATGCCCTGCAGTGAAAAGAGTGCTCGTGGAAATGCACGTTTCTGCGCTCGCCTTGCTCCGTGCCTCAATCCTTTGTGCTGGTTGTCATCACCCAGTTACTCCGCTAGCTGCTGGTCTGGAATCGTGGGCCGTGCGGTCTCTCTGAGAGCAGGGTGAGGTGTTTCGGCAGCGACGTGATGTGCAGCTGGTTCAGGAGCAGCTACGAAAAGCTAAACAAAGTAATGTGCCCTCAGCGAAATTGGCTTTTCTCCTGTTTGAAGTACTGGTGGAGGTGTTTCCCGGTTTCGGGAGGCCCTGGAAAGTTTTGTGTATGCACATAGGTGTGTATAATTTTAAGATAAAAAGAAAGCCGGCAGTAACTGTTGCTCTTTTTTTGCCTGTACAGGTTTGCCACCTGTAACATCCAGACTGCAAGGGAACAGGCTTGAAAGTAAAGAAAATGAGAGCAGAAGTGGAGATTTTTAAGAAGTTTGCTTCTGGAAGGAGTGCTGCTCTGGAATGGAGGGAGAAAAAAGAGGGCAGAGAAGAAGGGAGCTGGAAGGACTGGGAGGGGGATACAGGACAGCAGCGGCCGTATGCTGCAAGAAGGGGCTGCTGGGACCCGGCGGCAGACCGTGTGCCGATGAAACGAAGAGGATGTGGCCGTCTGGCAAGGCTCACGCGGGCAAAGGGTGTCCCACCGGGACCGCTGCCTGCTCCCTGCCTTCTCTTGGCGCTCCACACGTGCAGCACCCACCAGGAGCCAGTGTCTTCCAGCAGGGGCTCGTCGCTGGGGTATGGTGTGCCATGGTGTGCCATGGTGTGCCATGGTGTGCCGGGCTGCGGAGACGCCCCTCGGAGTCTCTCTTCCCACTGGCTCGGTTGTGGCTGTTCGAAGCTTCCCGTTTGTTTTCCTTGCAATGCTGTTTGCACTGGCCCAAGCACAATAAAGTTTTTCTATTTTGTTCGTTTCACGTTGTGTTGTTTTTCAGCAGTTGGTGGGGAGAACTGACATTTTATAGTAAGTATCTGGTGCCTGTTTGTCAGGATCTGTGGATCTGCAGGCAAGGACGTTGGTGTGGGTGATGCACAAGAAGTGCCGTCTCTTGAACACCCGGGGGGCAACTCCTCACCCGGCGCATCGTGCCGGCGCTGTACACTCCCGCAGCCCCGCTGCGCAGCCTTCAGCGTGCGCAGAGCCGGCGCCTCGCAGCCGCCCGCGGCATCCCCAGCCCCGCGGTCGTGTGCGGCAGCAGCAGCTCTGCGAGGCGCCGAGCCCAGTGGCAGTGCCAGTGTTGGTGTGGTCCTTGCTGCGCTTCGTACTCGCCACAGGGGAAATCTCTGCCATGCGGGAACATAATTAAAAACAGCTTAGGAAATCATGGTGTATCAGCTAACGAGCAGCAGTGGCAAGGAGGAATCCTGCTTGCAAATCCTCTTACAATCTCCTGGATAACCCCTTGAGTGTCCTGTTGAAGTCTTCTAAAGGAAGAGCCTGTGGGCAAGACGCAACTTCTTTGTTTTTGGAGTTGTGCGCTGTGAACAGACTTGGGGTGCCTGTTATTAACATTTGGTTTGTTTTCTTTCCTTGCTTAGTTGAAGCGCGTAGTGCTGAAGTGCGAGGAAGAGAAGGAAAGGGAACAGGTTAACTCTGTACAGCTGACTGCTCCTGGCACTTCTGGGTGACGGAGCGCGTGGCATGACAGGGTCCTTCGAAGGAGAACAACTGCTGTTGTAACGCTGACCGGAGGGAAGCGGCAGTCAATACTGGGGGCGATCAGGCTGCTGCTTCTGAGACTCCGAGTCACTGAAGTCGCTTGGAGTCCCAGCGAGTCTCAGGATTCGGATCACAGCGTACACATTGCTTGGTGTTTGCCTGAAGGGAGAGAGGGGCTTCTTGTTTTCTCGACTGGCTGAGGAGTGGCTTTGCATGGCGTGGAGCTCTTGATTCTTACGTCTTCTGTAGCCTTTAGATCCACTGTTTGGTACTTGTGATTCTGAGCGCAGGGGGTTTGTTTGGGTTGTGTCTCTGTTTTATTTTATTTTTAGGGGCGAGAGTGTTGCTTGATTGTTTTGGTTTTTAAGCTTATTTACAATTTTGGGGGCATTAAGGGATTTCTGTGTGTGTGCATGTGCAAGTAAATACCTTAGTAACGTATTTCTGTAGCTTCCTGATGTGTTTTATACCCCTATGGCTTTAAAAGGGAAAATGATATCGGACAGTCCTGTTTCTTGACCCTTGTGAAATACAGCTTCATCAACGTGCTCTCCAAAGTTGTTCTGTCTTAGGAATCCTTTTACTGCCTCATTTACTAGAACTTTGTATTCCCGTGTGCGTTAAGTGTTAGGAAACAATTTTTTTCCAAGGATTTGTTTTCAGCAGGATCAGTGTGCCGAGACATTTACACACAGACTTTGAAGGGTGGGAAGGGCCCTGCGCCCACCGGTTGCACAGGGTGGTGAGATGGCCGTGGCTGAAGGCAGATCACCTGCCCACGGAGCTGCAGCCCGTGCCGCTGCGTGCGGCACGCGAGCCGCTGGCTGTCAGGGCGGTGGTGCCGCCCTGCGCACCAGGCTGCGTCTCGTCCGGGCTCCCGCAGCGAGCCTGGTGGTCCCATCTCTTCATCTTCTGCAGAGGGGAGGGGAGGTCAGCTAACGGCGGGTGAGCGGCATTTTGTGACACAGGCAGATTAAGAGCACGCGCTCTGTAGGGTCCCTGCTGTGTTTTTGGAACTGCAGTTGCAAGGAAATGTTCTCCGGGTGTTTGCTGTCCGGAGTGGTACTGAGGTGGGGTGGGACTAGCTGGAGAAGGTGGTGGCCAGGACGCGCTGTGCTTTGAGAGGTCTCTGTGGGTTTAGTAACAGCCAAGCGGAGGAACCGCCGGACAGAACCCTGCGGGGAGGGCTCAGCATGCCTGAGGGGCTGTCCTGGGGCTGTCCTGGGGGCCGGCGCGGCGACGGGCGGTAGGGCCCCTCGCCTCCAGCTGCCAGCCGTGCGCTGCCGAACCTCTGCTGGCGTTTGCGCAAGGAGCTGCTGGTGGGGCGCTCTGTGCGAGGTGGTGGTGGTCTTCAGTGGGGGTCGCAGTGCTAGGCTGAGCCCAAGCTACCCTCAAAAAGGGCATGTTGGGGGTAAGACTGACAGAAATGGGCTCTGTCTCGCTGCTGCCTGTCCCGGTCAGGATGACTGTGGGAAACCATTACATCTCAGTATGTCGTCGCTCCGCAGCCCTTCACTTACCGTCTTTTTCCCTCCACCCCGCTCTCCCTTGTGTCTTCCGAAAGCGTCGGAGTCTCCCGGCAGAGCCAGCGCGGGACCGGTGGTGCTGGCGGTGACGGTGGCGGTGCCGGTCTGCGTCCTCTCCCTCGCGGCGGTGCTGGCGGCGTGCACTTGCCAGGGCCGGCGCTGCGCCCGCGGCAGGGCCAAGCAGCCCAATGTGGAGGAGCCCCTCTCCGAGTGCAACCTGGTGAACTCCGGGAAGACGCTGAAGGATCTCATCTACGACATGACGACCTCTGGCTCTGGCTCCGGTACGTGCCCTGCCCACCACCTCCCCTCGGCGCGGCTGCCGTTGCTTCGCTGCCAACTTTTGGGGCAAATTTTCTTAAACCAAAGGCAAAGGTGCCGCCTTCCTTGTAGGACGATGAAGAATGCTGCCTGCCGGGCAGAGGGTGCAGGTGGGGGTCTTATCTTGGAGGCTTTTATGACAGTGAGAAGTTTTAGGACAAGAGAGGATTTGTGCAGATGTGTTTGGCCACACCTTGCGGTGGCAGTAGGGCTTTGTTTGCTCTTCTGTCAGATTGCAAAAGTTTGATTCTTTGTCTGAATGGGAGAGATAAGAAAGTGAATCCAGAAGTCATTTTCAAGCGTGAAACAAGACATTGAGGCTGATGCGGCACAGGGCCTTTGTACTGCATTTACCTGAACGAGGCAGGACGCCACTCCTGAGGTCTTTACAGCGCCAAATAGCGTTACTCCAAATTCTTGTTTTGAGCAGAACGCCAACCTTTTTCATATTTTTCCCGTTTCTGATATCCTATTGGCTATGATGCCGCCATTGCTACTGAGAATGTGTTAAACCAAAGAAATGGAAAAATGAAGTGGGAATTCAACAATTCCAGCTCATCAGGCTGGTGCCATGTCGGATGTGTACAGCCCAGCTCTCTGTAGTTAGAATTTTTATTTACCTGAAAAACATGTAAATCATGCTTACTTTTATATATAAGGGAAAAATTTCTAAATGGTGCTTGATTTAATTTACTTTGTTTCCCATGAATTACATACCTTCAGGATTAATTTGTTGTGCTTCCCTAATGTTTTTTCACAGATATGATGAGCAGATTTTGGCTTTATTTACCCTGAAGCTTTACCTGTCCGTAGACATCCCTGAGCTAATGACAGGGCTTTATGTGTGCGGACCCACCCTGGAGGCAGTCAGAGCTGATGTGCGCCGGCACGGTTTGTTCTCGTTTCAGCCGGACGGCGAGTTTACCCCTCTCTGCCCAGAGGTGGCTCCGGGGGTGGCCGCAGGCGGCCAGGACAAGCCCCTGTACAGGCAGGGTGTGAGGGCTCTGTTGTGAAAACTGGAGGGAAAATTTGAATAAATTTGAATAAACTGACCTTCAAGCTGTAGTTTTTCCTGCCCATTATTTTGGTCTGTTAAAAGCAAGGTTGTCCTGATTTAAAAAAAAAAGAGAAATATGTCTTTAAGTCCCGAACAAATGCAGTACCGAATTAAACGAGGCAGGGCTAGCAAAACAAAATTAAACTGCTGTGGTAATTCAGGTGGTTTTGCTTTGAAAGCAAAGTCATGAGTACAGCTCACTGGAAAATGGCCTGCTTTGGGGTTTAAAGATCTCTGCTGAACTATTTGACAAATACCCATCTCTCCTTTTTAAACTAGGCTTGCCTCTGCTCGTGCAAAGAACGATCGCGAGGACTATTGTCCTGCAGGAAATTGTAGGAAAAGGCCGTTTTGGCGAAGTCTGGCGTGGAAAATGGTGTGGGGAAGATGTGGCTGTGAAAATCTTCTCCTCCAGAGACGAACGGTCGTGGTTTCGGGAGGCAGAGATTTATCAGACGGTTATGCTGAGACACGAGAACATCCTGGGCTTTATTGCTGCCGATAACAAGGGTACGGTGTGAGTCGCGCGTGAAACCCCGGGTGTCTGGCTCAGAATTGCAGTCGCTGCCCCCGCTCCCTTCTGGAACACCCCTGCGAACCTCGCGGCTGTCCTGAGCTCCTTCCCGGCGGGGTGGCCATCAGGCTTGTTCGTTTGCATGCCCGAGCCGGCCACAGACCGGGGAACCCTTGGCTGATTTTTTTCATAAAGCTGAATAATCTTGCTTCCTCCGGGTAGATAACGGGACGTGGACTCAGCTCTGGCTTGTCTCCGAGTACCACGAGCAAGGGTCCCTGTTCGACTACCTGAACAGAGGCACGGTGACGGTGGAGGGCATGGTCAAGCTGGCACTGTCGGTGGCCAGCGGCCTGGCACACCTCCACATGGAGATCGTCGGCACGCAAGGCAAGTGCTTCCCTCCCACTTGTCCTTCAAGTGTTTTGAGGAGCTTCAGTGGTGCTTGCAAAAGCGTTTACGCGTGACGTGGTGTAGTAGAGCATTTTATGAAAGGCCAATACTGTCCTTGCGGTATAACCAAAGTGTGTGGGGTGCGGTACAGAGAGCAGGGGAAGAGCATCTTCCCGCTTTCGCTGCCTGCGCCTCCTGCCACGTCTTTCTGCCTGTGGGAGCGGCTGTGCTAGAGGGGAGTGCTAAGGGGGGATTTTCTAAATGAATTCGGAGGGTGAACCTACAGTTTCTCTTTTTCTGTTTTATTCCTGAAACACAGATATTGGAACAAAAATACCCTGAAGGGTTTTTTTTTTTAAATTTGATGGCATTTAGCAGAGCTTTACTTGGTACAAGGTAGGCTTCAATGTTTTTTTTTACAGGTTATAGTAACAAAGTTGGATAAAACTGTTTTTGCTCCCTTGCTCGTTATGTTAAAATTCATGCTGCTGTTATCAGGGTTGACGGTCCTTTCTCTTTCTGTGAACAGGCAAGCCAGCGATCGCCCACCGAGATCTGAAATCTAAAAACATCCTAGTGAAGAGGAACGAAAGCTGCGCCATCGCGGACCTGGGCCTGGCGGTGAAGCACGACTCGGTGCTGAACACCATCGACATTCCGCAGAACCCCAGGGTGGGCACCCGGAGGTGGGTGAGGGCGGGCTGCCGGCCGCCGGCCCGGCTCGCCCCGCGGGGGTGGCTTCGCTCAGCCCTTTCCTCCATCGGTGACCTCCCCCCCCGGCTTTTGGTGTCTGTCGAGTGTCGGTGACAGACCCAAGCCCTCCGTCCCTGCTGGGTGGGCGCGGGAGGCGGCTGCTGGCGCCGGCCGGAGCTCGCTGCCCCGCGCGGCTCTGCGGCGTGGGTGCTGTGTGTCCGTCAGAGTCACGGCGATGCCTGTGCGTGTCGGCAGCCGCGGCATTGCGTTCGTCACGCGGGCCAAGTCTCTTGCTTTCGCTCGGAATCGCTGTCAGAAGACATTTCCCTTTTCCCCTTTCTCCCGGTCGGACCGGCTGCTGCCTGGCCCCGGCGTGCGGCAGGGCGGCTGCAGGCTTTCCGTGAGCTCCCTCCACCAAACTGACCTTTGTGTGCGTTAAAGGTACATGGCTCCTGAGATACTTGATGATGTGATGAACATGAACGTCTTCGAGTCCTTCAAGCGTGCAGACATTTACTCTCTTGGGCTAGTGTACTGGGAGATAGCCCGAAGGTGCTCCGTTGGAGGTGAGGTTTCTGGCCTTTTCATCTCACAATCCAGACCACTTTTATCTTAAATTAACCCAAAGCACTCTCTGTTGTCTTGGCAGCATGTGGCAGTAGAAGTCTGTTGTGAGGCGGTTGTTCAAGGTGGCCCCAAACGTTCCTCTGTTCTCTCCTATTGCCTGTAGAAACAATTAGAGTTCATTCTGGAGCAGCTACTTTGGACTTTGTGTGACCTACACAGTAAATCTTTCCTAGGAATCACCGAGGAATACCAGTTGCCTTACTATGATGTTGTGCCTTCTGATCCTTCAATAGAAGACATGAGAAGGGTAGTTTGTGAGCAGAAGGTCAGACCAAATATTCCGAACCAGTGGCAAAGCTGTGAGGTAAAAGCGGTTTTCCAGTTTATTACAAATTATAAATTACGACAGAACTTGTCAGTGAGACAAAGGGAACTGGGTGTCCAGCTTCTCCTGAATTTAAATGTGTTTCAGATGCCTAGCTCTTCTCCAGCTCCCAGATCAATACAGAGAAAACGGTCTGTGCACCGAGTGCTGAACTCCCTCGAACACAGCTCTTAATTTACGATGTTGCTGTCGTATTACCGTTTCAGAGAGCTATCTTTTATCTTGGCACGCCAGCGATGAAAAGCAGGAGGTGATGGTTTTATTCTTGACCTGTTCCTCTAACCTGTTCCGACGTGCAGGCGCTGCGAGTGATGGGCAGGGTGATGCGGGAGTGCTGGCACGCCAACGGCGCGGCGCGGCTGACGGCGCTGCGCGTCAAGAAGACGATCTCGCAGCTCTGTGCGCAGGAGGACTCCAAAGCCTGACGGAGCTCCCTGGAGGAAGAGGGGAATGAATTCTTCTGTTCATCTTCTAACATGTGATATTATTTTTATTTTTGGTCTACCTCAGGTAACGTGGTTCAGTGTTCAAGTGCCCGAACCAGAGCACTGACATCTCGCTTTGTGTTGGGCCCCTGGAAGGGGCAGCTTTTGACTCTTAGGTCATGTTCTGTACAGCAAGTCAAGGACTTGCTCTGGTTTTCTAAAGTAAATTAGACGCTAGGCTAATGGCAGAAAGGAGCTTAAAACACCCCGACAGTGTAAAAATACCTTTTGCTATTGTGCTTTTTATCCTGGTCAACCCCCAGACACGCTGGAAATGGCTGGTGTTGGTTAAAGCCTGTTTGCAAGAGAAACCAGGTGTTTTATCCTCAAACCAAGTAAAAGAACAAATTTAATCCAGCTTTTAAACATATTTTTATGCAGGAAACTGAGAAGGAGGTGTCAGTAAAATGCATTTTAAAATACTATATTTATCATTACCTAGGCAAATAAAAAAGATTAAAATCCCACTAAGCATGTATATTGTGAACAAAAGCATCTACTCAGTTTTTTTTATTAACTTTTATTTTTATTGTCTTGATTTCATATGCAATATCATAGTTAGGATTTGAAGTTATTTTACACTGTTCATTTGTTCATTGAACATATCGATCAAGGGACAATTTCTTTTTTTAACAGCTGGTAGGAAAAATAATAGAGGCAATACTGTTCTGATAGATACCTAGGGATGGGATGGGAGAAATTCTACCTGAACTGAGAGAGTATGTATTTTTAAACAACATCTTGCCAATCTGTCACTGGTAACGTTTTTTTAGTGCCTTTTGATGTTTTAGGGGGAAGCTTTAACAAAAGTGATTCTTGGAAAGCGGTTGAAACCTGGCGGAAAGGTTCGTTTGTCGTTGCGGTGACGTCCTGCGCAGCCCCCCTCGCTGCGGCGGAGGGTTTGGGGACGCCCCCGCGCCACCGCTGCGGCGTCGGGGAGCGGCCGAGCTCCTGCTGAGGCCGTGTGCCGGGGCAGCGCCCGTGACCCGGTGAGGCTCGTGGGCTTTCCGCCACCCCGGCGTTCGGCACTTGGTGTCTCAGGGGTACCTGCACCCTGGCCTGGATCACTGTTTGCTGTTGTCTGTCACGGCCCAGGGGCCTGTTAAAGTGGCAATTTAAAGCGCTGATGTCCTTGCACAAAGCCAATACAGCCTGTTCAGAGGTTTCATGGGGATTTCTGTAGTGGCACCGGGCTGGTGGAAAGTACCAACGTCTCTAACTGTATTTCCGTAATACTGCAAGCTATCAAAAGCGGGGCGTTTTGTCAAAATTCACTGGCATTTTGTGAATTCTGCCCCATTCCGTGGTCCACAAATTTGAATATAGTATTCTAATATTTTTAGTAGCTGAAATTCTACATTTCATAATAATATGGTTCTTTAAAATGTTTCCAAATCCAGATGGTCAGTGGGAATTAAGCCCCGAGATGATTCCGGAACAGCAAAGCTTTGCAAAAATTCAGTGTAGCACGGGCAGCTCTGTGGAAGCAAGCTGTTAGCTGATTACGGAATTTAGGATCAATCTTTGACATGAAACCTCTTGAATTGGGGCTCTTACGCGGAATTATGGATCAACCTTTTACTGAGTGGGACGGTCAGTAGTGTCAGTACTCCATGTTTCACCCTGACACACATGCTCCAGGACATTATGGACCCTTTATGGCTGTTACTTGCCCCGTAAATAGGCTTTAATGCAAAATACCTGTTTGCGTAACTTTCGGTCACTCCTGCTTTGTTCAACAACGCGAGTCTCTGCGTCGTCTGTTAGCTGAGTGGCGGCGGATGTTTCTACGAGATCGCTAGTATTTTTCTCCAGTATGCTTTCTGAGATGTAATCAGAATTGTCTTACAGATCTAATTCTTACGTGCTTCAACTGCATAATCTACACCAGGGAGCTCAACAGAGGCGTCCTTTCCAAGCTGTTTGAGGGGTAATTGTTGCAACTGCGTGATCCAAAGCGTGACGCTGACCTGAGTATCAAAAGATTTGCAAACGTGAGATCCAGCATTTGTTCTTGTAGAATGTAACTTGAAAAAAATCCTTATGTTAAAAAGGAACAATCAAATACTATTTTTTTAAGTGGGAAAAGGAAATGTCTTATCCATTGAAATCGACTCTTCTTGCAGAATAAGATGTCTGAAATCAATGGCAGTGGGGTAAAAGTCATTTTAAATAGCGTTAGAGCTGTTTCTTCCAAAGTACTTAAACTGTGCAGGGGAGACGAACTTTTAGGAGTTGCGTTAGCACTCGGGAAGGTGCCCAAAAGGAAACGGTCCGCCTTTCCAGAGCTCCCAGTGCTTGCAGACCCCCGTTAGCTCTTCTTCTGAGAAACAAGAATCAGATGTTTGTGAACAACCAGACTAGCATGTTAAAACACGCCCTACACCCAGTCACTGAGAAGGTCTAGGGACAAGGAGCACGCACCAGGGAGTGAAGCCCACTGAAGCGACAGCGTCGCCTTACGGGGTGCCCGGCCGGTGCGGGGTCCCGTGAGCCTGAGGGGCGCCGAGGATGGCTCCGGCGTGTTCCTGACCGCCTGCTCCTCGCCGCGTGGCGCGCTCGCGCCATCGCTGCACGGCCTGCCCACGCTGGAGTCCCACATGACGGGACACAGAGACTCGTTTAAAATCATGCTGAAGTAAGTAACTGGGGGAAATGATTTTTAAACCACGAAGTACTGTAGATGCAAAAGGAGAATGAGCAGAATCAAGTTCATCCCGAGCACCCCCGCCCGCGTGCCGGCAGCGGGTACGGCCTCTGCTGTTAGCGGTGCGGTTCGTGGCTGAGCAGGCCCGTGATTGTTCGGGGGCGGCGGAGGACGGAGCGGTGTTTGCGGAGTCGTGTGGAGGAACCGTCTCAGTGGCAAAGCCTGTGATGTTTGCAGCAGCCTTGATGCGCCAAGACTCGTTAGTGAAAACTGGATCAGTTGTCACTCAGCGTGCAAGATGACTGAGGGACACCATTAGCTTTTCTTATACCACTTTTAAAACACATTCTTTTTTTTTTGCCTAAAATGGAGGCATTCCTTGAACTTCACGGGCAGAGTGATGAAGATGCTCTCTAGGGATTTTCCTTCCATTTTAAATTCAGTCCTGTGCGCTTTTAATCTGCATTATCTTTGGAAAGTATCTATGCCCTTGAAGTGTATCTGATAACTGTTCCTGGGGGGTCTTTCCCCATGAATTGGATTGCACGGTGGAGGACTTGGTGTCTGTGCAGGAGCTCCCCTGGGTCAGGAACTGCGCTAGACTGGCGTCGTGCTGTGAAATTTAAAAAAACTGTGCTTTTTGGCATAAGGCATCTTGGTGACCCACCCTCGGGGTAGAGCTAGGAGGTGTTTACAGGAGGGTTGACTGGGTAGAAGGGCAGTGAACCGGCCGTCGGGGATGGTACTGCCCGCTCCTGGCTGCGGATCCAGAGCTGCCACCGTGGCGCTGCCAGCAGCTGCTGGGGTGTCCCTTGAAGCCCTCCCTGGCTCCAGGGACCGAGGAGGGGTCTGTGCGTGTGGTGTCCACGGCCATAACGTGGTCCCCGCCTTCGCGAGGCTCGTGCCGCTGTTGCGGTGGTGCGATGGGCTGGGCAGGGGGTGCAGGGGGAGCTCCCCGGCACGAGGCCGCGCTCCTCTGCGGCTCCTCCGCCGCCTGCCCTGGGGTGCAGCCTGCTCCCCTTCTGTCTTTTGTTGGTGGGAGGTGAATGTACGTTTTGGCAAACTAGAGCTGAACGTAATGGAGCCGAGGGGCTGATGTTGTTGTACGGGGCTTTGAGACGTTTGTGAACTGTACACTCCTTCAAAAAGGAAAAAAAAACTAGCAGCAGCAGCAGCAACCCCCCCTTGCTTTAGTGGCCTTTTCCTTCAATGCAGACTTGTCCTGTTCCAATTTAAGAACAAGAAGTTATGCTGAGACACTTCACTGTGGGTTTAGGGGGGCTTGGGTTTCCTGAGGGGTTACTGATGTTCCTGCTGCTCTTCATTTAAAGCACAAGTTCTTACGCTCATAAAAATTTTCAAGCTCAAGGATGCTCAAGCCAGTCACCACATTTAGCCTCTCCTAATCAATGCTTCTAGTTTGGGGGAGTTACTAATTTGTTTTTTTAATTTGCTTCTAATAACAACCTAAAACTTAATGCAAGGAATATGAACTGAAAGGGAAAGTTAATTAACGTTTCCTCTAGCACCTAGGGGTTTTTTTGTTTCCTTAACTGCTTCCCCCGAGTACCCCTTGAGAAACTCAAACTGCAACCTCTTCTGCACTTTGCTGCTTTTATAGTCATTTGCACTTAACCAAGGTCATTCCCTCATCTAACCCTATAATGCATCCTATGATATTTTACTCACTGTTCTGTCACTTCTGGTTTTGGTAGTAGATTCAGGAATTATAGATAAATTTGTTTAGAAATATGTCCAGTCCCTACAACTGGTCCTGACATTGAACGGAGCGTGATCTTCTCGCGGTCCCTGTCTGCCTGGATCTCCCGTGACCGCTGGTGGGCTCAGGGATGTCCCCAGCACATCCTTGCTGATGGGGAGGAAGTTTCTGTGTTTCTCACTGCTGTCAAGAGCGGTGTCTTACAGACTGCCTTACTGCTACGTGGACGTGTTGAGCACCGGGACTTCTGTCCGTGGCAGGCGGTGCCTCTGCAGGGCTCCCACCCGCGCGCAGGTTTCCTTGGGAGGTCGGGCGGGGGGACGCTCTGTCACCTTGCTCGTGGTCTCCAGGTGCAGATGCACGAGCGCGTTTTTGCGTGGCGGTGCGTGTTGGTAAAGGTTACGGCGCTGAAATTCCCGCTGTGGTTTAGTCCTGGTTTTGGAAAGCTGTCCTTGGCCTGCGCGGAGCCCTGTGCCACCGCGCGTGGGTGCTGCCGGCAGCAGCTCCGGGAGTTAAGTCCTTCCCGGTGAGTCGGAGCGCTCTTGCCTCGGCAGCACACGCTGTGTGTCCGTGATTCCAAACGGAGAGGCACGGTCATCCCTGCGGGCCCTGGCACCCCAATCCCCCTGAAACTTTTAGGTGAAGACATCCATGGTCTGTTTGAACAGGCAGCACAGTTTATGAATGTACGGGAAATAAACATTAAGAGGTACAATATGTTTCTACAGAATATAAGAAACGTGCAATAAGTTGTAACTTATACTGAATGTATTTTTGGCATAAATAGACTGAATGTATTTTGAATGCAGCTATTACATTTGTGTCTAAATCTGCTGTGGTTTTCAGTCCCCAAAGAGAAATGTGTAATGTTTTGTCAGTCTACAAACCAGTTTCTGAGTTGTCTGGTTTTTAAGAAGCATTAATATTTTATCTGGAAGTACTGTAATATTTTAGAATTTAGTATGGCAGTACAATGCTAAAATTCAACCTTCATATTGTGAAATACCTAATCTAGCGTACACTGCAGCAAGCTATTTTTAAAACTATTGCTAAAGTTATTGCTTGATATTGCAGCTGTCCTGGATGTAAAGAATTTGTTTAAATGTTGTATTTTGTATGCATACTTTACATACTGGTATACTTTCGGAAAGACGTGGCGATTTTAATAAATTAAGCATACTCTGCCATTGTGTTCCCATGAAGTGTAAAACTATTTTTTTTAATGTCCATTTTGAGAGGGGAAAAGGGCTGAGGGCTGTTTCATGCAGTTCGAAGACATTGGAGGTTTCAAACATGAACCAAAGCTCTTGGCCAGCACGTGCCCCCAGCCCCTCACCCGGCCGTGGCCGCGCTGGGCAGGGGGATGCTCCCACCAAGCAGGGCACTGGGAAGGGACGAGTTCCCGCTGGCCACCACTTCCTCAGCTTCCCATCGCTGCTGCCGGCCGATGCGCTGCAGAATGGGGAATCAGCCCTGTCTGGAGGGGCATCCTGCGTGCTTTCCGCGCTCCTGTGCTGGGGGGGAGGCGTGCCGCGATGGTGTGAGCCCTGCCTTGCTCTTCCTCCCGGTGTACAGCGGACATGGCGATGCACGAAACACCCAGCTGCTGCTTGTGGCCTTGAGGAACCCTTACTCTGGTGAAGGAGACGGACAGCTAGCAAGCACCGGTGCTAAACCAGGACATTCCCTGTACCCTCGTGCCTCCCTGGCTGGGAGAAGGCAGCTTCTCTCCCGTGCTGGAGAGCAGCCTTCCTGAGATAAGGGTTGGTATCATCTACCCGTAGGGAGGAGATCCTGCTCCCAGCCTTGACACCTTGTCCTTGCACTCGTGCTGATGTGAACTCTGAGCGCCCTCTCGTACGAGAGTCCCGGGATCCCTCGCGCCCAGCTGTTTAGGTGTGCAGTGGTGCAAATCCCAGCGAGACCCGCTCACGCAGGGCACTTCTTTAACTCTGAAGTCTGCCTGCTTGAAAATCTCCCTCACATAACCATAACCTAGGGGTTTAAGTCAGGCTTTAATCCCATTTAAGGCATGTCAAAATGAAATCCACCATGCTACTCCCCGAATATTGAGACTTCCATGGCTTTTGAAGGATGCTGTGGGCTTTTATTTTTTTTTCCTTAAAAAGACCTCTGTATCGTAGGCAATTATTTGTGAGTTTGGTCCTTCTGCAACAGGCAGGGAGATCATAGGTGGCTCCCGCTTCTTGGTAACTGCACATTTCAAGGATGTTTTAATTGCCAGGTCTGGTGCCAGCTATGGAGCGCAGGTTCTGGTTGCTGGAAGGCAAGCGGTGGCTCTGGAGCGGGTCCCAGCAGAACAGCAGCAGCCTCGGCTCGTCCGTGAGCATCGGCTGCCATCCCCTGGCCAGCGCCGCGCCGGGCGGGTGCCCATCGCCTGGGACAGCAAGACGCTGCGCTTCCAGCAGCCCGAGAAATTCCCGCTTCCTCGGAGATGGCCTTTCCAGCGGGTGTGGAAGGAGGAGCAGCTCGCCCCGGTGAGCCAGATGGGCGCTTCTGTCTGCGGGTGCTGCGCCCCATCCCCAGCACCCTGGCTTGGCGGCAGGCGCGGTGCGTGGCGGGCCAGCAGGACACCAAGGCTTTCACCTGGGGAGAGGCGTTCGTGAGAAACTGCTCGGGGGAGGATTTGGGTCGAAAAGAGAAAGGGCTAATTCTTTGTTTTGTTGTTATTAGGTAAACCGGCTGCACTGGAGTCCACAGGAGACATCGGCACGAACCTGGTGGCAACGGAGAAGAGCCAGCTCAGGAGTCCCTGCAGGCGCCGGCTCATGTCCTGCAGAGGGTGACTCCTCGCTCGTCCCTTCTGCCCCGCTGACGGGAGTACGGGCAGAAACGCTGCAGGCATCTCAGCCTTGGAAGGATGGATCCTTCAGAAGCGGGCAGCTTGGCATGAGCTCTGCTCCCAGGAAAGTCTTCTGCTGTCGTCTGTGCGTGGTAGAGGTGGTTACCAGAGCACTCGGGTGTAAAGCCTTGCTGAGCCACGAACCGCTGCCCTTGTATTCGTAGGGATGCAGCTCCCCTCTGGGCTCTGTGGCTGGTGTTTCCTGTGGCGATTTGTCGTGCTGTGAGCTGAATGCGTAGAAATGGCAGACCAGAAACTGCTATGGCTTGGCATGCAGCACAGAAAGGCTTTGTTTTCTAACGGACATTGTTTATAAAGTTTAAAGATTTCTGTGACTTTCCTAAGCAGTGAAAGGAGGGCGTATATATGTGCACTAGTCAGTATGAAGAGCTTGCAAGTGTGTGCACCTGCACAGGACCTGCCACTGCCTGGCGATGCACATTTATTTCACACCTACGGGAACGGCACCGTCCCATTGGCAAATGACTCTGGATTTGGGAAAGTTGTAGCATCTTGTTTTCTTTCAAATAGTTCCTTAATTCTTTCCTGGGCGTGATGCACTGTGAAGTGTGTGAGTCCATGAGAGCCCAGGAAATGTGTAGGGAGCCCATAAAGAAAACAAAAAGGGGGAGAAAATGGTAAAAATAAGCAATCGCCAGATAACAGGCTGCAGCATTATTATGCTGCGGAGGCAGGAGCTCTTCCTCTTCCGTTAAGTATTTGATTGCCTCTTAATTATACTAGAACCATAGAATGGTTTGGGCTGGAAGGGACCTTTAAGGATCATCTAGTCCAACCCCCCTGCAGGGGTCAGGGACATCTTCAGCTGGACCAGGTTGCTCAGAGCCCTCTCCAACCGGACCTCGAACATTTCCAGCGATGGGGCATCGACCGCCTCTCTGGGCAGCCTGGCGGTACGCAGCTGGGGCGAGATCCTGGCGCGGCGGGGGTTTCCTTGGGGTACACCCAGATGGCTGCGAGCAAACGCGCGTCTCGGGGTCCTTCCCTGCCACGGAGCAGCGTAGCTCTTCTGCCCTCGCTGGGAGGAGACAGAGTGCCGGGTGACATCGCACACAAACTGCCGACCTCTGTGTCTTCTGGGACATATATAAAATCCCCCTGTAAGTGTTTATACTCAGACACGCCTGTTCATACATGTTATATGGAAGCATACAAGTCTCTATACTGCATTGATAAAATTGAGGGGTTTCTTGGCTTACTTTTATTTTCCCCTCCAACTGGTTATTTTCCTTAAATGTACTATGCAGTCCTTGGTATGTATTTGTTTAAAAATGAACTATACAGATATTTGGCGTATTTCTGTATTGCTCCTCATGTTTGAGCCGTCATAAAATGCCTTTCTGATTTCATGGGTAATTAAAATGAGAGGAGCAGGAAATTTACTGGCTATAAGAGGGACACCAAGAGTATTGCTTGGGATCGTTGTCTTGCACTGCTGCGAGTGTTTGAAAATCTAACACAAAAGCACAGAAACTAAGGTTATGTAGAGGTTAGGGGTCTAAACTTTCAGGACACTTCCAACCCTTAGCAACAGGCATGTTGTTCAAGATTTCTTCAAAATCAGCCCTATACTTCATATCTTGTTATTCTGAAAAATTTACGTTTTGATTAGGGAAGCAGAGAAGAGCAGAGGGGACAGATCAGCAGCTATGCTGAGACACGTACGGGGTGAGACTCATTTGGGTACTCAGACCGTTATTCTGAGTCATTGCATGGTTTACCGGCTACATCTCAAATGGAAAAGCTGGTAGTGCAAAGGAGAGCTGCTTAAAATAGCTTCTGTGGTGTGTCTGCATGTCAACGTGTGACAATACAAAACCGTATTCGAAAAAAGTGGAAAGAGACCATTTGAAATCACGCAGCAGATTTCATCACAATCTCCAGGGGGGTCTGCACGCCCTCATAAAACGAGCCTGTATCGCAACGTATGAAGTTGTCCAGGCTAGACCAGCTCGTGGGAGCATCCTCCTGTTGCCTTTTCAGCAAGATCATGCAAGAACCCTGTTCGCTTTTAATTAAATGCAAATCCATCCGAAGTCTGTGGTCATCCATCCAATTGTTTTAATGCAAGATCAGTCCCTTAGTGTCACAACAGTTTCAAAACAGCTAGAAATTTGTAGTTCAAAGAAGCTGTGTAAAGAACAGGAGAAATGGTTAGAGCAGAATGTCTGCAGGGAAGTGCAGGGCCTGAACATGCACGGGGAAGCCAAGCCCGACCTGTGGAGGTAACTGCACCGAGAAAGCAGCAAGGGTGATTTGACAGGTAATGTTGTGGTTGAGCAGCAGCTACCCGTCATGACCGAGCTATCCCACAGTTGTCTCAGGGCTGGGCTCCTTCAGGATGGTGCTGTGCCCCGAATCCAGGGCTGAGGACTCGAGTCGGAGCTGTTGCAGGGCGGTGGGGACAAGCAGAGCTGGCAGTGCCGGAGCTCCGAGGCAGACCAGTGCTGCTTGTGGGAAGTGCTGGAGAGGCCGAGCTCTGCTCTGGTGTGTGATGGGGAGTCCCTCTGCAGACACCAGTGCTGGAGGTACTTTTGGGAACTGGGATGCCTGCAAAGAGACTGGGAACTCTGGGACTGGAGGGGCAGAGATGTGGATCAACCAAGAACTAGATCCCCGTGGAGGAGCAGAGGAGCAGGTCTCTGGGGTCTGAGGATGGGAGATGAGGATTTTCTGCTTTCCCTCCACAGGAACTGGTAGGAGGAAAGGAGAGCCCTGCCAATGCGTTTTCTCCGCTCCCCCCTTTCCCGTCAGCCCTCCCTGAGCCGGTGGCCATCAGCACCGAGGAACCAGCACCGTGTGTCTGCCCAGAACGCGTCGGCACCGTGGGCACGTTGGAGGAGACTGGAGGGACGAAAGGATGGTGTGTTTGTAGCGCCGTGTCGCTGGTCTGCCAGCAGTAACAGCGCGCTAGAGAGGTTTAAAGTGCAAGATAACGGTTACCTGGCGGTGCCGCCTGGCACCTCTCTGTGTCGCTGGGTGTGCTCGCTTGGGGGTGTAGCGCTGAGCTGGCCTTGGCTGGAGAGCCGCAGGGGCTCTGCATCCGTGGTGGGCAGCCCCCAGAGCAGCGTTGATGCGTGCTCCTGCTCTGCCTCTCCAGCGGGTCGCAAACACCTTCTCTCCCGCACTGCCCCGGGACTCCTCTCTGCTCCTGGAGAGGACACGAGCTGCCCCTCGCTCCGGCGCCGCCGCAGAGCCAGCGCCAGGCCGGGGAGGAGGCTGCAGCAGAGCGTCCTTTGAGATCTCCCCGGGCACGCGTGAGCGGCCGCCGTGGGCCGCAGGGTTTGGCTTGTGCTCCCCTTTGGCCTTTTGCTCAGCTTCGTGCAGCTTTGAGTCTGGCCAGCAAGGGCTGGGGTGGGTGTGAGGGGCATGGGGGGCACGGCTGGTGCAGGGGGGCACGGCTGGTGCAGGGGTGCAGGGGGGCACGGCTGGTGCAGGGGGGCACGGCTGGTGCAGGGGGGCATGGCTGGTGCAGGGGGGCAGGGGGGCACGGCTGGTGCAGGGGTGCAGGGGGGCACGGCTGGTGCAGGGGGGCATGGCTGGTGCAGGGGGGCAGGGGGGCACGGCTGGTGCAGGGGCGCACGGCATCGCCCAGGGGCTGCTGGGGCAGCTCAGACCAAGGTCCCACTGCCTGCTCTGACGGGAGATTTTGTTTGTTTCTCCTCTCGGCTTGTTTGGAGATGAGTCACTTGGTTTCAGAAACGTAAAAGAGGGTTGCCTGAGGAACTGAAATGCACTCTGCTTGTTTTCAAAGGCATTTAGCAGGGTGATTGTGAGCAGGAAAAGGGGAAGAGGCTTTGAGTCACCGCGGTCCCCACATTACTCAGCGTGCTTTGGTAAGTAAGCAGATGCCATCCCTGAGCTACAGCTTACTTTTGTCAGGAAAAAGGAGAGCGCTTTCCCCCGTCATGCATTGCTTTTTTAACATTTTTTAATGCGCACGATGGAAGCACGATGAATGAGCACGATGGAAGAGGGGAGGGGGACATAAATTGTGAGCAGGATCAATGCCACCCCTTAACCCGCAGAGGTTCCCCCTGGATCTGCCTGGATGCTCATTCCCCTTCCTGGAGGTGAAGGATGGATGTCTAAAACCATCCCCGTGGTGCTGCTGTGACATGCAACACATACCTGTCCCGGTCTGTCTGCGGGGAGAGGCATGGGGGCCACAGGGGCCGGGCACACGTCCGCCCCAAACCTTCCTCCAGGCGTGCGGGCCAGAGGCTTTCCGACAGGGTATGTCTCTGCTGTGAGATGCTGGGGTTTTGAGGGGTGGAGGTTTAAGGCGGGAACGTACCAACGCTTCAACAATCCAGGGCAACGAGCGGATCTCTCGGAGCAGGGGAGCCCCACGCCGACGTTCTCCTGGCACCGGGAGTTCCTTTGCTCTGGCAAACGCCTTCACGAGCGGCCAGATGGGCAGAGCACGGGGGAGCTCTGCGAGGTGGAACAGTGGCAGCAGTTTAGTGTGGAGGGAACATGAACTGGAAATGTGAACTTCTGTGGCACTGATGGCACTTACAGACTGAAATGGTTTGAGCTTGGGACAGAATGTGTTATTTTTTTTTTGTTGTAGATATCTGCCACATTCAGAAATGTTTCAATGGCCATGATTTAAATCGGTTATACTAAATAGCATATACCCACGCTAACCCAACCTCTGGCTGAAGAAAGAAGTAATGTTTCTCAAGACCCCCAGGAAGGCACAGGAGGCAGTGTCCTTCACATAAACACTCAACCACGTCTGACAGCTCACTGCCCAGGGCAGTGACAGGTCACTCATGGCAAGGCATCAGGACTGCTATGAAATAAGAATAAAACCAAGAACCCTTTCACTTTAATATCCTAAAGCATTGCCAGTACTTCTTCAAAAGTGGAAAACACTGTTTTCCTGCCTGCTCTGTCTCCAAAGCCTCCTGCAAAGCCTGGGTTTTATCTGGTGGGTGTCAGACTAGAAGGTGGGTGTCAGGAAGCAGAAGTGTTGGTGTGCCAGCAGCATTCTCTTTCTGGGTTGACAGAAAACCCCACTTCTAAGGCCAGGAGATGTGCATCCATTCAGCTGAAGAAACCCATGCAGGCAACCAAGGGGAGGTCTGCCAGACTGCAGGAGGCCTCTGGGTCCGTGCTTTGGCTGCTTTCGATGGCCAACAGTTGGTCTCCCCAGCAGTGGTGAAACCGCACGCAGACAGGGTACCCCGATAGTGTACTGGTGGCGATTGCTGCCAGCCTAATTCCGCAAAGAATTCGCTTTGGTGAATATTTGTGATTTGTCATTTTTTTGCTTGGGCTGCCAGATGCACCCCCGGGTGCCATCAGAACCCCCAGTCTGGGTGGGCACTGTCCCCTGTGCAGGGAAGAGCCTGGTCGGGTGCCGTGAGGTGGGTCCGTGTGCTCGGCGCGGCGGCGGGATGCTCTCAAGGGGCAGGTTTCGGGGCTGAGCTCAGCCTGACCAGGAGGCTGCACGCCCCTGCCCCACGCAGGGAGGGTCCTGCTGCTTTTGCTGCCCCCCAGGACTTGCAAGCCCTGCCAGGGCGGATGGGTGAAGATGGGGTACTCCAGCCAGCGGCCAGGTGAGGCATCTCTGCTGGGGCGTGCAAATGTGGGTGACTCCGCACCTTCTCCAAGCCACGTCGGACCTCTCCAGCACCGACTGTTTCTGAAGAGACAGTGTTTTTCAATCGCACGTAGCACCCTGTTTGCTGTCGTTCTTACGGGATGTTTCACTTGGCTCCTAAAACTATTGGGAGTTTGTCTTGATGGCCAGATGAGGTGTCACAAGGTTAAAAACCAGCAAGGGAGAGTTCTACCAAGCAACCAGGCCAGGTATGTCAAAATGTGTGTGAAACGTGTTCTCCTGGTTGCCCTTTTGGGCACAGCAAAGTGCCTAGAAGGACAGAGGATGGACGGAGGGACGTGGTTTGTGGCGCTGCAGAGGAGGAGCTGGTGGCTGTCCTGTGCCGGTGCCGTCACTGGGTGCGGTGCATGCTGACTGGGGGTGCAAGGAGCGAGAGGGAAGGCAGCTCCTCCCCGATGAGGTGATGCAGCAAGGGGCTGGGCAAGTGCCAGTGGGAGGAAAAGAAACTTACTGTGTCAGAAACACGATTAGAGTCAGCCATGCAAAGAAAAAGCAAACAAATACCTGGGAGTTAAATTTTACGTATCTTTCAGCTGAATGGCCCGTCCCACCATGCTTATTGTTTTACTTGCCCTGAGTTTCTGCCGAGATCATGATGTGACCTACAATGTTCTGCAGTCCAAACCCAGGCTTGTTTCCAGCATAAGAGGAGACATGGGTTGATTTTTTTTAAAATGATACTAATTTTACAAACTCGTTCTGCCTCTTTTGCAACCCCTCACATAAAAGCTGTTGTCTTTTCCGTGGGTGGGCACTCTTGGCCACAGCCGGACACCCGTCCCTGCGCCTCCTCCACCGCCACTGACAGAGGCAGAGCCATTGCGAGAGGCACGCAGATCCGCTGGGAATTAATCTGTTGTGACAGCACATACCAGCCTGCACGGAACTTCCGCCAGGTTCGCGGAGACAAAACCGAAAAGCCCTCGCCCCGCGGTGCTGCCTGCCCCCCCTCCTCCCCTGCCTGCGCCCCGCGCTGCCTGCGCCTCCGCCAGCCTCTTCCCCGGGAGCCGGGCGATGGTTCGGCTGCCCCAGAGGGCCCCTGGCTGCTGGCACGGCGTGTCGGGCAGGGGTGTAAAGCCGACACCTTGGGAGGATCCAGAGGGCCCCTGGGGTGTCGCTGGCAATAGTGACCACCCCACCTGCCCGGCCGAGAGGGCTCGGTGCGTGCGCCCAGCCCGGCACAGCGCGGCTGCCTTCCTCTTCGCCTGTGGGCAGCCCCTGCCGTCTTCCTCCGTCCCTGGCCAGCTGGGAAAGGTGCAAGGGTGATGCTTGGCCATGGCTCTCCCTGGCACCGTGCCTGCCCCTGGCTCTGCTGAGGCAGCCCCTTGTGTCCCTTCCTTCGGGGACATGAGGGTTATTTACTTTGCCGCTCGCTCCCAAACCGGCTTTGCTGGGTAAGCCATCGCTCCCCACCAAAACGCGAGCGCTCCGCTGAGGGCGTTGCTCTGCCCCAGCCCTGCGATGCTTTCAGCTCCTACTCTCAGCCTGTGGCCTTCAGTTCTTGCTTCCCTCTCTGGGGCTGGAAAGCCAGGCGCTGACACCGTTACCCACAGAAAGCATTCTTTTCCCGTCTTTGCCAAGAGGCGGTTTGAGCAACGCGAGGGAAGCCGAGCAGGTGAGAGTATGAACAAGTTGAACTCAGGCAAGTGTCTGAAGCAAGTAGTGCTTTAAGGAAAAATCACTGCAGAGAGAAGCAGCTGTTTGGTGAGAATTGTTGTGTGCAGGAATGGAAAAATTAAGCAGATTTCTTTAGTTGCCAAGCCTAATTCTTAACTCTCCTGTGAGCACAACACATACCAAGCGCTCTGGTGATCTGCTAGAAGAGATTTATGTAACGTGCACCTAAACCACAGGTCACGTGGCCGGCTTTCCGCTCTCGTACTTTTTGATCGCGGAGGGGTGAGTGTATTTCAGTTGCCTCAGGCGTGCCACGGCGTTTAGCAATGCCGTTCTAAACGCCCTTCCACCAGCATGGCTCTGCGGCGGCTCGTTCAGCAGAACCAAAACGCCAACTTTGTTGGCTTCGGCGCCGGCGGGGACCAGGCTCTGCCGATGGACAGCCGGCGGATCCAGCACCTGGCCAACACGGTGGCGACGCTGCCCCGCGGGCGCAAGCAGGTACGGGGTCGCTCCTGGGTGCCGGGGGCTGCCGGCTCCTGCCTGCCCGCAGAGCCGCTCGCTGCCCGCCTTCGCCGGGGCGAGGGGCAGCGGCCGCGTTTCCCCAGGGGACCACAGCGGCTCACTGCGGCTCCTGGTCTCAGGGTGCCAGAAGGACTCCAGCCGGGTGCCTTGAGCCTGGCCAGGTTTGGGGTTGCAAGAAGCTTTACAGCGCCGGCAGCCTGGGAGGCTCCCGAGAGGAGCGAGCGAAGGGCATTCTGCCCGCGGGGGCTGGGGTGCACGAAGCGCTTTTGCAGCCCGGATCCTGCCCCGGCTGCATTTCTTCTCCATTTACAGCCGTGCTGTGAGTCGAAAGAGGCTCTTGCTGGCTGGGTGTTCCTTTAAACTTGCATTTACTTCAGTATAGCGGCCTGGCTGCCCTGTCCTTTGTTCTGCAATGCTGACAGAAAGCACCTACCATGAGTTATTTCCATCCGGATTTTGTGGAGCATTTTGTGGCCACTGTTGGGGTGGGTTGGGCTGTCTCCCTTGTCTGGGCTTCCCCCCCAGAACAGCATGTTTCTGCTGTTTGCAACTGGATTCCCACAAAACTCTCTCTTACTGTTGCTGTAAATTGCCAGCTGAGCAATTCCAGCTCCGGTCTGTTTGTCTAGCATGAAGAAGCCTGAATAGAAAATGCTTGAGACACTTGATAATCAGAGAGTGTTATCAGAAACCTCGTACATAATACCTGCGCGCTTAAGGCTTTGCTTTGCTCAGTAATGAACCGCTCTCACTCCTTTTCTTTGTACACATGTGGGGAGATAAAGGAAAGCCAGAGCCAGACTAATCCTGGGAAGGCTGCGGCTGGGTGGTATCCAGCTCCCGCGGCTGTGATGGAGCAGCCCTTCGGGCAGCAGTCGCTGCCGGCGATGGCTGTGACGTGTCTGCTGGAGGTGACTGACAGCATGGGCATCGGGCCTGGGGACCGCTCTGCACGGACCGTGCCCGGCCTCGCGTGCTGCGGGGGCCCGGCAGCCCGGGTCTGCGCCTGCCGTTAGCTCCGTCCCCCGGTGCGCGGGTTACTGCTACACGTGTGGTCTCTCTGCCCCCTCGCCTCTTCTCCCCCCAGGTAAACACACATTTATAGGGTAGGGTGTTTCTGTAGGGGTCACGCTGTGGCACGATTTTATACTGCTGAAGCCTGAGACATTTGGCTGTACTGGCTACAAACATTTTAGTGATAACGTAATTCCTTACTTGTGGTTCGCTTTTGTGGGAAGAATCAATGTTTAACTCCAACCCTGGCATTTTCCAGAGACCTCTTCAGGCACAGTTCTAGCCTGAAGCAGGGATCCGAGGTGCTCGTGGCCATGACCGTGCGTGCATCGGTGCAGAAGTACTGTGCAGCCACCACAAGAAACTGCAGCAATAACTGTCTGCACTTACCCTAATTTATGTGTGCTTTCTGCCTTGTCTGGTGGGCGTTAAGTTTATAAATGCCCACAGAGCGTTAGGGGAAAGGTACAGAAGAAAGGTGAGGTCTCAGCATAACGGAGACATCATTTGGGCACTGTACAGGTAATAGTTACAGTGCTACGGGAACGGCAGCAGTCGCTGGCCTTCAAATTCTTGGAGCCTCCCCCGTTTTAGCATTTTGAAGGGTCGCCACTGTTGGAGAGACGCCCCAGCACTGTGCCCGCCAGCCCCTCGTCCTTCCTCAAGAGCCAAGTGCCTGCCCACGCCGAGGACGGAGCAGCCCGGCCGCAGTCCGTGGCACAGGGGGGCTGCATGCCGAGCCGCAGCCGCGGCTGGCCCCACTCTCCTCACCGGGCACTGCAGGAAAGCAGAAGGAATATTCCTTCTCTTATTTGGAAACACAGGGCTGCCATGTAGGTTTGTTGTGATTTTTTAATTATGCAAAACAAGACAAGAGGATTGTGGACATCGCAGGGACCAGCGGGAGGTCAGTCTCCAATGCCCTGTCGGATGCAGGGGTTTTCTTGAGCGGCCGTGCCTCGCCCCTTTCCCATTTCTACTGTCCTCAGAAATTACACCTCCAGCGGTTGGGAGAAGAGTTCCCTGCTCCAAGCACTTTTGCCATCAGAAAATTTTCCTTGGGGTTCAACCTGAATGTTTCCACAGCGACCTCTGTCACCCTCCATAGCACCATCCTGCCGCAGGGTCTTCCCACAGGTACTGACGGCTGCAGGGGCTTCCCAGCCAAGCCACCTCTGGTTGCAGACCTCTCTCCCCCTCCGAAGTAGGTGTTTGTGAGTTTGTGAAAGCTGACCGTGAAGATGTTGAATTATCACTCCTGAGCCAAAAAAAAGCCCTTGTGTTGCTTCACTTTATACTGGCTAGTGGTAGCTCAGCTCTCAGGTTTGACTTACTGCGGGGAAGATTGGATAGCTAGCGGGCGGCCAATTTTTTCTAATAAGGTTGGAACAGGTACTGCATCACCGTCTCCCAGCGAGGGTGCCCAGATGTTTTCTGGAGGTGAACATCTGAAACAGTATTATGATGTGCTAGGAGTAACCATGGGGGTTTTTTATTTTGGAAATACTCAATTTTATATTTAAAAGGTTTGGAAAAATGGAAAAGATGACCTATAGCCATTTTTCTGGGTCTTAATTTCCATCATAACAAAAATAAACATGAATTCCTTCAACAGCCGCCCCTTGCAGGTGAGTGCGATCTTTCACACCAGAATGTGTTGCCGTCGATACCCCGTCTTGCACCAGTGCCAGTTAAACATCCTCCATGGGCGCTGATATCAGGCCTGGTACTGTGTGAAATTACCCTCCAGCTCCCTTGGAAAGGAACCACAGGGCGAAGGGAGACTTCTTGGGCAGGAGGGAGCCCCTTTTCCGAGCTTTGCGGGGAGCGGTCGGTGTGCCCGGAGGTCGTGGCGGTGGGCTGCTGCCTCTGCCGGCGCCTGCCTGAGCTCACTGTCAGCATCTCACAGGAGGCTTTGGACATGACAAGGAGTTGTCTGGCGTCCTGGACCTGGCTGCCCTTCCTCCTGGTCGGGAAGTTTATGTTCCCGTTTGATGGGGGGGAGAGGCTGCGCTGGTGCAAGCTGGTGGTGGGATGCCACCAGCTAGTTTTAGTTTTTCTCTAAACTGCTGGGTTTAGCCATGTGCCTCAACGAAGCACGAACCTACTGACCCTTTCCCACTCCCATTTCTGGTTACAGCTTGCCTTAGCCAGATCCAGCTCCTTGGGCGAGTCCTCCAGGCCGCAAAGGTATGAAGATATTCTTCTGTATTTACTTATTTATTTACTTACTCTGCATGAGACATGAGCCCTGGGAATCTTCCCGTTTAGCAGCCCTGGTGGCATAAGGGTGCAAGGCAGAGAGCGGTACCCAGCTCCTGGGACCTGCCGGTGAAATTGTGACACTTGGTTTGAGCAAGGAAAGGGCAAGCGGCGCCTCTCAACGTCCGCGGGAAGGCGTGCCGACACCCCGCTAGCACGGGGGGGCGGGGGGCAGTGAGGGGCACACTGCTGTTTTGGTCAGAAATACAGCGTGCCCAAAGCGCAGCACCCCACCGTTCACGCGGAATTCTGTGCATTCTTCTCACAGGCACCTCGTTGCTATATTGAAAGAGGATAAGGAGATGTTCGGGTTTGAAATCCAGGTAAGACTTAAATGACAAGCTGATTCATTTAAAAATAAAATATGGTGCAAACTCTTAAGTATACATCCTCAAAATTAGGTTAAGACAGCACAGAGCAGAGAAAGGTATCTGTCATTCCTTCTGAAATCTGGAGAGCTTACAGTAGTGATACAGAACTAGGATGCGTTTCCAAGGATTTCTTCATAGTGAAGAATGAGAATTTCTGGCCTTCTCATAAGTCAGAGCATTGAACATAGGATAAATTGCATCTAAATCAAAACATAAGGCAAAGGCAATGCCTTCTTCACTCCATAGGTGAGTATTTTTTTTTGAGAACTGTACATGAGAATATTTTCATATAAAAAGAGAGACATCAAAAAACTCTCTCTCAAAAAAACCCCTTATACTAACTTTTTACTACCTCCTTCAACATATATACAGACATGTATTTTTGAAGTAGGTGTACAGTATTGGTATGTTTTCATATAAATAACTGCTGAGCATGACTTTTTGGGGGCTAAATCATACAGGAAGAAATTCTGTTAGATGTAGAAGTCAGTAGATCACCAAATAGGAAACCCAGAGTCTTATCAGGAGTACTGCTAATGGGAGATTTTTTTCCCTGTAGATTTTTGTGAGAAAGGTAACTCTTAGATCAGTGGGCCTGTTAAAATCCTGGTTATAAATAAAAAAATCATCCCAGAAAAATAAAAGGGTGTATTTTTGGGAGCAGTGGGCTGTGGCAGTACCGCAGTGCTCTGCCTGCTGGCGGGACCTGTGGGCAGGAGCCAGTTTCATGAGCCTGTGCCCGCCAGACCCTCCCATGTCGCTCCTCGGTTTTGATCTCTGTGGTGGCAGGACATCTTCAACGTGCTTGCCTGTATCTGTTCACAAGGGGAAAATAGTATTTTCAGTGAAATTAGTGCGTTAGGAAAAGCTTAACTTTTCCATATTTGGTTCTGTGGCTAATGAACGGGTAAGCTGTCAGCTCGTGAACAGTGGAGAGCCTTCAGAAGGGAGGATAATTGAGTCAATTATTGGGCTTTTGGATAAATTGTCAGGGCAGATTTTCATTATACGTGACATTCCGATTAAAAATAATTGTTCTTGGCACGTTTTCTTCCTGAACGTACGTTCAGCCTGAGCCCCTCACTAGAAAGCCCGGGCTATGGAAAGGCAGCATCTGTCTGATACTAAGGACAAGCCATTATTTAGAAGCTGTAATTTCATTACTACGAGTTAAATTTAGGCAAACCAGAATAAGATGATGTGAAACTCCAGGTCTACCATCTGCAGGGAGCTCATGAGAACTGCAGCGATGGCTGAACGCCAGAGCTTCTCGCGGGTTAGTGCTTCTTGTCCTACTTCCCACACGCTGACCAGAGCCTGGGGGCGAGACGGATGCCGTGCAGGTCCCGAAGTGCCCAGGTCTTTGCAGAGCAGATGCTCTGGTAGCACATCTCTCCGCTCACTGCAGCCACCTGAAAGCCAGGTGTCCCCTCCAAAACTGCATCCCAGCCGTTTCCCCCAGCCCGTGAGGAGAAGATGCACAAGAGGGAAGTCCACCCCCAAGCTGGAGAGCTGCTCTTGGGGCCATCAGTCACACCCTGGAGATGTCTGCTTCTCCCGGTGGCTCTGGTAGGGACGTTGAGACACCGCTGCCCGGAGGGCTCCAGTTAGGTGGGACAAATGCCATCCTGCTTGTCCAGCTCATATCACTCAAGCTGGCCCGATCTGTCACGTTGGTAGGTGAGACCTACCGCTCTGAAATAGGTCAAAAAAAAAAAAGGCAAGTGTGACCTGCGGTGGCATGTCCTCCAAGACCCTCATGTTTCGCTTAGCTCTCCGAGATTAGCCAAAAGTTTTACTGTTGGTCTAAGGGCTGAAGTCGCTGCATCAGTGTGATTTGGCCAGATAAGCTCTGAACTCATCCGGTCTTCATCCCCCTTTGTTCCGCGCTGACTGAGAAATTTGGGAATCTAACATGGGTTCTTATATCTGGGTTAGACGTGGCTGTCGGGTTTTCAGGAAGTTCAGCTTCAGTCTTAAATTTTGGCAGGAAGATGCGGCTGAACACTGGTATTTGCATGTAACCAAGAGTACGTTTCCTGTCATCGCAGGATCTTGCATCGCCCACTCTTGCATTTTTCTAAAGAGGTGTCAGCCCTGACAATCACATGATGGATTCATGCTTAGAATTACTTAATGCATATCTAAATGTGTTAAGTCGAGAGTAAAATGCACTTTTGAGGGGATGTGGGGATGTGTGTGGATGGCAAGTTTAAGAGGCCAAAAGAGCAATAGTAGGTTCAATTCTCGCTTTTCAGTTCTCGTTGCAAACTGCTCTATTTGGCAGCATCAGCTGACTTCTCGTGGCATTCGTGATGAGTAGGAGTCAATCGCTTGAAAAGCCCGGCTCACACCCGGCTGTGCTGCGGCTGGGAACATGAGAGTGATCTGTAGCTGTGCTAACAGATATTCCTGACTGAAGTTACTGAGGTTTTTGGTAATGAATAACCAACTTGCTTTAAAACTAGTTTTTTGCAAAAACAAGGTACAGACATCTGTCAGGTGTCTGCTGTTCTCTATCATGAGAATGCGATTTCTAATTGTTAGGTGATAATGATTTGGTGTTCTCACTTGCATGACAATATACCCTGCTCATCACAGCCTTCTCACTTTAAAAATTTGTAAAAAGACTATTATATTTAAAATTATTTTAATGGCTTTAACATTGGTAACGCTGTCTTACAGACTATTAGATTTCCGAACCACAACGATTACCCCCTGGAGGTATGCACTTGTGTCTGCAAAATTCAAGAAGAAAGCCCTGCTCACCTTTCTGGCCTTCAAACCGGTAACTATTCATGGGGGTTTTTCCCTGCTGTGGGTGGCCTTATCTTGGTTTTCTCCCAATTACTTTTGTTGCAGAGCATGTGGAAGGCCTGAGTGTGCTGCAGCTGCTAATTTTGCCTCTGTGTGTCTCTAACAGGCGACATCCTCGCCAGTATCAACGGCGTGAACACTGATGGTTTTAGTCACAAGCAAATCGTAGACTTGATAAAGTCTTCAGGGAACTACTTAAGGTAGGCATCCCTCCTTCAAACAGCGTTTAGCTGAACGGCCTCTCCTGCTGGAAGCCAAGAAAGCTTCTCATGCTACCCTGTGCTGTCTCAGAGGCAGAAATCCCCGTGGGTTTGGCCGTGCAGAGCCGCGCTCTTACTGCAGGTGAGGGCTGGGGAGGGAGAGGAGCTCTGGGGAGGTGTCCCACTGCTGCCCCCCCGGTCCTTTTTCTCCTGCCCCTGTCCCGCGTTTGCCTGCCTCGCCCCAGCACCGCCGCTGCTGCAGACAGCCGTGGACGGGAGGGTTCGGCTGCGCGGGCTGCGCCCCGTCCCCACGCGCGGCCGCTCCCCGGGACCCTGCAGCACCACACGCTGCCCTGCGGCGCACTGCGGTGAGGGGTCCGGCAGCCCTGGCAGCTCCCCTCCGCTCCGGTGCCAGCGCCGCCCGTTCTTTGCAGGTTAGAGACGGTCAACGGGGCCATGTTCCTGCGGAAAATGGAGCTGGAGACCAAGCTGCAGCTCCTGAAGGTAACGCAATCGATGAGTCAGTTCGGTGTCGGACACGGAGGGCTGCTGTGGGTTCGCTGCTAGCGGGGTGGGTGGGTGTCCGTGGGGCTGGGTGTCCCGGCAGGGCACAGACACCCGCGTGTCCCCTGCCGCCAGCACCCACAGCTGCGGGTCCCGTGATATTTTCTGTGTATTTCTTTGTAATACTTTCCCCCACGACAATTCCTGTCACTCCAACCATCCCCGCTCCCGTCTGCGTCTCAGCCGTGCCCAGCTGGCAGGCCACCCTGCCCTGTGAGAGCAGCACAGCGTGCTTGCAGGGGCTCTGCGTTTAGCGAAAGGGGAAGGCAGGCTCTCACACGCAGAGCTCAGGCTCGTTAGCGACGGCACGCTGCCGGCCCTGCCGACTTGTACAGCTTCTGTTCCCCCCGCTGAGCCTCAGGCAGCCGGGCTGGCAGCGGGTTTTTGGGTGCCGGCGCCCTGGTGTGCCTCCCGCTGCAGCCACAGTGCCGCAGGCGTCGTGAGGGCCGCGGCTTTCCAAAGCTGGGGCTCGGCTGGCCCCAGTGGGGGGCTGTCCCTTATGGCAACTCTATGCCAAAACCCTCCGCACAGGAGTATGGTACTTCAAAAAATCCATTAAGAATTAATCTGGCTAGAATGAACCTCGTGCCAGCTGGGTTAGGCTTGCCAGAGCTGAGCAGCAGGGACAGGGTTTGCCACATGTGCCATTGTCTATAAAATGTAAGTCCTGCCACGGGGGTGATTTCATGTTTAGTATTTAGCACGTTTAAAACAATGTTTATTTATTTTGGTTTCTGCTGCATTTACGAGAGCAGAGCACAGGACGCTGCAATGTGCTGTGCGACACCGGTGCCCGCCGGCAGCCGGGGGGGCTGGAGGTGAGGAAAGGAGGGGTCCCTCCCAACCTCTGCTGGCCTGCGGCCGGGGGCGCCGAGGGCAGTGCCTGGCTGTACGGGTGGTGTCTCTGTCACTTCAGCCCAGAAGATGGGCAGGGGCGAGGAGACCAGGGCGAGACCCCCACGAGCTCGGTTTCCCCTCCAAGGCTTGTTCAACTGAGGGGGGCTATGGAGGACTCTTTTGGACACAGCTGGGATGGTTTTAGGCGTTGCTCCCCCCCAGCTGGCTGTTGTTTTCTCTTGAAGGACAAAACTGAGCAGCAGGTCGGGGAGCTCTAGGCTGGGGGGAGCAGCGGGGGGAGCCGAGCCTGGAAGCAGCGCTGGGGCTCCCCACGGTGCCGCCGGGGCTGGGACAGAAGCCTGCACGCCCGGCGTGCTCCAGTGGGGTGGGAGGTGGTGGGAGAGCCGTGCGAGTGCAGGGGCCACGCCGGCCTCGTGTGGAGCTGGGTGTGACCGCGTCCCCGGTGCCCGAGGCTGGCGGGAGCTGGGACGGTGGTTGGGGGTGCTGAGAGCAGCCGGCTAGTCCAGACACAGCGAGAAACGAGCCAGACCCCAGAGCCAGAGAGTTCATCGCTGTGTTAATGAGAACGCAGCAGCAGGGTGCTTCCATCCTGGCCACAGTCAGGGCTCCAGGGCAAGTCGTTTGGTCTGGTCCCTTAGAAACCTGGATTAACTGAGCAGTAAAGTCACCAGAGATGGGCCACGCACACCTCTGCCCCCCTGCCCCTTTCCAGGGAAATTACAAAGCCCAAACCTCAAAATCTGTTGTGAAAGGTTCTGTTTCAAGAGAGTTTTTAGAGAACCACTGTTTCCCAGAAGTGCCAAACCTCTGAAACGAGCGTTGTTACAGAGTAAAATATGGGTGTGTGCCTGGCCCTGCGCTCTCACACCAGCGTGGCTGCAGCGGAAAGAACCGAATTCTGTTTATAACCACCTCTGATGCCTTGCTGGAGGGCGTGCTCCGTCGCTGCAAACCCCTGTGACCGCAGCGAGACAGCAACGTGCCTGCGAGTGCTAAAAGCACCCCAGGTTTGGCCGTGCGGTTGCACAGGCGGGTCCTGCCCTGGGGACACAGCACCCAGCAGAGCAGCCCGCCCTGCGGCTGGGACACGCATCCCTCGGTGCCCGCTGCCGCCGTGCCGGTGGAACGGGCACCCAGCCGCCAGCAGCTGTCCCGGTGCCTCACCACCCTGCAGCCAGGCCGTGGTTTTCGTGGTTGATTTTTCCAAAATGTGAATGCCGTAACAGGACTGCTCACACCAGTGCAGCCTGGTCCGATTGGTGTATGAGTGCGGGATTTGCCAGCCTGTCTGGCTGCGGGGTTACTGGGGACGTGCCTGCCGCGACCAGCTCCGGGCAGGGCTCACCTGCTGTTTCTTTGGGGTTTTTAATCAGCTATGCAGTAGCTTATTTTTATACCACAAGCTGACCTAAAACAGAAGGGAAGAAAAACGCCGCTCAGTGTCAGAGAGCACGCAGAGGTTGTAAGGACACACAGGGTGGTGTGTTCTTGCCACGGGGTCAGCTGTGCCACCCCCGCGCTGCCCTGCCAGACCAAGGACCGAGGAGCGGGGTGCCCGCTCCTGGCCGGTGGGCTCCGGCGCTGCGGAGGGCTGGGGGCGGGCGGGCAGTGGGCTGCTGGGGAGAGCGGCCGTCACTGCTGCTGGCTGAGGGCAAGCCGCCCGCTCCCCAGATGTCAGGCTGATGCTTTTCAAATCCGAGGTGTAGGGTACCTCAGCCGGAGCACCCAGGACCTGAGCGGACTCGCGCTTTCTGGAAGAGCTTTGCTAACTCCAGGAAAACTGCCTTTGTAAAGAGAGGGACATACAAGTGCTTCCTGCAGGTGACCTGCACCTTCCGCACATGCTGTTTTCTTTACAAGTGTGTCGTGTTCCTGTGAAAGTGTGTGAGTGACAGAGGCCTCTTTCTCCTCCACAGCAAAGGCTGCAGCAGAAATGGGTGGAGCTGCGCTCCCTGCTCTTACAGGAACGGCGCTTGCTGCACGGTACGTCCTCGTTTCCGGGTAGGAAACCACAGCGCTGCTGGGTCCTTCTGCCGAAACACTGTCTGATCAGTTGAAAAGCAATTCTGTAATCTGATTTTCGTTTGCTTTCTTTTTCCCCTGTTGATGGAGGCATGGGGCTGGCCCTGGGAAAGTTTTTTTTTCCGGGAGTAATGAATTTGGATGCTGCTTGAGTAACGCAGGCCAGTGGCTCTCTTGCATGAATTCTAGGAAAGGCGCTGGTGCGGGTTGCAAAGTTTTTCCCATTCTTATTTTGGATGTCTCAGGGGAGAGTTTTGTTCGGTCGGTTGTTTTGTGGGTTGCCCAGGGAGCAGCTTTGATTCCGCATGTGGAGCGGAGAGCACCCCACAGCCGGGAAACAGCTTCCCCCGAGGGAAAGGGTCTGCCCCTGCGCTGGGCTGCCAGGCACTTCCCTGTGCCACCGTGGCGCAGGCGTCCTGCTCGCTGGCCTTGAGCAGATCCCGGTAAATAACACTCGGCTTCTGCTTCCAGGGGAGGTGAACGACAACACTCTGCTGGAGCTGGAAGAGTCCAGCTTGCTCGACGGCTACAGCACACCGGGACCCTTCTTTCCGACGAAGCTTCGCTTCTCCAGCGAGAGCAGCTCCCGCAGCCGGCTGAGCTCGATGACCCTGGACAGCGAGGACAGCTTCTACCAGGGTGGTGCCTTCGAGGACTCAGCCGCAGAGAGCCTGAGCCGCCAGTCGAGCGTGGACGACGACTGCTTCTTCCCCAGGGATGGGGATGGCGCTGCCGGGAGGTCATCCCTGCGGAGGAACCGCAGCATCAGCCTGGCCAGCAGCGGGTCCATGTCCCCGCTCTGGGAGGGGAGCAGCTGCACCAGTAGTTTCGGGACCCTCCCGCGGAAAAGCAGGAGATCCAGTGTCCGAAAGCATCTTTTGAAATTCATCCCAGGCCTTCACCGGGCGGTGGAAGAGGAAGAAAGTCGGGTCTGACATCACACGTGTCGTCCTCGATGTCCGGGGCTCTGCCCGTGGGGCTGCTGCGTGGCCTGGGACCGAGGGCAGCGGCTCGCCCAGAGGCACACAGTGGGTGAAGCGTGGTGGCACTGCGCGGCAGTCCTCCAGACCACGGTACTGAGCATATCGAAAAAGCTCTGGGTTTTCTAATTATTTCAGTTTTTAATCAGGGCGCACTCTGGACCTCTTCATTAATGTGAAAAACGACTAACTCTGAAATGTGAAGAACCTTTGCAGAACTCCCTCAGCACACTTTAGTGCTAGTACCAGTTCCTATTGAGTGCAAACCTGACAGCTATTTATCTCCTGTTGCCGAAGCCATAGCCTTCCAAAGGGCTTTGATAAAGCAAGTGCTTCCAATAAACCCAGCGACAGAGCCCCGCTAGAGAGGGGATGGAGCCCAGTGCGTGCGACAGAGAGAGACCCTGGGCAGTAACGTTTAGAAACCAAGGGTGGAGATTTACCCGTGGTTTGCGGTGGGTGATGTACCCGGGCGTGCTGGAGCGGGCAGGAGCACCCTCGCCAGCTCCCCTGGCACGTGTGTGGCCGTCGGGACCTGTGCCGGCCGTTTCGCTGCGGCGCTGCCCCGTGCAAGGTCGTTGCGCTGAGACGCTGCTGCTCGAGGGCGTGCACGCTCGGTACGTGTGTCAATAAAAGAAAGGGTGAACTCCACCATCCGCTTCCCAGTCTCCAGAGCAGGGACCGGTTCCCCCGGCCAGCGGTGCTGACAGCACCGAGGGCTTTACAAAGGAAGCATCGGCTGCTGTCGCTTTTGCGTCTCTCAGCACAAGTTGTATAAACCCTGCAGCAACCTGGTTTATCAGCTGTGATCCGACCAGCTGCAGTCTCTGCCAGCAGCCGGTATCCCATGCCCTGCCAAGCCTGTTTATTCCAGGGGATTTGGGGTAGCAAGGACCCTCCTGAGCCCGCACACCGCCCCCGGCTCTCCCGCTGTGCCAGTGCACGGTGGTGTCCGTGCTCACGCTGCGGGTCACCAGGCACGCGTGGGGGCTCCTGGGGCAAACGCACGGTGGGGGGCACCGGCAGTGTCGGGCAGAGGTGCAAACGGGCTGGCAGCCCCCGTCGAGAGAGGGCTCCCCAGGGAAGAGGGGCAAGGGGCGTAGGTCTGCGCGGCTGGGGAGGGAGGCGAGGGGCCGCGGCAGTGGGGAGCCAGCACAGGGCGGCGGGTCTCTGTGTGTCTCCTGGCTGGAATTCAACCAGATTTGAGAAAATACTCATTTGCTTGCCATGATGTAGCTGTACAGCTCAGATTGATTCGATCTCTTTAAGGCGAGGGAAGTAAAGGCAGAGGACTGCCCTGCAGGGAGAGCAGGATTGCGGACGGGGTGGCAGGTGGCACCCTGGGGACCTCCTTAGAGGGCTGCACCTGGGACCCAGTCCCTCTGCAGCCCCGGGGGCTGCAGGAGATGCCCCTTGGTCTGGTGCTCCCACTGCTCGTCAGCAGGAGGGCCATTAGCTGTCCCCATCCTTTCAGGAGCAGAGACTTCAGGCAGTCAGATTAACTTGATAGCTCATATAAAGTGATTTAATAAATATGGGCATAGATGTGAAGAAAAAGAGAAATTTTATTTCCCTCTCAGGCAACACAGAAATAGGCTGTTCAGCCCAAGCAATCTAATTATGTTTTTCAAATACAATTGGAAGAATTTTAAATATAATTTAAATACCTTGTGTGACTCATTCGTCTTTTGACCGGGCAGACCATGTGGTTGTTTACCATTCAGGTACTGCTGCAGCAGGATTTCCTGGTCTTTTCAGAAACCTCAGGCAAAACACAATAGCCTCCCTCCGAGATGAACCCCAAATAAAACCAACCTGTTCCCAATACCTCTCTAACTAATGAACGTTGCCAAGCCAGCAGAATCTGTACCGATGTCTGTAATTTCTCTCAAAAAGGATGAATTAGGTGGTGATATGGCAAGTCTCTGGGGGAGCCGGAGGGCAAGCAGGAGAGCAGCTCAGGAGGTTTTTACGTAAGGGAATGATGTTCCGTCCATGCTGCCAAACCGAGTGCCTGCAGTTCAGCCCGTTCTGCCGTCAGTTCCGTGCCCAGCCCCTGCGCCCGGAGGTGGGCTTTGGTCTGACACCCGCACGGAGCCCAAGCCGGGCCGTCAGCCCCAGCTGGGGCACCTCAGGCGCTGGTTTGGGCTCTGGAGCTCATTGGTAGGCATCAAGATTTTTGCCTTTCTCAAGGTAGAGTTTTTCTTTTCCTTGCTAATAACACCAGCTGAAAGGAGAAAAAAAAAAAAAAAGAGATTATTTGGTTTTGGACAAACTGTGGAGCTAAAGGCAGATATAAGGGTGTCTGAAAGCAGCTGTGGGCACTATAACTAGAAAACCTGGTGAAGGTTGTTGTAGTGCCCCAAAGAGAACCAACAGCTCCAGCACAGAGAAAAGGACCTTGCGCTCGGTCACACGTTGCAGCTGGGACACTCGTCCCCAGGGGCCAGGCTGACGGCGAGGGAGGAGCGGGGTCCATCCACCACTCGCAGAAGCCCGTGGACGTTCCCAGCCAGCCTAAGCCTGGCTGCACGTGGCTGTGGGTGGCCGGTGGTGCCTTGCTCCTCAGGAGCAGGAGCGATCCTCTCTGCCTGCCCAAGGAGCATTTGGACCCACGACTGTTGCCTGCATTCATGTCAGAAGACCGAATATTCCTGGCCTGATGCGTCCGACAGGAGAGCCGAAGCTTTGCCCACCGGTGCTAGGGACTCTTCCACTCGGGTGAAAGTCAGCGCACGCCCACAGCCGGCCCGGAGCTCTGGCCTTGGAGAGCGTGGGCTGACTGACCTGCAGAGACCCATGAAAACGTGCCAGCCCGGCCAGGGCCTGCTTTGCTTTTCCCCTGCAGCTCCTGAATTAAAGTCTCCTCTTGCCTTCGTTGCAGCTGGTTTATAGACACCCCGTGGCAGAGGGGGGGCTGGACAGGGTGCCTTGGTCACAGCCCACATCTTCCGCCTGGGTTTATGGAGGGGACAAAAAAGGTATTTAAAGCACTGTGTGAACTCCCTAAGGCTGCATCTCTGGTGGAGATTGCAGCTTTATGGTCCAAAGCAGTGATTTCTTTTGGTATGGAAAGATAATTTGACGTAGCTTGGGAGACACGTGTTTGCTTTTAGCGTGGAAAGGCTGAACGAGCCTGGACACCCAGCAAGCTTAAGAAAGGCCTTAAGAAAGACCGAACAAAAGATGCTCTTCCAGCCCTGAGGAGAGCACGCTTTGGTTGCTACAAGATGACAGCGTGACATGTTCACAGCCATGATCAAAAACAGGATGTGGGTGACAGGAGGGCTCTGCGGGGCCGCTGCAGCCCGTGTCGAGTTCAACGGTGCCCCAGCCTTCCGAGGGGAGGCAGGAGCTCACCAAAGAGCTCAGAAAGTGAAAAGCATGAGAAAGTTCTTTTAAAATGGCATTTGTCCTCGCAGAGAGCAACCTGGAAGGATGCCTGCTCTGCCACCAAGGGCAACGCTGCGGTTCATGGGGTTGGGGCTCCGAGCGACGTGTGTGGAAGGTGCTCTGGACTGCAGCAGAGGAGGTGTTCTCACAGGCTGTGGTGTCATTGAAGGGTTTGCTTGATTTCCTAACAGCTGAGGGGTTACCTTTCCTCTTCTTATGCCCCCTGGATAAAGGGGGTGACACGAGTTTACTGCAGAAAGAAGTGTGGCTGCTCTGAAGAATGCAATTCCTTTTTAAACTTAAAACTTTAATTCATTTGCTGAATGCTGCTGAGCCTGACCTTGTAAAGGCTCTTAACCGCTTAAGCTGGTCTTGCCCAGTGCCCAGACCAAGGCAACCCCTCCCTGAACTCAAGACCCTGCACCAAATCCGGGCAGGACCCAGTCACGGCGCTCAGCCCCGGGGCTAGCAGCAAACAGGCAGCAAACCCACTTGAGGTGAGGGAAATATTTGGGTCCTGAGTCTTTTGGCTTGATTTAGCGCAGCATGGAGTGAGGTGAGGCATCTCCGGCACAGGAGCTGGCAAAACCCGCTTGCTTTAGCAGCGCAGCCTCGCGGCGGCGCTGGCTTTGCGGCGCTGGCTTTGCACCGTTGGAGGGGCAGGAGTGGTGCTGGGGGGGGGGGGGGGGGCTCAGCTGCGCCTGGGGCTAAGCGTGCTGTTCCTGCACCTCCAGCACTGATCACCGGGCACCGCAGCGATATTTGCCTGTTCACCCAGCTCCCTAGCCAACCTTGTCCTTTTTTAGTGACCTTTGCAACATCTCAGGGTGTTTTTTCCCTGGGCTGTCTCGGCCTGCGATTGCTGCTGTGGAAGTTGTTTTTTTCCCACAAAACCATGAAACAGGTTGTGGCTTCTGCTGGGAATATTTCAAACCCAGTGGAAAATCATTCTGGCTTCAAGGCTGTACTACCCTCCCAGAACTCTCCCCTTGCAGACTAGGGGTCCGGCCCTGGAAGCTGCTGGAACACGTGAGGAGCCCCTGCGTTCCCCCGGCTCTCCCGTGTTCCTGCGTGCCCGGCTTTGCTCCATTTCGGCTGGGCTCCGAGCAGGGGGCTCTCCCTTCCACGACCACCCTGCTGCAGGCTTTTCAGGGACGGCTGCGTGCCTGCCCCCCCCCCCCGTGCAGGTCTGCTCTGCCGGTTTCTGCTTTTGTACCCGACATCTCCTTTCTCGCGCGGCTGGTGTAGAGGTTTTCATGCGTAGCAGCTGGTGGCACCCAGCTTTCGTAGCACTGAAAAGAAGATCGTGAGACTTAGCTGAGCCAAGTTTGCCCTGCCTGCCGCTGCGAGGCAAAAGGGAAGGACACCTTACCCGTGTGCAAGGCCGAGAATCTATTGCTGTGCTCCCGGCTCAGACCAGCCCCTTGCTACTGCTGTCTGTGTAAAACACGGCTGTGCCCCACCCAGCTAAGCGAAAGCAAAGCGGTCTCACCGCGGGCACCCGGCCGGTCGCAGGAATCGCTGCTGCAGCGAGACCAAGCCAGCGAAGCCCAGGCAGCGCCTGTCCGACCAGCCCCGGCGCTGAGGCCTTGCAGGCTTGGTGCAAAGCTGATGGCTGCGGCAGCGGACGGCGATGCCACCTCGGTGCCGTTGGCAATGCCGGGCTGCACGGCTGAGAAATGCCCCGTGGGCGGGGGACACACAGGAGCTTCTCCAGCGGACGTGGAAGTGTCCGGGAGAGCAGGGCTGTTCTGGTGATGCTTGGCTCGGGGGAAGGTCTGTAGCCTCCTGAATTGTTGCTGTAAAGTTTGGCGATCTCAGTACAGGCTGCTTCTTTTTTTAAAAGCTTAAAGAGGCAGAAATCGCACCGCCTCAGGTTTGTGCAAGCGAAGTGTTCTCCTAGCCTTGAGAGGCGGTTTTGCCCAGCCCTGTTTATAAATACCTGCCTGTGGTGGGAGGAACCCACAGCTACTTCTTCCTTTCTCCAAGTCCAGCTATGAACTCTGCCCGCTTAAAAATAGCGGTGGGGATGCTGCGGCATCAAGCAGCTTCCAGGCTCTCAGTCACTGGGACGGCGTGGGGGCGATGGGCGTCCCTCAGCTCCTCAAGAGAGGGTCTGGGGAGAACAACCTGTGCAGGCAAATGCCTTCCAACAGGCTCTCCCCTCCCCAGCAATCCCTTCGGGCTCCTGGCGCAGCGTTTGCCAGGAAGAAAGCAGGAGCTGCCTGTTTCTAACACAAAACCTGAACGACTCTGCGTGTGCCCGTGGTTTGTAACCCGTGTGCCCTCGCTGCGTCACTCCGGCATGTATTCCTGTTTTTCAGAGGAAACTCACTGCTCCTCCTGCAGCTCCCCTCTGCAGCCAAGCGTGGCCAGCGGGAGCATCTGGAGAGCAGCAGCACCCAGCCCAGAGGACACGTGAGGGCTGGCCGGTGCTCTGCAGGGGAATGCCATATTTCTGCCTTTCCTTTCATTCCTTTGCTGGGTGAAAAATTAAAATTCTGAAATGTTCTGCAGAAGAGGAATCTCAAGGTATGTTTTTTCATAAACGTAAGGTATTTATCTGGCTGACAAAATGGAAATGCTTGACTGTAGTGTGTTGGCATGTTCCACAGGAGTCCTTCTCTGGGTGTTCAAGTGAAATGTAGTCCCTCCTGGCTGTGCGCAGCCGTGGGAACGCTTGTCTCCAGTGCCACCATGCCTGTCGTCCTCCCCTGGCTTTCAAGTGGCATTGCTTCTGCCGCGGTGACCCTGGGTTATGAGGCTTCTGCTCTAGAGCCGCTCTGGTGCCTGTGCGTGGTGCTCCCCGAGCAGCCGGGCGTGCACACGAGCTGCTCCTGGAAACCTGTGCCCGGAGCAGAAGCTGGGGAGCAAAGAGGTAACGACAGAGGAGCCTACGGAGCTCTGCAAACAAACACCCTGCCGAGCCCTGCCAAGCCCTGCCATGGCAGCCCCTTCCCGTCTCCGGAATGGAATTGCTGTGGTGCTAACGATTTACCTCACCGACTTTCAAATCCCTGCTGTGCCCCAACGCCTCCCAGATCCCAGGTGCTATTTCTGAGGAAGGGCAGCTCAAACAGAAACTTCCTGGGCTAAAGGTCACGTGGAAAATGGTTTAGAATAGATTCATGCAAATCGTGCTTCGACCACGAGGCGCTCGTTTGGGGAAATGTGAATTGTCGAGAATTGGTTGTGTAACCAACAGATGGCACCAGGAAATACCTGAAAATTGGTTCACTATCCCCTTGCAGCCAAGAAGTCAGGCAGGCAGGTTCCTGGGGCGATGGGGACGGGACCTGTCCCTGTCCCCACGGGAGGCGGGTCAGCAGGGCCCCCCCCTTGTCAAGGCTGGTGCCACGTTTTCAGCTTCGGGTTATTTCAAATTTGAAGCCTGGATGGGATTTCGCCCGACGCCTGCGCCCAGGTGCAGGATTTGTGCCGGCTGCACTGAGCAGGGTGCGGGGCCTGTCCTGGGGTGACCATGGCCCCTCGCCCCCGTGCGACGGCCGCATCCCCGCTCTGCCTTCGCCCCTGCTGCCGGGTCAGTGATGAGCGGGACTGGCCCGTGGGGTACATCCCCACGGCTCCCCTGCCTGGGGATGGGTCTGCACAGAGCAAGGGCGACAGCGCGGGCGGGCAGTGCGGGCGCCTGGCTGCCCCGCGTCGGCGCCGCCTCTGTGGCCGCAGCTCCTCGGTCTCGCAGGTACCTGAACGGCACAGCCCCGAGCTGGCGGTGCAGCGGGGATGCTCGGGGACATCCCAGCCGTGACACCTTTTTCAGCCCTGTTTCCACACCGAGGGAAACCCTGTGGACAGGATCCATCAAATGAGAAATCACTTGCAGGGTCCTTTGGATTGTCTCAGGGATACGCAAATAGCTTGATGAGAACAGAAAGCAACCTTCTCCTCAGCCACCAGCCCGGGCTGGGTCCCCAGCCTCCCCTCCCGAGGGCACTTACTTGGGACTTGCAATTTCTCAAACCTCACCATCTTTTTTTCTTGGACAAATTTTTCCAGCATAGGGCTGATTTTATAAATCAATTACACCAAGCTCATTTTTACAACCTGATGAAAAGTTGTTGATTTAAACATGCGAACCCACAGACGAACAAAACCAGTGGGAAGGCTTTGGGTCCATTTCTAATCAAGGTCTGAACTCAACAAGAGGATTTCCAAATCCTAAAGCCCAAAGATGTTAAAAATGTATTGTATGAACACAAAAAGTCATTCACAGCAGGAGATTACACTCTTACGTAAACCTGGCTTTGGGCACCAGGGTTGGGACGAGTTCAGCTGTGGTCAGAAAATGCCCTGGTGCTGCTCGGGTGATCCTCCTGCTTTCCTCCGTGAAGCATTCTCCTCTCTCCCGCTAGCTTCAGGTCCAACTGACAGTCACTGCTGTAAGTGCTAATCCCATCCCTTGTGCCTTCAACATCCCTTTGAGAGCTCCTGCTGCTGTGGCCAGAAGCTGCTTCTGCAAAACGGGGGTTGTGCCGTGGGTGTGGAAGGGGAAGCCCCGCGCTGAGCTGCCGGGGGTGCCAGCAGGCAGCAAGCGTCCCGTCGCCAAGCTGGCTCAGCCTCGGGGACCTGCCACCTCGGTTCATGTCTCGCCACAAAACGTCGCTTTGGCTTGGGCTTTTGGTTTTCATCTTCTAGTTCTGTCCCTGAGGTGCGTTTCACTTAGCAGGTAACTGCAGACGCTCGCCCGTAAAACACGTGTGGCCGGGCGAAGGCTGTGCGGCAGAGGAGCGTGGTGGTGTGCGGGGCATGTGCCCTTCCAACCTGCCGGTTCATTCCCTGACGGGTGCAAAATGCGCCCATTGTCCGGCCCACGGCACGGCGAGGGTTATCGGCACACAAACCCGATGGGGAATGTTAAGCGGGTTAGGTGGCAGCCGCGCTACGGAAGGTGGTCACCCTCCCGGGATTAGAGGTCAGAACAATCGTCGTCCCTGTGACCAGGCGGGGACACAAAGAGCCATTGTGCCGGGAGCACAAAATCTCTGTTTATTACCGCGGGGCTGACATGCTGAAAGACTCGCTCTCCGTGCCAGCACAAAAGCTTCCTTGCCTCAGATTGTTTGTTTATGTAAATGAAAATGGTGCATTTAATTATGCCACGGGACGAGCCTCAGCAACAAGCGAGGTGCTGATTGGATCGCCCCGCGGCCAGAGCCCGCTGGCAAGCCCTTGGCACATCCGACGGGGCGACCGCCGACCCCGCTCTGCCGCAGCGCCCGCGGGAGAGGAGACACGCTTGGACCGTTTGCCCAGGGGAACAAAACTACCGGGGGAGAAGGGGCGAGGAGCAGCACTCCCCACCCCGGGGTGCAGGAGCGGGGCCCCCCGGAGGTGCACGGCCCCGGTCAGCGGGCGCGGCGTGGCCCTAAGCATGACAGAAGACGTCCCAGTGGCATCCAGCATGCCCGAGTGCAACGGGAGCGTAGCCCCGGAGAAGGGCCCGCTCCAGGTCATCGGTGTCATCGATGAAATAGCAAAATCTGTTGGGACGGCTCCTTACGCCAATGCAGAAATGAGCCCCGACACTCCACCTGCAAAAGAAAATCAGGAGGAAGACAGAAATTCATTGGCAGAGGACATTGTTCGCGGGGATTTTGATGGAGAGAAGCAACGCGAAGGTAAAGTACAAGGCTGCCTTTCTTTAAGTGTTTGGAAAGAAAAGCTCTGTTTCATGTATTGCCTCGTGAATAATGGGATGTGTGTTAGTCAAAACTCCTAACCTATGGTAGTTGTAACAGTGACTCAGAGTAATTCAGAGTTAGGGAAAAATTTGAGCTAGCAGTTAAATAGGAGGTGATGAAAAGTAAGTAACTAAAGAAACAAGCAATTTTTTAATCTGCTCTGAAAATCTGCTGCCAATCTGCAACTGTTAAAACCCAATTATCGTCACTTACTGCTCCATCAGTCCATGTCTTGTGCTTTGTATTCCCTAAAGAAAAGCGAGAGGAAAACGATGGGACTCTACAGCAGGTATCTGCTGATACCCAGGACACGGAGACCAACAGCCAGGAATCAGAGGAAGGTAATGGAAAACGCCGTGTGACGTGAGGCTTTCCCGGAGCATAGCAATGAGTAGCCTTCAAAGACAATGACATACAGTTGATTATTATTTCTTTTCAATTTGGTCAGACCCTTATATTTGGGAGAGCAGTGACTCATTTCTCACCCGTAGAGTTGCTGCACCTTAGAAAACAGGGCTGGCATCTCTCTGTCGGAGGATTGTGTGCATCTCCATGACCGTGGGGTATCGAAGCACTGTGGGGTCTTCGGCCAAGAGGTCTCCAACTGCCTTGTGAGGCTGGGAGATGCTTTATCTCCTGCTCCATGCAGGGGAGCTCAGAGGATAATATGGGGAGGCTGTCAGTCAAAAATCTGTGGCCTCAAAACCCAAACTCTTTTCCCAAACTCTTTACCAAGTGCTTAAATTCCTCTGGCACCCAAGTATCTAGCAGAAAATTTCTCTCCTAAACATCTGCTCCTGGGTCTCTCTGTACTCGTTCCTAGGTGAAAACGGCAAAAGCCAATTGGAGCCAAGGCTGCACCTTGCAACTGCCCCCTGCGGTGAGCGGGGCTGCAGGGGGGCAGCAAGTTTAAAAGGATTGAATATATGTACAAGTGGATGAACATGCTTAATCATACCATGCACAATGCAGCCACTCCTCCAAAAAGGAGGAGTATTTTATTGAGTATTATTAAGGGAGGGAAGCTGCGTCTCTCTGCGGGTGGGCTTTTGGCATTGCTGCCCTCCCACGTTTCCCACCCATGGGCTCTTGCCCGGCTCGTTGGGTTTGGCAGCGGCGGGATGAGGCTGGGCCGTGGGCTGCTAACGATATTCTCCCCACCACTGACCCAGGCCACGGCGGGGGCATGGGGCTGGCGGCTCTGCCCCACATCCCGGCGCTTGCCGTGCCGGATCCCTCTTGTTGTTTACACATCCACGTGGCTGCAGTAGGTTGGTATTTTCCATAAGTGGAGAAGAGCAGATTAACAACCCAGAGTAGCTGTCGCAGTCCTGGCAAAGCTAGCGCTGAATGTAGCTCTAAAAGACGTATGGGTCATGCCCTGTAAACAGGAACTTTGTCTGGATTAAGAAAAGGAAAAAATGCAAGAACATTTGTCACGGGCAAAGTAATATATCACAGCAACTGCATAGATTGTGAGGAGGTGAATCGTGATGGAGGCTTTCCCATTTAGAGCTGACATCCATATTCCAGCTGTGTTGCTTTATGAGTGCACAATAAAACCTATTAAGCGATTTTTCACAGCCCCCCTGCACTCCCCCCCCCCCCCAGCCAGAAGCACTTTATCTCTAAATTGCAGGCAGCTTTTTAGTACCTAACCAATTTAGTCTAATTAATGCTCAGGACCCCACAGGCAAAATGTTGAATAGACCATTTGTTGCAACACTAAAGCATCGTTTAACGCAGAGACGTGCCAAACAGGACAAATAGGAGATGGCCATCGCGGCCTGGATGGCCGCCTCTGAAGGAGGGATGCGGCCCAGGAGGGCTGTGCCAGGGTCCCACCGCACTGCGTGTGGAACGGCTCCTTCCCCTTCCCCTTCCCCTTCCCCTTCCCCTTCCCCTTCCCCTTCCCCTTCCCCTTCCCCTTCCCCTTCCCCTTCCCCTTCCCCTTCCCCTTCCCCTTCCCCTTCCCCTTCCCCTTCCCCTTCCCCTTCCCCTTCCCCTTCCCCTTCCCCTTCCCCTTCCCCTTCCCCTTCCCCTTCCCCTTCCCCTTCCCCTTCCCCTGGGCAGAGCCGGCACCGAGCCCCAAGCCGTGGGGAGACGGGACCCTCGGGTCCCATGGCAGGGTCTGCCCCACAGGGAGGGGCAGCAGCTCCTGAACGGGGAGTTTGGCCGATCGAGCCCAGCGCCCGCCCGAGGTGACAGCCGGGGAGCTGCGGGAGAGCCCCTTGGGCAGGCTCGGCAGCAGGGCCCCGCGGTGGGGTGTTCGCCAGCCATGGGTCCGAGAGGGCAGAGGCAGATCTGGGGTGCACAGGGAGGCGGCGCCTGCGGCCCTGGGGTGCAGGGGGGATGCTGTGCTGCCCTTCCCTCCCCGGGGCTTGGCCACCGGCATCTGCGTCGCCTCTCCCTTTAACGGAAGGTGGCGGGGAGGGCTCTGCGGGAAAGGGGGCACAACGGAGACATTGGGGCATTAAAAGAGGCAGGAGGCCTCAGGCAGCGAGTCTGAGAAGGCTCGGAGCCTTTCCAAAGCACAGGCGAGCACCCGCGGTGGTGGGGGTTCAGCCTGGAGACGCGGGGCGCCCCTCAGCAGGCGGCCTCTGGAGGACGGGCGCTTGGGTGGCGGCAGCGGGTAAGTCACCAAGAGCGATGCCGCACCAACAGCCCGCGGGACCGGGGCGCGGAGGTGGTGCTGAGCCCGTCCTCACCCGCACTCTGTGTTGCTGCAGGGCCGGGCAGCGAGGGGACGCCTGTGGGCAGCGGGGAGCCAGAGCTGGGGACGGCGGCCAGCCCCGGCGGGGAGGCGGCAGAGACCCTCACAGCCAGTGCCGTTGGGAGAGGGAACACAGATGAGGAGGAGGAGGAGGAGGCAGAGGACGAGGAGGAGGAGGACACCGAAGAGGATGAAGTTCAGGTGATCGAAATGAAGAAGGAGAACAGCGAGGCGTCGCGTCTAAAGCAGCAAGACAGCGGCAAGGAGGCGTCTCCCCTCACCAGCCCCGGCTGCAACTCCCAGGTGGAGAAACCAGGAGAGCAGCCCAGCCTGGGGAAAAAAAATGATATCTCCAGACACAGCTATTCCAGATACAACACAATCTCCTACCGGAGGATTAGAAAAGGAAACACCAAACAGCGAATCGATGAATTTGAATCCATGATGCACTTATAAACTGAGGGGGAAAATCGCTTAACGAGACGACCGTTCGCTCTGGTCCTGTTTTTCTTTTTTGTTTCCCCCAAGACATGTCTCTTCACACAACGTGACGTCGCTGCTTTTTTCTTTTTTTGTATATGATTTCATAATTCACTGTGAAAATTTAACACCTTCACTCTGACAGCGGGCAGAGGCATCCCTAGCGCAGGAAAATAAATAATCAGTTTGCTAAATATAATACCATTTGATTTAAAGTTTATCCTCTTATTTTCTATCCTACTTTTGTAACCATATTGGAACAATAGGATGTCTTGAACTGGCTGGGGCTTCTCTAGCTGCCGACACACAAGTGATCTGTGCCGTCAGCCGTGCTGGTAATGAGCTGGCAGCGCAGCAGCTCAGCGACACTGGCCAGGGCCGTGTGAATAATAAAAGAGGCGACTGTTGGCAACCTCAGCGCGCTCCGCTTTGCCGTCCGGCCGTGCCGGCGTCCCACCGCGCGCTGACAGCCGCCTCCTGCTAGCGACCGTCCGTTCCCACCTTGCGCTGGCGGCGTGGGGGGGTGTTTGTCCCCGTGGGTCGATGCTGATGGGCAGGAATTAAAAAAGACGGGAAGGCCTCAAGGGGCTCCCCCTCTGCCACCCCTGCCGCCTCCCGCGGGGGGCTGGGTTCCTCACGCAGCACCAGGCAGGACCGGTGCCGCCTGCGGGCCCCTGCCCCTGGGGCGAGAGGTGCCAGCGCGGCCACCCTTGGGCACGACACCGCCTGCCAGCCGCAGTCCGCGCCGTGGGGAATCCCTCGGGATGGGCGGGAGTGCTGTGGCCAGCCCAAACCGCTGCCGCCAACGAGCAGCCCCTCTCCTCACTGCCCTCCTCCCCCAGCCCCGCGCTGTGGACCCCTGCCCGGGCTGGGGGCAGCCGTCGGTGGTGGCACCTGACCCCGCCAGCCTGGGGCAGGGGTGGCTTTGGGGAGGTGGTGGCGGCGACTGGTGCCGCGGCGGTGGCGCAGCGGGGCGATGGCGGGCGGTGCGGTGCGAGGCCATGCCTGCGCGTGCTTTGGTGCCCGCCTGGCAAAACCGGCCACTACCAGAAACCTGCGTTTTCCACAGGCCACCAGTTCAGACTCTCCTACATGTCTTCTCGGTAAACACTTAGATGCAACATTTTACAGCTTTTTCTTGTCAAAGCCAGGCAAGTTTTATGTGCAATTTGTTCCTGTGTCATCTGCACACAACCTTTCTCCGCTTTCAAAAACCTCTGTGTAACCACACTATTGTTCACGCAGCATTTTTCTAACTATTTTACAGACAGATTTGTCTTGAGTTGGAACTAAGCTTTGCAAATGTCATCCCAGAAAGCACCTGGGAAAGTTGAGAGCAGCTGGCGAAGGGAGAGGAGGTGAGAGCAAGTCAGACCCTGACTCGAGCTGCAGAGGCCTCCGTAAGCCATGAGCACTTTCTTACGGATTTGTTTTAGGGCTCCAGTAGCACTGACTATCGTTTTGACTTTTCTTGTTCTACATAAAGGCAATTATTTATTGGCAACGTGAAAATAATAAACGGCAATTCTGTATTGTACAAACCAGACAGAGCCCTCATTGTGCCATTCAGACTTGTTTATTCGCTCTTGGGTTCGTGGAAGTTCAGAGGGTCGCTTGTATGAACTTATACTGCGGGTTTGTTCGCCCGCTGACAGCTGTCCCCCACCGCTCCTCTCGCGGCCGTTCCTGTAAGAGCAGCGCTTTTCTCTCAAAGGTATGACCATTGCCCGGCCTTCTGGTGACTGGCTGAGGTTGCGGGTGGCAAAGCGCTGCTCCGAGCTGAGCGGCCTCGGCTTCGAGCACCTGCACGCCCGCCGAGGTGGGGCTGGTGGCCACCGCCCCCCGGCCGCGCCGTCCGGCCCCGTTTGCACGTCAGAATGTTGGTAACAGACTTGCTTTCCTGCAATTAAAAAATGCAGCGGGGAAGAAAACAACAAAACCCCAAAGCAAAACAAAACCCAGAGCTAAAGGGAGCAACTTTGTGTGCTGCTGAGAAGCTGAGGGTTTAAGGCCTCATATTGGGGGTGCGAGGACCAACCCTTTGCTGGCCAGCCGGACCCCCTCCTGCTCTCTCACGGGCTGGCCGGGCCCCGCACTCACTCGGGCAAAAGGCAGATTTTTTTCTCCTTTTATCATACATCTCTCTGTAACAGCATCATGGAACCACAGTCATTAAGTTGGAAAATACCTCAAAGATCACCAAGTCCAGCCGTACCCTGGGTGACAGTTAAAATACAGTTTCCAGACTTCTGGGGCAAGCACAGGGAACGAGGTGCTTGGCGTGCTGGCTGCGGGCTCCCAGCTAAGTGTGGAGTCTGGCCGAGATGTGAGACTTGCAAGAAACCTGAACTAGTTTTTTACCTTCCTTGGAAAGCTGAGAACGGCGATCCTCTTCTCGCTTTCCTCGGCAGCTGGAAAAAATGAATTAAAAGTCCTGGGATTGTTCTCTCCCCGGTGCGCTCGTCCTCTGCGCCGCAGGCAGCACCAGGGCACAGCCCGGGCTGGGGAGCCACGCTCAGACATGGCAGGAGGACAGGGCAGGGTCTTCATCTGGCCAAAACCGTGGTCAGGGGGTCGGACGAGGCACACGGAGGAGCCGGGCAGAGCCGCCTGCTCGGTGCACGAGGAGAAAGGGCACCCGAGGACCTGAAAACTCGCCCCTTGCTGCGGGAGCATTTTCAGGCAGAAAAGCGGGTGGGGATGCTGAGTAGGACGTGCGGCTCTGGGACGTGCATCTACAGACCCAGCCTCAGCCTGAAAACAACCTCTCCCCGTTTCCACAGCGCCAGATGAGGGCTGATGGCAGGTGAGTAAGAGGCGGGCCGTTTCAGAGGGTGCCGACGCCTTTCCACCCTCGCCGGGCAGTGCCGCCTGGTGCTGGCTCACCGCTGGGAGCCGTTTCTGGCAGCGCCGTTCGCTGCCGAACTCGCGTGTGGATTAAACCGCTTTGGCGGAAACTTGCCGGTTGCCGCAACACCTGCAGCAGCCGCGGGGCGCAGCAGCCAGCGCCACCGCCCGCACTAACAGCGCGCTAAACAGGCATCCAAATCACAGCCATAAACCAGGGGAAATCGGTTCTTTAAAGAGAAGAAGAAACCGTCTTTAAAGGTTCTTCCCAGGGTGATGTCTTGCGGTTCAGCCTGGCAGCAGCTCGGGCAGGAGAGCCCCTAGAAAGGGTCCAAGTCGGTCAGACACAGAGGTAACACGCAGGGCTCAGAGGAGGCGGCTTCATTTATTATGATTTATTCCCCTTTTTCAAACGTTTTGTTTTTAAAACAAAACAAATGGGGCCTCCAACCGCGGCCGCTTCGATGCAGGGCACTTACTGACGGCAGCGCAGCGCGTCGCGCCCTGCCTGTTCCCGCCACGGCGCAGGAGGCCTTTGTTCTCGCCTGGGAAAGCAGCGCCCGATTCCCGTGGCCGGCACGGGGGACGGCAGCAGCTCCCGCCCCCCGCCGCGGTGCCGTCCTCCCTGTCCCGAGCGCTCACAAAGCCCGCACGGCCCCCAAACACACCCGGTGCGGCGAGGGCGAAGGGAGCGGGCAGCTCGCCGGGGAGGAGCGAGATGCCTCTTGCCGCGTCTGCAGAGCGCGCCAGAAATAACGCTCTTGTTTCTGGAAGACTGGGCTGACTGGTACGATCTGAACGCTTCCCAGTACCGTGTGACGGCAGGGCCGCAGCTCACCGCCAGCAGCCCCGAAGGCACGCTCCAGTCTTTAAGCAAAAGACACCGAGATGGAAGTGAGCATTTACACGAACGGGGGATCGGAGCGCAAGTGACAAGCCCGGCAATGGGATGTGACCGTGACATATGACTATTTGGTGCCTGCTCAGTGACAAGTGATTGAATGTCAGCAAACAGAATTTGATGAAATTCGCGCTCCCGACAAAAGATGACTGCACAAACAACATCTGTGTCATTTTCCTGATGGTGACTGCAGGCTAGCCGCGCGACAGGAGGGAGAGAAAACGGGGAAGACAGTTGGCATAGGAGCCAGCTGGGAAAAATCTGCCGGGCCAGTCAATATTTTGGCAGACTCAGCCTGTCAGATCCTGTCAGCATCGATCTGCCACATGAGAGGTTACATTATGCTGGGCCCTTCTGAAGAGTCAAAGCAGAGGTACAGGGGTGTCTGTGAATACGGGATGGTGGAAGCTCGGCTGTGGTCAACAGCGGCATGAGAAAGGAGGGCGATGCTCAGCCCAGCTCGTGCTGGAGAAGCCCCCCGCCGCAGCGCAGGGCAGCGGGGCAGCAGGAGGAGCTCCACTGTCCCCAGCGACACCACAGCTCTATGGGGAGCAGCCTCCCACAGCCAGAACTTCCCAGCCGGGGAACAACTCCTGCCTGGGCCGCACTGGTGTTACACGTCCCGGATCCCACTGTCCTGTCACAGCAGAATCTATTCGCCTGTCAAATCTGTCCCTTCAGAAACTGGTGATGGCTTTTAGAGATCAAAAGCTTCACAGTAAGAAAAAAAACCTGCCCATGACAGCAGGTTCAGAGGGACTTTTGGTGGGTGGAGCCTGGCCACAGGCACCACTGCGACCCCACGCCCCGGCCAGCTGGGCGCCAAGGAAAGCAGCGGTGGGCCTAGGAGAGCCCTAAAAAAGACATGGGGGCTCGGGGGCAGGGCTGGAGCCCCAGCAGCCCCGGGGTGGGGACGGCCCGGCTGCCCCGGGACGAGGTGCTCCCCAGCTGGCCTCTGGTGCGTGCCGCCGGCAAGAAGCAGGACAAGCCCGCGGTTCGCCTCCCTGGCAGCTCCTCTCCCCTCCAAGCAAAGCACGGCACACCCGTCCTCGCTGCCCGCAGCGCGCGGGCAAGGCGTGCTCGTCGCTTCTTCCGCAGCCCCCGGCTTACCTTGTCTGCTGGGGCGGCTTATCGACCCACATTTGCCTCCCATTATTAAAAGGCGGCTTTTTCGATAAGGAATCGATTCCTAACGGAACCCTGATACTCATCTGTCGGAGTCAACGGGTCCCACAGGGCAGGATCCTGCAGCCAGACCCAGCGTGGGCATGTTGGATGGATTTTTTTAATGCGTTGGTCAATAAACTTCCATTTTCTGTGGAAGAATAAGCAGCCCAATTTGCCGTTTACAGACTGCAGAGCCCTGGAAGTATTTCTGTAGCTTACGTGGTGTCCAGGGGGAACTGATGAAGGTTTGCTTACAGTACGACTTGAGAAAATATTTCCATTTAATAATACAGAAAATTATTTGAGTTTTTGCCACAGTCTCCCACAGTGAGGGGAGGACACGCCTAGCTGTTTCAGCCATCGTTAAACCAGATGTGCTGCTTTCGGTGCTCTGATCTCTCAATAGCTGGTTTAAATTACGGGTTTCAGTTATCACTTGGAAATGAACTTCCAGTTCTGTAATTGCTGCCACAGCTCGCACAGATGTCCTTGCTGAATTCACAAGATGAAAACACAGAGTTTCTGGTTCAGCTCTGTTCCCTTCAGTCTGCATAGTAATTGCCAAACTGCCACTTTTGATAAGGATTTGCAGAGTCACAGGCATTTACCCGCAGGGCTTTGTGAGAGGGATCCACTTCCAAGCACGTCGGCCGCTGGAGGTGCTCTGAGATGATGTGGTCTGTCTGCAGGGGAGAGAGACAGGGCTTTAGGGAGGCTTAGGCTTTGGGACTCAGGCAGCAGCAGCTGCTCTATTTTTCCACCAAGAAAGCTTGACTCTTTACGGTGTGCCCCTTTTTTCGCATTTCCCTCATACGTAAGGTCTCTCTGCCGACTCACAGGGACTTTTGGGTGGGATCCAAGGCCAGCACCTGCTGCTGAGCCAGGATCATACTGTACCTTCTGTGCCTTGTGGCTTTTCACTCACTGGAAACGGAGAGATTCGTTCTCTCTCTGTCCGAGTGGTAATTACTATGCAAAGGAGACCACTCCAGATGCTATTTGCTACCTGTTTGCTATAAAGGGGACTGTACAGCAGGAGACTGGTTTTTGTGCTTTGGGGCTTCTTGGCTGAAGAACCCAAAGCGCGCCTACTGCGCGGAGAAGGATGTTAGGTAACTCGGCATTGAAGTTCAAATGCTGGGGCAGTCAACTGGATTATGAAAGAATGAAGAGCCTGAGCCAGCTGCGTGCTTTTGCTTTTCACATCTGCTTGGCTTTATCCCCTTGACCCACGTGGCCAGCAAGGCGATGCTGCGTTTGCCATCAAAGGTAAGGGACGTTTCCGCGTCACCGCCCAGCAGTGCCGCGTTTCCTACGATCAGTTGGTGAATACCCAGGTGAGATACTCCTGAAATGACGTGTAGAGCGTTGGCTGGGCAAAAGTTGGGTCTTTGTGCATATAGTAAATGCACTTCGCATCATTACTATGAGACAACGACCCTGTGACATCGGAAGAAGGTCAAGCATCGTAATTCCTTCAGTCAGCTCCACCAGCCACTGAGCTGCTCTTCAGGCTTCCCGTTGCTGGCACCAGTAAAGGCTGATGCGACCACACTGGCAGAGGCTGCCTGTCCCCAGGGAGCGTGTCGGTGCTGGTGCCTTCGGGCGGCCAGACTGGTCCCCTGCCACGGCTGGGGGCAGCGGCCCCTGCCCAGCCCCCTGTTCTGGCAGGGACCACCAAACACACCTAACTCAGGCTGAAGGCGAGCTCAGGCTGGGAGAGATGACAAAAGCTGCCCGTGCACTGATAATGCTGTCTGGACTCTTAAGAGGATGACAATTTTCATGTATTTTTCACAAAACGCCCTGGCCTTTGTGAGCCGTGGCACTGTCGCATTCTGGCTTTGAAAGTTCTATTTTTCAGACTAGAGAGGAATGGGAGCTTGTCGATATAATGAGTGTGTAACTTAGCTATGTTTTTTCTTTCTTAAATTAAGAGTATTTCTTTCTTAAAGTATCCCATTTCACAGCATTTTGGACAACTACTTACACCAGGCTGACAGAGAGACACTTGCAACTCTCCTGCTTTTTGCAGTGCAGGCAATAAATGTAAGTACCGTTTCTTTTCCTTTCCATAAATGCTTTCTTTTAAAACCACCGCGAGCTGGATGCCAATCAATATCAAGTAATCTCTACCTAAGTGCTATCGACGGTTTCTGTGTAAAACCGAGATGTTTTGTTGCCGCTGCCCAGGCAGCAAACGCCTCGCCGTGACCAGCGTCCCCCAGTCCCCCGGCACAGCGTCGGGCCGCCCGTCCCCTGGGTGGATGCAGCCTACGGCACGGCGCGTCCCTGTCCCCTCGAGGAGAGCCAGCGGCGCTGGGGGGCAAAGCGCTTTGCTTCAGGTGACAGGGGAGTTCTGGCAAAGCCGTGACCAGAGGGGCCGGGGTACGCCCCGCGCCTTGCAGGGGGCTGCGGCTGCACGCCGGCACTCCGACCCGGACCAGGGGCCGCGGCCGGGGCGTCACTCACCAGCTCCGGCTGGAAGGCGGCCAGTGACCTGTGCAGCCACGTCAGGCCGCGGCTCCTGCCCTCGCAGCGGCGCAGGCCCAGCGCTCCCGCGGCGCCGGCCGGGGCGAGGCAGAGCTCTCCGTGCCGGATCAGCCTCAGCCAGGTGTAGTTGAACTTCTGGTGCTGCGGGGAGAGAGCGGGGAGAGAGCCGTGAGCCCCCTCGCCTTCTGTCGGCAAAGCTGGCCGCTCGGGGCTGGCAGCGGCTCCCAGGCAGAGGCTCTCCTCGCCTTCCTCCTGGGACAGTGGGATGAGGAAAGCTGTGATCCACGGGAAGACCTTTCCTATGGGTTTGCAGAGCTAAAAAGCTCAGGACGGCCCCGGTGCAGGCTCTGGGAGTGACTCCCGCCGCAGCAGCCCGGACCCCAAACCCGATGGCTGCCTGCTCCTCTGCCCTGCCGCCTTCCCCGGCGGCACCTTGGTGCTGGGGTGCCCACGGACCACCCCCGGTGCACGGCAGGCCCCGATCCGCGCGCTGGCCCGTGCCGGCAGTGAGCGGTTAGCGGGGAACTGCCCAAGAGACGCTGCCGGCAAAGGGAAAGGTCGAGCACAGCAGCTGCCTCCCGTCTAGCGACACCGTGCAACTGCCCGTTTCACACAGTCCCCAGGCCCGTATTTAAACGTTTCTCCCCGTTTCCACGTGCGGGCTCAGGGCTTTATCAAACCTTCCTATTCCAGCTCAGTTGGCTGAGGCTGGGGCCGTTGCTTGGCTACAGGCTTTGCAAATTCCTGCCCCTCGCTGCTCCCAGGCATTGTCTGGCCACGTCCCCCGGTGGGAAGGACTGCGTTAGCTCCCGGGGGGCCAGGGTCAGCATGGAGGGGTACAGGAGCTCTATGCCGCGCACTGAAATGGTATTATACGCTCAGTAGGCAGGGTCTTCCTACCTTGTTGTTAACATCACACGCCTCGAAAGCTAGAGTGGTGTTTTCCACAGTGATGCATCTTGCCACGGCCACGTTAACAAGCTAGAAAAGAGCACCGAAATGCAAAATGAAACACAAATTCCCAAGAAAGAGGAGAGGCTGTTACACTGCAGTTAACCTGCTGGATTCACAGGACACCAATTAATACTGTCCACTTAACTGAGTGAAGCAGAGATGATGTGGCATAGTGCTTGGAGGGGTGTGTAAATGCACATCTGGTCCACTACATACGTTCTTCTACAAAGAGAAGCTTGAAACTATCCCTTTCCAGAAACAGTCAAGGCTGGATGCCCTTTCCAGAAACGTTCAAGGCTGGATGAGACACGTTCTTTTGGGGGGTTTTTTTTGGACATAGCTTATGTTCCTGTTCTGCAAACCCCCACAACAACAGCTCCCAACAATAACGACTGCAGAATCCCTTCCCGTTGCTACATCATGAAGGAGGGAAGCGGCCACTGTGTGCAGCTGATGTCAGCACCTGGTGGTCCCATCCTGGCTCGGGCCAGTGCTCCCCCAGCTGGGGCAGGGGGCCCTGGGCTCTGGCAGCCCGCCACGGACCCTGGGGAATGACTTCATCACTATACATGACGTGCTCGGTGCCTCACCCCGAGGTAACTCTTTCTGTTTTCCATCCGGTTGGTTGCCTTGTACCCACCACCATCAACGGGGAAATGCAGCCGTGGTCCCCCAGAGCAGGAACGCCACCATTAAGCTGTTTTTAACCAAACTGCCATTACCTCGCTCTGGCGGGGAGAAAGAGGACGAGCGAGCGCTGCACCCTGGGCAGCGCAGCGCAGATCTTCCTCCGGGATGTGTACTCAGCCCCAGCCTGCTGCGAGGGAGCATCAGGCTCTGCTGCCCCGCTGCTCTTCGCTCTTTCTCCCCGCAGCCGTCCCTCTCGGGTGAGCCCGCGCCCCCCTGCCCGGCCAGCGCCCGCTCTGCGAGGGGCGTTTTCCTAACGCTGCTCGTAGGGTCGCTCAGGAGTAGGGGAGAGCACACGGGAAAGCCGAAAACAGCGGCTGAGCTCTAGCAGCCCCCTCCGGTCCCCGGGCTGAAGACCAGCAGGGGCTTGGTCGGCCGCAGTCTGCAGGCACTGGCACCAGCTCCGCTGACCCCCCCCGGCGGTGTGTCCGTCGGGCTGCTCACATCCCCGACTCCTTGCAAATGTCATTCCTTCTCTCGCAAAATTTCTGAAGAACTTATGAATTAATCCTGGTGAATAAACAGGCTATTCAGAAAACAGTTCTCGAGTAACTCTGGAGAGTGTTCAGCACAGCTGGAATTTGCAGAGCTAGCTGAAAACAAGATTTTCTGCCCTATTAAATTTTGAGAATGAAGATAAAAGAGTGATTCAGGTGGCCTGAATCAGGACAAATGCAAGGCAACATCTTGAAAATTTTCACAAACACCTCTGAAAAGCTGGGATTTTGGTTCAGTCGAAACAGAGGTCTCTCTCTACGGCCTAACTGCTTTGCACTGAATTTGACATTAAGTTTTATTGCTCTGATTGAAACAAAAAGAGCTGAAAAAGTGTGTATTTCTCAAGAACTTTCCATTTTTTCCTGTTCTCAAGATTATCACTGCTAATTCTTTTTAAAAAATGCCACTTTAGCCGATGCTTCACTGGAGCCTTCAGTCTGATCCAAGCGTTGCTTTCCAGAAGGCAACGCGGGGACGCCGGCTTTCGGCCGTACGGGTTTCGGAGCGGCTGCGCCAGCAGACAGCCCTCGGTTCGTGTGCGGCAGCTGCTCGGAGCCGCGTCCGAATGGATCCACTGCCACCATCCGCTGAAGTGCCTGAAACCGGCAGTGACCTGCAGCTGCTCCCCGAGCGCCGAGGGGTCACCCCGAGGAGGCGCGGCGTGTCCCCCCTGCTCTCTGCAGAGCTGCCCTCCCACACCGCCTCGGCTCGGCCATAGAAGTAACGCACCGGCTGCAGCTGGCAGAGACCGACTGGATCCCTAGGGATCCCTGGGACGGGGAACCGTCACGTTACGCCCTTGGCCCACAGACAAGCCTGACACGCGGCCAAATGGTTGCTGTGCTTTTCCCTGGCTCCCAGAAGGGCCGGTGCAGTAAGTGGAGGCCGTGCGCCTTGGCAGGGAGGGACGCGACTGCAGTTCTTGTGCTCGCTCTCCCGGCCAGGCCAGCCCTGCGGTCACCGGCTCCTGGTCACCTCCTCTCGGCAAGTGCCGCTCCTGCTGCGGCACCGGGAGACGGGGATGGGGGGGCAAAGGCAGCAAACCCTTTAGTTTTCATGCCTGACATCGCTGCAATTTTTCTGACAAACCAGGTTTGTTATTGCAATTATAATTAGATTGCAATCAATGTCGTATCTTTTCTGGGAGGAATATTTGAGGTTTCCGAATGTTCAAGGCAGCAGCCGATGTTCTGCTGAGGCTCAGGGCTGGGCCAAATTCAGAACTCACGTTTTATTCTTGCTTAATTCACCTTTTAGTGTCGGTGAAGCAACACTGAACACCCGTGGAGTAGCTGCACAAGTAGGACCCAGTGCCAGCGAGCGCCACAATTTCGTGGAGCTGGAGGGATGGTGGAGGAGAAACGGAGCCTGACCGGGTTACGCTCCTCAGCCACGCACCAGCGAGGGGCTGGGGGAGGCAGGACGGAGGACTTAACCCAGAACGGAATTTAAGGTGTTTTCTGCCCACCGAGCCCTGCCGAGGCACAGGCTTCACCTGCACTGGAGGAAGCCAGGGCTCTCCCGGGCTGCTGCCCTGCCCGTCTGCAGGCAGCGCGGAGGAAAAGCGGATTTCTGCTGCGCTCTGCTGGCAGCACAGCACCGGTACAAACCCTGCCTGCGCCCGGGCCTCCTGCCCGTCCCTGCCTGTGCCGCCCAGGCACCCCCATTCCCCCCCGAAACGGGGTTTCTCTCTCCTGCCGTGGCCAACAAAGCCGTGCAGGTAGGGAGGATGCTGGACCTCCCGCCCTGGAGGCACGTCCCCTGGCCGTGACCCCATGGGCGGCTCAGCTGGGGTTTAAACACTGAGCTGGCTCTTTTTCCAAAATCTCTTCCAAATCCTCTCTTGGAATTGTGACCTATTTCTTTATAAAAACACGGGGGCATCCAGACTGCCGTCACACAGCAAATATTCAAAAATGTGACCAAATGCCAGGGAAGCGACCCAGAGACAGCGCACCGGGATGCTCCCAAGAGCCCAGCCTGCCATGGAAAACGTGTTTAAAGGAAGCGCAGCATGCTGTTTTGGCTACCTACCAGCCCGCTGGCTTTAACCAGGGGAGCTTCCAGGTCTGGGTAGACGTTTTCCAGGTACCACCGGAAACTTTTGCACTGAAGCTTCTTTCGCAGTTGGATTTGTTGAGTCAGGTCGCCGACATCCAGGTTTTTCAAGACTAAGTGGTACGCGTGGCCGTAGAATAACTCCTTGTACTCGTCCAGCCAGACCTCCGCAACGCGGGCCAAGTTCCTCTCCACCGTTCTCACCCGATCTTTCGGGAAGGAATAAGGATTGTCGTTCCTGAAAATGTGCCCAACTCTGGAGCATGGAACAATCTCAATCTCTCCTCCGCACATCCAGACCTGAGAAAGAGAGGCTGCTTTGAGAGAAACACAGGCAAATGTCGGGTGCTGGCTTTGTGCAAGCCAGAAGAGAAGCAGAGAAGCAAGTGAACTGCCCGGAGGGATGGGGTCCCCAGCACGGGGCTGCCCCACGGAGCCCCCAGCTGAGCCCCATCACCCCAGTCAGGCTGGCAGGGATGCAGGCGTGCAGGAACAGGGTTCCGAGAGTGACGTACCTTGAACGAAATCTCCATATTCTCACCTCCCCAAACATCCAGGCCCGGGTCGTACGTTCCCAGCTCAAAAAAATACTTCTTATCGATGGAAAACAGGCCGCCTGCCATGACTGGGCACCTGGGAGGAGAAAAGCCACACGGCATGCCAGCTGGTCGGGAAGCGCCTGTCCCTTTCCCCTTGTTTTGACGAGGGAACCGTTGAGAAGCGGTGGGCTACTAAACGCTCCGGGACGGCGGCTGGGCCTGCACTTACAGAGGCAGCGAGGACACCTGATGCGCCGCTTCGCTGCAGGCTGACAGATGCCACATTAAAACGGACGGTATTTGGGTGGTTTTACCCAGCCTGAAAGCCGTCACGGGGCACGGAAGGGAGACATGCAATGGCACATCCCCCCGGGCCTGGTGGCACCGGCAAAACACCAGCGGTACCGCGAGGGGCGAGAAAGGCTTGCTGAGCTCTGCCCGTCTCTGGCGACATGACTGCCCGCAGCGACCGCTGCCTCTGTGCCCTTACGAGCAAAGGGACATTCGGCCTGGAAGGAGCCTTTGCTCCTAAATTATTAAGTTTGGTTCACAGAGTTCCCACCTCTGCTTTTTTTACCTTATTATATCAGTTTCCTTGATTTTATTTTTCTCGATGACCTCTTGCGGAATCTGCCTCCATCCAAAATTCATTGGCCAAGTAAAAATCCCACGCTGAAAGTTGTCCACAGTCATGTAACTGAACAGGGAAAAGATCGGGATGACTAATTCTGAGTCACATTCCTGATTGAAATGTCACCCTTAATGAGTGAAGAGGAATATCTGTTCATAATTAAAACAGGATTTTAACGACTTTCATCAGGAATCCTCTTCATGTACTAAAAGCCATGAAAAAGGGAAAAGGCGTGTGCAACAAATGAAGGGGCGACGTCCACTGCTGATGTTGATTTCTGGTGTACAGCAGCGCTACGCATCCCTTGTGAAAAGCTGCTGAAGGCTGCTTGGGAGGTCTGGACCTGTGTCTTCCTGTAATTAGTACGCTGGTGGTCCCAGGAAGAGGTTTCGCTCCAGCCACTGGCATGGATTTTGGGTTTCCCAGGGGCGCGCGCCGCCTTACCTCATGTCCTTGTCGCTGATGACCTCGATGACGGGGCAGGCGACCTTGGCCCGGCTCAGGCGGACCCTCTCCAGCAGCGGCTCCAGCCACCCCACGTTGCACTCCACGTGCGAGTCCAGGAACGTCAGGACAGCGCCTGCGGCAGAGGCCGGGGCAGCCTCAGGCCCCAGGTGCCCCGTCCCCCTCCCGCACTGCCAGCCTCCCCGCGGGCTCGGCGTGCTGCTGACGGTGCCACGGCCCCCCATGGCTCTCCAAACCCTCCCAGCCGTAGCCCAGGGCACGTTTTCACCACTCGCCCACCGCGGCCTGCGGAGCAAAGCGGGGCGGCTCCCGGCAGAAATCGCCACTTCAGGGGCGACGTGGCCTCGTCTGTGCAGGCAGCGGAGCCGGGGCGGCACGGCTGGAGATCCCAAGTGCCGCTTGCGAGGGCCATGCTGAGGTGCTGGACAAGCCACAGCTCGTCCCCTCGTCAGACCCTTGCGCTTCGCATACCGAAAAGATGCCCTTAGTTCACCGGGAGGGGACTACAACTCAGTGCTGGAGATGGCTTAAGTGGGGGGCGCGGACAGGGCTGCACAATGGCTTTCGTCCTACCTTTGGCGATCTCTGCTCCTGCCAGTCTGGCCCGTATTAGACCGTGCCTCTCCTTGAGACGGAGGATCTTCACTTTTGGGAACTGCGACATGTACTTATCCAGCTTCTCCCTGAGGTACTCTGCAGAGAAGGAGAAGGAGAGGCTGAGGCTGACTTACCCATTTGGCACCCACTTCCAGGACGAAAAGCAGAGGGCAGATTTTCCTTGGAAGCACCTCCAGGACACACCAAGGTCCTCAGTCCTGGGGCACGAACATCTGGGCACAGCTGCAGGGCTTCTGGTGCACGGCATCACGGTCCGAGCCTGCTCCCCGGTGAAACCCCCACCCACAGCAGTGCCAGCAGGCTCAGGCTGATGAGTCTAAAAACCCCTGCTGGAGATGCGTCTCCCGGTGCTCTGCCGGGCGTGGAGTTCGGTGCTGTTGGCTCGCCACGGGCTGCGCTGGCTCTGCCCCTCCGAAGGACAGGGCTGCGGGCGGCGGCAGCGCCTGCCGCTCCCTGCGCGGAGGGTGGCCGCTCCGCCTCGGCGCAAACCCAGCGGGGGCAGCAAAAGCGGCCCCGTAGCCGGTGCTGGGCAAGTGCAGGACTCGCTGCAGGCAGGAGACACGGAAAGTGGAGAGCAGCAAGTGCGGGGCGTTTGGTGACAGGCCACGAGCAACATCCCAGCGGCCTGGCTTGGGCAGCTCATGATCCAAACCAGGTATCGAATGATTGTTCAAATACTCCAAACTTAATTTTTTTTCTTTTTTGCAATTAAAATCTGTCGGCGAATTGTTTTCCTTTGCCTAAAAAAATACTTTTTTTGTGCTCTACAAATTTCTCAATATTAAGCGCCACATTTAAAGACTCAAGCCTGGGTTTAAACTGCACGAGGTTTTGCTGTGGCACTTCTCTACTTTCCAGGTTGCTTTTGCACGGTTTCCCGCGGCCACGGTAAGCTCTCAGGAAAAAGAGGGTGTGGGAAAGGTGGTCTGGGGGACTTGAGCGCCAGGCTGTCCTGTTTGTGGGTGGCTTCCCTCTGGCAGAAGAGCCTGGGAGCCTTTGCTGCGGTGCTGCTGCTGCTCCCAGGGCTTCATTCGGAGACAGCCACCCACTTACACTGCTTGGTCTGCGGGGAGGACCCCCAACCTCCCTCACCAAGGGGCTTCACGGGTGCTCTTTGGTTTTCTCAAAAGCCACTTAAACGCTCTGCAAGGCTCCAAAGCTGAAATATTTGCGGACACGTTTGCTGTAGGTCATTGCTGCTGCTCCTTGGATTGCAGCAATGCCGAGCAGAGCTCTCCGTAATTCACCTGCACTCGCAAGGTTTCGGTTGCCAACCCAGCGTTCAGATGGCCACTGGCTAACGAGCAGGTGCAAAGGGAAGCCATAGGGAGAAAGTAAAGAGGAAACTTGAAAAGATGCTTTTGAGGGGAAATGGTATCAACATGTTTTCATGATTATTTTTCAAACGAGCAAACTGAGCCTTTTTCCTCTTTTTTGCACCTACTGATGTTGCCTTGGAGGCTCTTTGTACGCGTGGCATGAGCTCTGAAGTCCGTCTGAGACAGCACTTTCCCTGAAGAACCAGCAGTCGGAAAATTACATCATTCCTAAATTTTTAAGGGCTGAAGTCAGCAGAGCGCCAAAGCATTACAAAGCAGAGGTTCGATATCCTCTGCAATGCCAGAGTACGCAGGCAAAGGCACCGTGCACGCGCAGATGCCCGGCTCACCACTGCTTTTACCGCAGCTACCCTGTTCTCTGAGCGCCTGGGAAGCACGTGCTGCTCCTCCCCTGCCGCCAGCGCTGAAAACAGGGGGGCACTCGCCTGGGAACTGCACCGAGACGGGTGACAGCGCCTTTATGAACCCACGAGCCCCTGAGCCAGGACGCCACGAAGATGCACGGGTTGGGGAGGACCGAGCTCCCTGCTGCTCCTGGACGGCGGCGCCGCCACCAGCCTCCGGCACACGTGCAAAGCAGCACTGGAGTGCAAGCTTAGTGACACACACCTGTAAAGGCAGCGGTGTTTGAGTGAGTGAACTGGGATGGGAGAGACGTGAGCGATAAAGCCTGGCAAGGTGTCAGGCATGAGCGGCAGCTCGATCCACCACAGCCACCCCCCAGTGCCCATCTGCCCTCTGATCCCCCTCCTCCGGAAAGAGCGCAGGCTGGGGACACGCTTCAATACATCGAAAGGAGAAAATGTGATTTCTCTCTACTATTCAGAATTGAATTACAGAGAACAAATTGTATTTTGGCCTCAAGTTATATTAGTTTCATAAAGGTAGCGGAAGCTTCACCTACCTTTAGTGCTGAAGTCGTCCACCAAAATGACTTCCTCAATCAGGTGCGGCGGAGATCTGCCGAGGACGCTGTGAACAGAGCGGAGGAGGGTGGACCACACTTCATCCACGAAGCACATGATGATGGTGGTGGTCGGGAGGTCGTCGTGAACCCGCTGCTCGGAGCACCTGCAACGGCAACACAGGCTCACAGGCGACGGCCGGTCGCGCTCCTGGAAGTCCCCAGGCTTGAGTGTTTTCTAGGAAACCGCGGAGGGAGCGGGGAAAAGCCAAATGTGAAATACGGAGGCAAAGCCCTGCAATGGGATTTTGTCAGGAGAGGGAGCAGAGGGGTGAGCAGGGGGAACTCCCCACACGGCCCCAGCGCCCCTCTTGTGGGCAGCCCTGCGGGATAGGATGTGCTCACCCCTTCCTAACAGGGACCTCTTTTTAACTCCCTCCCCCCGGCTGCAACATCCCCTTGCCGTGAGGGAACAGTGCAAAGGGCCCAGGAGCGAGGCCGCTCCCAGCTCTGCACCGCTGCTCTCAGGGACTCCTGCAGGGAAGGGGCCCTGCGATGCTCCGAGCACCCACAGGGCTTGGGATCCCGGGCTGTGTGAGACAGCCCCGTTAAAAGAAAAGAACCGGTATTGCGTTCAAAATGCAGGGAAACGGCCATTTAATTCCATGAAGGGTTTCCCGGCACGGCAACTTGTCGAACAGGCAGACAGCGAGGAAGAGTCGCCCAGTCCAACTTCTGCACCTCACTCAGGGGACCGTGGAGGGTAGGAGAACATTCCAGCATCCAAACTGCATGTACGATGGTGCTGGCAGGTCCGCTCCCTCAGCACCCCGTATCTCACGCCCTGAGCACCCCCACTTCCCCGGGGATGCCCCAGCCCGGCCGGCAGCGCCCCGAGCCCCCGTACAGGAGCTCCAAGCAGCACCTGCTTCCCTCGCAAACAGCCAGCGATACGCATCGGCTGATCCCAGGAGCGATGAAATTTCTGCCGTGCCTACGGGTTTGTCATTTCACCCTGTGACGGCCAAAACCGCAACGGCTGGGTCAGGTCTGTGTTTGAACAAGAAGGTCGATGAGTAGCTTTTCTCATCTCTCATTTGCAATTCCAGCACCGCTCTGCTGCGTGCAGAGCGGGGCTCCCTCAGCTCTCCTATCTCCGAGTGGATCTCCAGCCCTGCAGAACGCCTGGCAGAGCGCTCCTCTCCCCCAGACCGCCTGGTTTATCCCAGAATACCCATGAACTGCTGGGACTTTCTCTCTCTCTCTCTCTCTCCCGTCAATAAGCTGAAGTCTGACAGCAGGTTTTTGTCTCTTGTCCTTCCAGAGCAGACCTCCTGCAGGCAGGACAGGCACCAGCCTATCTGCAGATGCAGAAAATGAATTTCTCAGTGATGAATCAAAACCACTGTTTGCTTTGCTGTCAACAGCGGACAGAAAACAGGGTCAGGTACATGGGAACATACGGAAAACTGACTTCTTGTTCTTCTGCTCAACGAACGGGCCCTCGGGCTCAGCTGGTGCCGGCTCAGACACTGACACCAGGGCACCGCACAGCTCAGACCATGTGGTGTTCTGAAGAAATCTCAGAGGTGTTTCAGGGCTTTGCAGCTAGTCGGAAGTGCTCTGGGTAAGTGAAAATAACCCCAGAGTTACGCTCTGTCACAATCCTTGGGACATGCCTCTCCTTCTCCCCCTGTAGCCTGGTTCCCCTCAGGCAGCGGCCAGGGCTGGCCCAGCCAGGAGGGGATGTGCTGTTTGATACGGTCTGGTTGGAAACTGTGAGGGTGTTGGCCCGTGGCGATGGGACCACTTTGCAGCCCGGGGGGCTGGTCTGGGCGAGCTGGCAGGACTCCCGGGGCCGACAGAGAGAAGGCAGGGGCTGAACTGCCAGGGAGGCTGCTTGCAAGGAGGCAGGACAACAAGGCACAGCTAAACTAGGGGAAAAGAGATGAATTGTAGTTGCTCCTCCAGCGAACCCAAGGAGGCAGCTCACGCAGGAAGGAGGGACAGAGGCCATGGATAAAGTGGGAGACAGCTGCCGAGCACAACAGCTTTCATTGCAAGGAGAGAGGGATGTAAGAGCAGCTGAGAAAATGCAGCTAAGATCCAAGCTGTGAACAGGCAGTACCTGAAAAGAGGACTTTTCTCTTTAGCCCCTTCATTAGCAGCAAATGGGCTCTTTTCCAGGGCAGCTGGAAAGCGTCCGTGCAAGGGCGATGGGAAACCTCAAACTGAGGAACGTATTTTTCTCCCTTCTTGCCTAAAAAAGTAGGATTTCTAGCCAGAGAGGAATGGGTTTGGCATTGTTGACCTCCAGCTAAAGACACTATTTCACTATATCCTGTATGAGTTTGGGCTCCACTTCTTTGCTAACTATATGCGTATATGTACATACACATATATTTTTATGTATGCATATATAACAATAAATAGAACTAATGTTAAGTAGAAGTCAAATCCTTTTGAAATTCCACCCCTAAACAGGCTTTTAAACAAAAATGACCCACAGCTTTTATGTTCTGTTAATATCACCCTGAAAGTCTGCAAAACGTAGGCTCTTAAGTCACTCTGGGAAACTGTCACCTTAGCTGTACGGCCCCTGAGTGTGGCGGCACTGAAGACCTGAGCTGCAGGGGTGCCCAGCCCCAACCTCTCCCAGCTGGCAGGCGCAGCTGGGGTCCCTCCCCACGCCTGCTGGCACGGGTGCCAACTTACGCAGCCCGTACTGTGTCGTGAAGCACGCGACACTTGTTTTGCCCAGCCAGGAAATCCAGGTCCCTGTCTAAACCTGGGCCACTTGATTGTCCCAGAGCAGCTGTGATGGCAGCCTGGGGAGAGGGCAGAGGCACCCGGGGACCTTCGCTGCTGGCGCTGCAGTGCTGGGCTGAAACGGGGTCCAGGGCTCTGCAGGGAGCGCTCCCCGCAAGCCTCCTGGCCACCCCGGCCTTCACCTGCGGGGCTTGTGCATCCCGCTCCTCCCTGGTGGGACTCCTCCTGCACGCATTTCTGCAGCGGCACGGTGCTCGGCAAGCACCGGCACAGCAAGCAAAGCGCAGAAAGCAGCAAGCCTTGCACACGGACAGGCAGACCGAAGCCTGTGACGGGACAAGTTTCCTGTCGCCAGACTCCAGTGGTCTAGTCCAGCCCTCCAGCACGGGTCACAAGAGGAACTGGAGTCTAAATTGGCAGAGGCTGGAAGGCTCCACCAAAAAACTAACGTGCTGTTTGATCGCCGAGCGCTGCCGACTGCAGCTGGCCCTCACGGCCCGATTTCTGCCGTGCCAACAGGCTCTGGCCAGCACTGGGGCGCCCAGGGGAGCTCCCCATGGCCCCATGCCCCAGCGTGGCGGCACACGTCCCCTGGCAGCGCCGTCAGGGACGCGCCCCTGTTTGGCCAAGGCGTTCCCCGTGACGCCCAGGCAGCAACGCCGCCCCTTGACGGGCAGGTGCGTGGCTCACCGGCGGCAGGCAGGCTGCGCTTACGGGTGCTCCTGGGAGGCGGCTTCTGCTCCACGGCTCCAGGGCTTTGCTGTCAAAGACCAAACACGGCGCTGGCTTTGAGCCGCCCTGGCTCTTTTCCCGTGCACAGGTGGCTTCTGCAGCTGGCATCCCCTTGCCCACCAGAAAGCTGTCCTAGCTGTGTCCCTCCTCCCCTGCCCCATTCCCTCCGGTGCACTGCCTCACCTCGGCCCATTGGCGAGCGCCACAGGAACGTCTGCGCCTTGTCCTGTGGGACACATCACAGAACAACTCCCATCTAGACCCGTGGTCTGCGAGCGTGGGAAGAGGGACATGGGAGGGTCTTTGCATGAGGCAGGTCCCTCGCCTGCCAAGGGGCTGAGAGACATCCGCAGCAGGAAAAGCTGAGTATGAGAGACGAACCCGCCGCTCACCTGAACCGGCACCTTCCCCGGACCCTCCCTGCAGCCGTCCAGGCACAGCGGCTCAGAAGAGGGAGCCCCTCCAGCCCTTACCCCTCCTGTCGGCAGGGCGCTGCCCACACCCTTACTCTGCTCTTTCCTACGTCTTTTCTGAAGCACAGGACCGAGATTTGCCCAATCAGCTCCACCTTTCGTGGGGACAGCTGTAACTGAAATGACAGTTTTCCAAATCAAAACTCGCCGTCCCTCTCCACGTGTGCCCACAGATCCCTGTCCCCCAAGCCGCCTCCGCAGAGCAGGTACCGACCGCAGCGCTCCGCAGCACTGGGGCAGCGCTGCCACCGCTCCGCATGCAGGATCGCTCCCGGCAGCGTCCCCTGGACCTCCTCCACTGCGGGCTGCTGAGCCCTGTCAGAGCTCGGCGCATGGCTCTGTCTCCGTCAGAGGCTCTGGGAGCCCCAGCGGGCCCTTCGGGCAGGGGGACTGTTGGGGTGCCTCTGCCTCAAGGGAAGGGCAGCAGCAGCTCTCAGGTGTGAAAGCACCTCTGAGCAGGGGGGAATTCTGCTGCTGAGACCAATCGACAGGGTGCTCCAGGAACCAAATGCACGAACACTGAAACCAAACAGCGCTCAGTGCTGTACCTGACAAACCAGATATGGTGTTTTAAAGCGCAAAGAGACCCGAACCCCGCTGCCTGCCTCGTGTGCCCCAGCCTCCCCAGACAGCAGGGCTTAGCAGGGTAAGGCAATCTGCACATTTTACCCAGTTTTACCTTTAATAACAAGCTGCTCTTACCCAGAAAGGCAAAAGCTGCCTTCCGGCTGGCACGCACAAAGCAAAGGCCTCAGTGTGCCCACCAGCCCTCCCCAGGAGCCACCAAGCAGGTTCCCAGGAGCGTGGCGCAGGTATTTGTGCAAGGGAAGCTGATCTTACCCAGCAGGTCTGGTGTCCGCTACTGCTCGGTCTACAGGGATCAGATCACTGAGGTAGACATTAAAGTTTCCTTCTTTCCATCTACTTTTTGCTTCTTCTTGTTTATCGTCAGGAACTGCAACGGGGTGCCCAAACTGTCCGGGAGCTCGGGGGTCTCTCGGGGCAAGCGTTGCATCCTTGGACAAGACCCTGTGCGTTCCCGGGCTGCTGCCGCCCGCCTGCTCCTGCCCATCCTTGCCGGTGGCCGGCACCCCGGGAGCTGCTCCTCGCGTCGCACCCAGCGTCTGGCCACCCGGCACCGCAGCCCCGGCGATGGCGTTCGCAGCACGGGCACCGTCGCCGTCGTCGTGAGCAAGCTGCTGCTCGTCGCGCTCTTCTTGGCGCTTCGTGAAGCTCCCCGCAGGGTCGGATCCCAGACGTGGGGCTGCTGGGCTGACGGGCTGAAGCCCCTCTTTGCTAATCAGGATGAAGCGATGTTCGGAGGAAGTTTCCTTCTTGCCCATTTCTGCTTCCTCCGGCCCAGGCAGGGCTGCCATGCCCGCTGCCGTGCTGGCAGGCCGCTGCCGACTCTCGTTGGTGGCGGGGCCGGGTCCCTCCACCATCGACACCCCAACGCCGTCCCGCCGCGCGGGCTCGGTGCGGCCGGGAGCCGGCGGGGCCGGGGAAGGGGGCTGCTTGGGAGGACGTGGGGCGCTTGCCCCGGGCGGCGGCGGTGCCTCCCGCCGCCCGGCTCTGCCTCCAGCGGGCTCTGCCACGAAGCCCTCCGCTGCCTTCGACGGGGCTTCGCTCGCTGCCGCCGTCCCCGCACCGCCTCTCCGCTCCACAACCGACCGCGGCGGGCCCGGCCGAGCCCCCGGAGGAGCCGCGGGGTGCTCCTCGGCGCGGCTGCCCCGCGGCCCCCAGCCCCCGGGGGCGGCGGGCGGGGGGCTCGGCGGGCGGGGGGGCTCCCGGCGGGCTGCCCGGGCGGCCGGCGTCCCTCTGCCCCTGCGGCGGAGCCCGGGGGGGTCGGGCCGGGGGCTGCCCGCCGGCGCCTCGGGGCCGCGCCACAGCCCTGCCCGCCCCTGCCCGCGCCCCTGCCCGCGCCCCGCCGCCTCCTTCAGCAGCCGCCCGCCGGCCTCGCCGAGGGAGAGGCGGAGCGCGGCCATGTCGAGGAGCAGCCAGACGACGGAGGCGGCGAAGACGAACGCCAGCGCTCGCCCGCTGCCGCGGAAGAGCCGCCGCAGCCCGCTCATCCCCGGAGGCCGCCCCGGGCGGGCGGAGGGAACAGCCGGGCCGCCGCACGCCGTGCCCGGAGGGAGCGGAGGGGCGGGCTGGGGCCGGGGCCGGGGCCGGGCCGGGCCGGGGCTCCTCTCGCCCCACCCAGCGCCGGCAGCCCGCGCTGTAACCCAACACCGCGGGCAACCCGCCCGGCCCGGCCCGGGCCAGCCCAGCGGGCCGCGGCCGCCTCTCCCCTCCGCCGCCGGCCGCCCCTCAACCTGCGCTCCCCGCCCGCCGCAGCGCGCCCCGGCCGTCCCCTTGCGGCTGCCCCGGCCGCGCTGGGCTAGCCCGCGGGCTAGCGCAGAACGGCTCCAGCGGGCCGTTGCGGGATGAAGGGGGCGCAACGCGTCTCTTTCGGGTGGTGCGGGAGGCCTCGGGGCGGGCGGGATGCGGCTGCACACAGGGCTCTGGTGAGGGGGGCCGGGGTCGTGGAAGCGTCTGGAGCCTGTGGGTGAGACCTCTGTGCCGAGTCGGTGGGTGTTCTTCACGTCCCCTCTTCAGCGGTGGGACGCGGGAGCCAGGGCCGAGCCCGCTGCAGCCTTGGCGGGGACATGGCGGGGCTGCGCTGAGGGCTGGGGCTGCCCGCGGGGACCAGGCCAGGGCCCCCCGCCAGCCCAGGGAGGCTCAGGTGGGCTTTGCAGACAGCCCTAGGAGCTCCCCCGGGGCAACCCCTCGTGGGGCCCGCCTGGCTGCGGTGGTGGATTAGCGCCTGGGTGACCCCCGGTGTCACGGTGGCAGGCTGTGGGGGGTAAAGCCTGGTGAACCCCCAGCAGAAGCTGTTCCTGCAGAGGTGGTCGCACAGGGTGGCCCGTGCGGGGCTGGGACATCTGGGAGATGTTCTGCACCGGGTGAAGGTGCGTCTGCGGGTGCCGCATGCTGGGACAGTCGCACGGGACCCCCAGGACTGGATGGCACTGACTGAGCAAAACCACGGCTCGGGGAGTCTCTGCCATCCCGCCGCTGCCAGGAGCCTTGCAGCGGAGACCCTGTCACCAGCAGGCACCAGCCCCCTGCCCTGCTCGGGACACTCGATTCCCTGTACCCGGGTCCCCGTCAAGCAGCTTCCCTTTCCCTCCGTTAGCGAACGCTGTGCAGCCCGTGAGCGGGGTCGGTGTGGCACCCGCTGCACCCACAGACACGGTCAGGGTAAAGAGCTGTAAGGTCAGTCGTGGTGTGTGGGCATCAGTTGTGAAAACTCAGGATACAGGCACTGAAGTGAAAGGGGAAAAAGCCTGAGCGGGTCAGTGTTTTGCAGCTCCCAAACTCTGGTTATTAATAAATTTAAAAGCACTGCACCTTGTCCCAAATCACGAAGCAGGAGATTTTTTTAAATAAAGGGCTCCAACCCACTGCAGTGCATATAAAAGTTGAAAAGAAATTAGTGGAAAACAATTACATTCATATGCATACTTTAAAAGAATAGTAATTTCAAAGTCCAGCCCATGGTTATACTGTGAGATGGAAAACAAAAGAAATGGCAGTTCTGTTGTTCTTCCAAGGCTTTTCTTTGTAAAGCAACCTCCCCTCAGACGTGGCAGGCAGCTCTGATTTCAGCAGGGTTTGCATGTGTGGATGGTGCGTGCTTAAGGGCTTTCAGTAAGAGGGATTGAAGGATAAGGTTGCAAAAGGGCTGTTAAAAGGGGAAAAAAATGAGTAGCTGTTTGAGAATAAGTAACCGTGGAGTCAAGATTAAACTTAATACCTTCAGTTTAGAAATAAAAGTTTAAGGTAAACCACCGTCTGTGGGCTCGTTCGCCACTGGCACTGTTTTCTCATTGTCACTTTGGTTTCTTCCCTTGCCGCTCCTGACTGTCTCACCCAGCTCAGGATCGCTGTCCTGGCACGGCCGGGGTCCCCACTGCTGGGGCTCGGCCACCACAGCCGAGGGCTGTGCTTTGGGGCTTCGCGCCCTGCGAACCCCGCCAGGAGCCAGCCCAGGGCCTCAGGGCGGCTCAGCCCCAGCTGGGCAGGGGGTCTCGGCGGTGCACGCTGCTGGGCACCGAGCCCCCCAGGACCTCAGTCCCCAGGAGCTGTGGGGAGGCACATCCCCCTGCAGATGGGAAAGGCCAGCCAGCCTTTTTCATAACAGCTGGGCACGTCACCGGCAAGGTCCAGCCCTGCGCGGGGCGGGGAGAGAGAGCTGAGACGTTCCTCTGAGCTTTGTCTTCACGCTTACGAGTTATGACAAAGTCGTTGCTGTTTTGGTATGGTCAGGCATTCCCTCTGCTAACTCCGCGCCTTGGCTCTCCTCCCTGGCAAGTATAAATGTTCCAGATAGCTGAACAGATTCCTTGACACAAGACAGCTGCTTTTGTAGGGAGGAATTAATTTAATCAAGGCTACTCCATCATTAAAATAATCTGAAGTGTCAGATGGAAAAGCACAGAAGCAAGCTAACTTGAAGATGAAAACTCAACATTTTTTCCAGCCAGAAGGGTCCCAGAAGATGAGGTAACGTGATAATAAGTTACTCTGGGTCTCCCTGTAACATTTTAGTGATATAAAAACTACTGTCCAAAGAGAAGTTGTGAAGGAATGATCTCTTGCTAAAGCCTGGCTGGCCTGATAAATGGTGTTGCTTCTCTGGAGCATGAGAGACCGTGCAGAGTCAAAGGCAACACAGCGGTCCACAAAGGGCAAGATTAGATACGTGTGGTTGATCCTGCCATGCAGAATACAAGGGCCCTTTTGGCTGAAAGTAGCAGAAAATAGTGGAAACGGGGGGTGCAAAAATCCATCAAGCTCTCCCACTTGCCACGAGGCAGGATCTGCTGTATCTCCATTACCTGGTACTTAATTACCTCTCCATCATAGAGCACCACAGTGTACTCCTCACGGGAAAGAAGCATGGACAGGGACACGGGCACTGCATTAAGCAAATAATTTTTAAAAAGACACTTGTTTAAAGAAACCTGCTGTGTGCGTAGAAGGGGACAGCGGCAGAGTAGACATGTTTAACCACGAGTGCAAACAGAAGGAAAGATCCAACAACGAAGGATTGTACTCAGAAACTGGTATACATCCATCTGTGTGTTTGTGTATAAAATTTAACCTATGGCTAGGTGAGGCGAGAAGAGATGGGTATTTAACCTGTGGGAACCTGCCAAAAGACCAGGATGCCTTTCCTTGCTGCCACCGCAGCCACACCCACGGCCACGTTTCGCTGGGGGAGCGGCCGTGCGCACTGCTTAGGTGCGACTGCTCGGTTTGGTGGCCCCGGGGGTGCCAGTCCTGAGAGCTGGGGCGTGCGGCTGCGGCAGCTCAGGCTGCTCCATCGGGGGCTCGAGGGCTGCCCACGGTACCCGCAGCCATTTGAAATTAAACACTTCTCCGTAGTTTAGATCTTCCCTCTTTGGCTCTTCACTGACTTTAATGCTTCCCGCCTGAGCACAGCAGTGCCAAGCGTTCTGCAGCCTGGCATGGTGCTCAGGTGAAATCTGGCAAATGATCCTTAATGAAAGCGAAAGGTACAAATTGGGAAATCCCGATGGAAAAATAAGTGAGGAGGGAGAAGAGAGCACAGAGAACGTCTGCATGGGCTCTTGCAGGCTGGCAGGCCGGGATGCCTCCATGGGCTGCGGGCACCGAGGTGTCCCTCGTATCGAGGCGGTTAAAATGCCGTCGGGGCTGTCGCCCTCCAGCTGGGACGGTTTGTGGCTGTGGCAGGAGGTAGGAGAGGACTTCTGCCCACGAAACACTGGTCTCGGCGGCGACTTTCCTGGTGAGGTGCTTGCCTCCTCGTGGGCAGGGCTGTGCCCGGCTGGCACTTCCAGAGCTGTGAGAGCTTCTCAGCAGGTCCCCGAGACAAGTCCTTCCCCTCTCCCTCCCGGGACCCCGGGCATCTCAAACGTTGCCGCTGTCTGAGCACGCTGGCGCTTTCCGTCCAGGTCACATCATATCTTCGTACACGTTCCCAGCTATGAAATCCTGTTGTCACTTCTGGAATACAGCCACACCTACCCAATGTTAATGAACTACTGGAACAGCAGTGAGTTGTGTGTGAATGATTTGTTCATTAAAATACTAAGTTCCATAAGGTATTAATTATATCAAGTAAGAGTGATAGGATAAATCTCTCTATCTGTCTGTGTGTCCTGTTTGAGGTCCTGCTGGCTTTTGCATCTGCTAATTAATTGAATGGACAGAAAGATGTGTGACTTGAGGACATTAAGTATCCAAGTGGGGGAAAGCAAGCCCCAGCTCAGCACCCCGCTGAAGGAAGAGGAGAATGCTCAGCGGCTACATTAGACATCAGAGAACCCACACCAGCGGGCTGTGGCAGGGGGCTCGGCTGCGGGGGGCTCGGCTGCAGAGTGCACGTCACCAGACCTTCGCCCCGCTCAGCGGGGATGCCTGGCACCAGGGAACACGGGGGCGCAGGGAACCGCGCGTTCCTCTGGTCACGGAGCTCTTGCTTTGCTTCGTTTTTGCCGCTTTCCCTGCCCGGCGCTGGGCAGCGGCCGGAGGCTGCTCCCGGCGGTGGCTCACGCAGCGGGAATCTGCGAGCTGCCAGGATGGACGCACGGACGACGGCCACCCTTCCCGGGAGACACTGGCCAGGCGCAGCCCTGGCAGCCTGCGACTGCGGCCACAACAGCTCGTTTGATCCCCTTCTGGAGTCTTAGTTAATAATGCACGTAGTTCCAAATAAAACCTGTATCGGGTATTTATTACTGATGGGAAGAATTTTTTTTCGTCCATTTGATGCTGGAGCTGAGGTGGTATTTACGTGCAGCGCTGCAGAGGGTCTCGGGCATCGCCGCCTTCGGCCAGCGTGAAGCTCTCCCAAACCTCCTGGGTGGTGTGGTGTGGTGTGGGTTTGCCTCCCGGCGTTCAGAAACCTGAACCTCTCAAGTTTTCCAAGCAAGCCTTGGCAAACGCTAGCCCCGCAGTGAGGGGCAGAGTCGATTGTTGGTGTGCCAGCAAACGTTTGCGCTGCAGAAACAAACACCGGCCATCCGCGGGGCTGAGAGCCGGCTCCTCAGCGCAACCCGCCGTTTTCCATCCAATCCCTTCCCAGCGGTGAGCTGTTAAGGCGGTGAAGTGTAGGTGGGCGCTGTGTGAACACGGGTGCGTCCTGCAGCATGTCGGCGAACCACAGATAAGCCTCAAAACTCGAGTTAAGACTCGGTTCCCGTGTAACTGTCAAGAGAGGGGTGTCGCCTTCACTGTGCGTCTTGTGAACAGTCTGGTCCGTGAGTTACTAGCTGTAACCTCTGCAGTGGGATATGTTATTTCTGTTCCTGTGGAAACTCAGTCAGTAAAAACTTAGGAAACACTGAGTTTAGCATCCCCTGGTAGTTATCTGTGCTGCCAGGGTAGCTGGTGATTTTCTTGTCTCCACACACAGCAATTACGCGGTCAGACGAGAATGGAAACTTTGGCTTTGGAAGACAAGTTTGTGGTTGTGTTCGGCGGGAAAACTGCAGAACCATGGATGTAGAAAACTGGGAAATATTGGGCAGTTGTGTGCTGGACACTTAAAAATCTGAGGATGAAGAAACTCAAGTTTACCTTTCTATTTTGAATGGTTTCTGGGTTTTTAAGATGACCTCATTATTCTGGGGGCGGGGTGATTTTCGGTGCACGATGGCGGCACCGCTCTATTTTTAGATGGACGTTTGCAGAAACTATGATTGAGAGCAGCTTTCCCCAAAACAGAGCTGGTTATGCAATAAAAGATTAGAATGGCCATTTCTGTTTATTTTTTGTTATAAATAGTGGCCTACATTCACTGTGGCTCCCATGAAGGAGCCTGACGCCGCTGTTAGGTGACGCACGCCGCCGTTACGTGCGCTGTGACACGCGAGGTGCTGGCGAGGGAGCGCGCCGGAGCGCGTTCGCCGGGGCTGGGAATGGAAACAGCAGCGGGGCTCGGCAATTTGCATAGAGGTCATGTTTTGCTAATATGTGTCTTGTAGAAGCAGACAGCATGTAAAAGAGGATGGTTAAAACCTGACCCAGCAATGTTTTTAAATTTCAAATTATGCATAAAGTATGCATTAAATTAATTAGGGAATTCATTAAGAAGAGGAGAGTAAAGGAACTAGTTAGCAGTGTGCAACATTTAGTAATGTAAGCCATTTTCTATGATTGTTATATATAATTTGTCTCATAACATTATCCTTTGATAGATTATTGCAGCATAATATGATATATGTAGCTTATTAACAGTTTCATTAATTACTATTAGAGCAAAGGCACTCTGAAATCTGGTACACATAAGAACAAATGTTGAAGCAGATGGTTGAAATCAGTGAAACGCAATCGGTTGCTGAACCCTTTTACCTAATTACGTTATTACATCAAAATAGTTAAACTCCATTTGTCAAGTTGTCGGCAAAGCGCGGGGATGTTTGGAGCCACCGCCACAGTGCAGGGGTCACCCCCCTGACCCCAGCTCCCCGCGGGGTGCAGGGACCCTCCGGACGTCTTCCACTGGCTCCAATGGCCCTGTGCCCCCTCCCGACCTCCCGGTGGACCTCGGACCTCGCCACCCTCGCCCCTTACCCGCATCCCGGGTTGGCCTCCTCCTCCTCCTCCTCCTCCTCCTCCTCCTCCTCCTCCTCCTCCTCCTCCTCCTCCTCCTCCTCCTCGCGGCCCCAAAGAGCACCGTTTCCTGCACTGTTCCTGGGCAGCCCACTGCACCTGGGCACCCGTCCCCGGGACAGGCCAGGGGTCGGTGGCTCCCGCGGGGTTTGGTTCAGCAGGTCAGGGGCGGTGAGCAGGCTGTGAGCAGCCGGGGACGGGTCCGGGGACATCAAAACATGATGAGTTTTTTTATATATAAATATATTTTTTTTTCAAATAGATTTTTACCAGCTGGCTCCTCCGCGGTGAGGAGGAGATCCATTCGGAGGGAAGTGGAAACTGCCGCGAAGCAGAGGTGGCTTTTGCAATGCCTGGCGGTACCGGTGTGCGATGGGTTTGTAGTCCCTTTCCCCAGCCCAGAGCACACTGCTGGATTTCTTCCTTTTCCTGACACAACCCTGAGATTTCCTTTCTTTGGACCAGGAGCCATGAAAGAACGTTTGGAAGAGAACAGGCTGCCCAGGGCGGTGGTTGTGTCACCATCCCTTAATGCGTTCAAAGGTCCTTTAGATGTGGTGCTTGGAGGTAGGGTTTAGGGGTGTGCTTGGTGCAGTAGGGTTGGTGGTTGGACTCGATGATTCCAAAGGTCTTTTCCAACCTGAATGATTCCATGATTCCACAACCCTTTTTTTTCTTCTTTCTCTACACTAAATTTTAGCAAATGTGCACAGCCTCTGGAGGACAGGGTGGACCCGGCTCCCCGCTTCTTCATCCCACCCACCCACTGCAGCACTTCCCTGCGCTATTCCCACCCTGTCCCACCAGCCAGGGAAAGCCACTCTTGCCCCAACCCTTCCAGCAGCCTCCCATTAGACTCCCCGGAGGGGGAAACCTCCCCGCTTTGCCCAGGACCCCTGCCTGCAGCCACCAGCTGCCCTCTGCCCTTCTGCACATCCCGGTGCCCAGCTTTCCTTCCCGACGCTCCATCTGCAGGGTGTACCCCAAAACAGCATTTACAGCCCTGCAGTTGGGGTCTGCAGAGTGGGGGGTCCCTCAGCCCTGCAGTGGGGTGGCTGTGGAGTGGGGGGTCCCCTAACGCTGCAGTGGGGTGGCTGTGGAGCAGGGGGGTCCCCCAGCCCTGCGGTGCGGTGGCTGCGGAGCGGGAGCACCCCATAGCCCTGCGGTGGGGCAGAGCCCAGCCGTTTGCTCGAGGCAGCTGCTCCTTCCGCGTGCGAGGATGGCGGCCCCGCCATGAATGCTTCAGCAGGAGAGTTCAGCCTTTCGTCCTCAGCCTGATTAATGCGTGGATGGATCCAGGTGTTTGTACACATATACTTCTGTGTGTGCTCAGCCCACGGGGCAGGGGGCTCGAAGTGTTTTCAAAATAATTATTTAATATTTGAGGTACTAGACAGCGCACCTCAGCTAGACATTATTCTGTCTCCTGCCTGGAAGGCTAAAACCGCTGATCACAAGTGCCAGTTCTACAGGATGAGTTACAGGGGGGCAGTCGTGTACCCCTTGGTTTGCCCACAACAGCGGGCATTAGCCCCAGAGGCAGCTTTCCTCTAATATTTGCAGGAGCAGGACCGGGCACACAACTGCTAGTGAACAGCAAATACGAGGAGCTGGGACATGGCCGACCTGTATCGCCAGCAGGAATTGAGACAAATGTCTCTGAACGGTGTTTTGGGGACGGCGGGCTGGCTCAGGCACGCTCCACCCCATCGAGGCCCTCCTGCAGCTCCTTCCCTGAGCAGCACCCGAGGGGATTCGGAGAGCCCCGGCAGGGGTCTGCTGCCCGCCGCCCCTCCCAGCGAGCGGGGCGCCTGGAGCGGTGGGGTGCGGGGACTGTTCTCCCTTCAGGTAGGACGTTGGCAGCATTAAAACTAGAGGGTTGTTCAAAAGGGTTAGTTAACAAAACCAAAATGATTGGGTTTGGATGATTTTTCCTCAGGACTTCCCTCTCTCTGGTGGTGAGGAAAGGTCTGGATGGTGTACGATATACTCGATATGATACTCGATGCTATCCTGCAGCCCTGTGCAGTTCTCGGAGCTCCTCATGCTGTGAGCATCCTCCCCCCGGGAGGAAAAGCTGTCCTGGGCCTGCGGGCAGGGCAGGGCAGGGCAGGACGTGTCTGCATGGGTACAGAGAGTGCTGCTCTGCCTGAACCTGAATGTGGCCCCGGCTCCTCTGCCGTGGAGTTAACTCCTCCCTTTGAGTTATGCCTTTCATCTCTCCTGGAAGACACTGGGCAGTGTGCGCTCCCTGTCCTCAATTCCTCGTGCGATACGTTAATATTTAAAAAGCACTGTAATTGGTAAAGCAGCAAATGTATATTCCTTATAAAATATTTTAACATGAGTGACCACAGAAATGGATTAATCTGAATAAACCTCCCATGAAATCTGGTGTAACCACGTGGTCATTGCGCTTGACAGTCCTGTCCTGAGAATGAGTGACGATGTTTTGGTAGTTCGATGGCTGTGAAACGCTATGTCATGTAAAGACAGTCAGCGCCATCGCCAGAAGGCAGTTTGTCATTGTCTTGCTGAGCCATTCACGATCATGATGCATAAGAAAGTAAAAATAATCAGTAATCCACTGCGAGCCAAGGAAAGTAACTAGTAACATGTAATGTGCTCTCCTTGGACTTGCCAATCAAAGTGGTTTCCTAAGCAATTGCAAAAGCCCGAAGGTTATTTAAAAATGAATCCCTGGTCTTGTTCCTGGTGTGTCCAAAATCAAGTCCCGAGTGTCCCCATCGCACACCAGTGCCCGCAGGAAAGAACAGGCACATCAGGCTGCTGCTGCTGACCCCGCTGCTTAGAAAGGAAGAAGCAAATAACCAGGAATTGATATTTTAAAGTTGCTCTTCATCATAGCAATGATAATAAACTGTGGAGCTGGTCCTTCCCACCGAGGCTGGTCAGGACTAGATCTGGCATTGCAGGCTGTGGAGACAACACAGGAGGATTTTTTGGGATGGTACGGGGAGGCAGCGGGGTGCGAGGGCAGGCTGCCTCCCTCCTGTGAGAAAACAGCTGCAGCTTTAGGGAACCTGAAGCACAACCGTGACCACGAGTTTCCCCTCGCAGCCAGAGCAGGCGGCTGGCTGGGCAGGCGTGCCTCGCTCTGCCGATGTCGGGGTGCGGGGGGCTGCTGGCCGCCCTCTGCGTGACAGAGACTGCCTGTATGGGAACTGATTCAGTAGAACTGAAGTTAAACAGGAGTATCTAAGAGCATTTCTCTCTTTTTCTCTTCCTCAGGGTTCCTGACTTCTCGCACACCCGCTCTCCCAGAGCAGTTGCTGAGAGCTGAAGGAACGGCTGGTCTGTGTGCCGGATCTGGGCATCACGTCCCTGCGTGTGATTTTCTTGGGTTTTCCAGGAGAACCAAGAGAAGGCTCTTGGTGAATAGCTCCACCAGCCAACAGTTCAGCACCAGACAGGACAAACCTGAGGGATTTGTGAACTACTTCTACCATGCAGATGGGAGAAGGGCTGAAAATTCTTCCACTGGAGTCCATCAAAATCGCAATAAGCACAATTCACAATAAATTGCAGCTCTGCTCTGAACTCTGGGCCGAGTAATTAAATGCTCTCTCAATTGTTTGAAGAAGCCTATACCCACTGGGTACTTTAAATAATATCATAATTAATGTAAAATAATTAACTTAAAAATGCAGCTGTGCTGCCATGCGTTTTCTCTCGAGAAGGGTTTCAGGTTAGCCAGGGTGGCTGAAGGCATCTCCGGTAGGTTCGCAAACCTGCCATCACGCCGGAGGTGGCCTCAGATGGGCAGAAGGAGAGAGAAAATCCAAAGCATGAAAAAAACATTAAGTGCTTAATTCCTCCCTGAGCATCAGAAGGCATGTGGGAGAAGAGTGGGAGTGTGTGGACTGAGTCACGGAACATCATTTCGTGTGTTTGGGTTTTATTTTAATTACCCACACCGGCAGTTGTCGGGAAATCTCCCACCTGCGTGCTCCGCCAGCGCTCCCCCGGGTACCGGCACGGACGCCCACGGCCCTGGGAGGCCTGGGCTGGCATCGCCGCTTGTGCCAGCCAGCTTCCCCGGCACACGGCCAGCAACCCGCCTCCTCTCCTGGCCCCGGGCGTGGGCTTGGCACCACCGTGACGGCAAGGCTGGGAAGAGACTTACCGTGCAAGTGGTCTGGCCCTGCGTCATCCCAGAGACTGAGAAGGTGAAATTACGGAAGGAATGGCTGATTTATTAATCCCAGGCACCTTCTCATCGAAAGGCTGCTGTACGAACATCAGTCTGCCTTTCAGGTGGCCTCAAGCTGCAGCCGCGCGCGCAGGACATGGGGTGAAGGCGGCAGAGTCCAAGGGGTAAAAGGTTGGGTAGGGGTGCTGTTCTGCTCCTGGAAGGAAGCACCGCACGTGTGCGTCATCCCAGCTGCAGAGAGCGACATCGCGGCGATGGCTTTGGTTACAGGGACTGCAGGATTCCTGAGAAACCCTTTGAGCAAGTGCTTTACAAATGGCTATAAGAGTCGGTCCGAAAACAGCATTGCCTCAACCTTGTCATCAGGGACGTGGACAGTAAAGTACCCCAAAAGTCAGGCTAACATCTTGACATGAGTCTGCAGCGGCCTGCCTGAGAAGCAGTTGCACTTCGAGATCACAGCAAAAAAACCATCATGAGTCCACTGGGTGGACCGTGACAATGGCAAACACATTTCTTCATTCAAGGTGCTGACAACTATTACGGCCAACTTCTCCCTTTGCTTTCCCTCTCCTTAGTGCACCAGCCTCTCCTGAGGCCTGCAAGGACCAGACCTCAGCCTGAGATCCAAGTCCCGACAACCCGACTGACTCATCGGTCAGGGAAGTGGGAGGTGGGTGCACCAGCAGCATCCCGAGAGCCCCTCTCATTGTGGGGCTCCTTGCTGGATTCTGTGCGTTCTCCACTGGTTCGTGGGCCGAAATTTAGTTTGTACGTTCAGGAAATCCATTTTCAACTTCAGCACAAAACGTGCAGCCCAATGTCCCAGCTGCTGTAGGACCCTCCGTACCGCTCCGGCGGGGACCCACGTCCCTCCGCTCCAGCGGGGACGTGTCGCCCCGGGAGGGCAGGCGGGGGCAATCCCCCCCTGCAGCTCCAGCGGGGAAGGGGCTGCCAATTTCTGCAGCGCCATCTGATGCTGTCCCTTCTCGGCTTCTATCGAGAAATCTGGCAAGATGTATCTTTTCCTTTGCCTAGTTTTCCTGTTAACCCTTTCGCTGAGAGGAGAGAACCAGCGGGAGCCGTGAAGGAAACCAACAGCTTCCACAGTGGCAAGGCAGAATGAATTCTGACCATAGAGGGGCTGAGCCGCAGAGGATGAATGATGCTTTTGTTAAAAAACATCATTAAAAATCCCAGAAGATAGTTCTTTTAGGTTGCAAAGTCAAACACGTTAAACTTCAGAAATACCAGAGTTTCTTTGCCTCTTGGTGGGAGACCCCCAAGGCACATGTAACTCATTTCAGGGCTGGGGGAAGGGGAAAAATCGTTAGTCAGGATCTGGAATTCTGGGGAGAGACTAGGAAATTTGTACCTAGAGGCAGCATGGAGGATTATTAGCTCCAAATTCATCTCATGCGGGGCACTTAGCGGGTCTGGCGACATGTTCAGACTCGGCGGGGTACAAATGATCTGAAAATGCAGATGAAAATTCAATATCGTTTTATCATCTTTAAAATAAAAGTGCTTGATTTCTGAGATAAACTCATAGGTTCACGGCAGTGACTGACCTGGACATTTGGTGCTTACACTGAATTTATTGCTTGTGTCCCCAGAGGTCCCAGCTGGTCAGCTGGAGCCGTCCCGCAAGCGCCAGCCAAGCCCCAGCTCTGTGGCTGCTCTACCTGAGGCACTGGCTTTTGCTGCTGAGTTCTTGGGCTGAGCTTAATTTTAACAACATTCGCTTAAGCTCATCTTTGCTCCATTGACTTGGTTTCTCCTGGAAAGTGCGTGGTCCCTGACACGAACGGGCTGAGACCTTCCCAGCGCCCCCCTGCCGGCCGGGCTCTCTGCGCCCCCCAGCTCCCCAGTCCGGAGGAGGCGCGGGCAGACCCCGCAGCAGCCCGGCGCCAAGCACAGCGATGCTCACGTCGCTTCTCCGTCCCCCTGCCTTTGGCACATCGCACCCAGTGCCGGGGGAGCGGGGCGGCTTTTCGGCTGCCCTCCGCCAGATCCGCGCCGCCTCCATTGGGAGCCGGGCAGAGCCGAGCGGGGCGCGACGGCGGCGTGCCCCCCTGCCAGAAGGACAGGGGCAACCGGTGGCACGGGGACGGTGCTGGCTGCCCACCGGAGCCGCTGCCAGCAGCGTCCCAGTGTGGAACCAACGTACCATATGGTGAGTAGGTACGACAGCATCTGAGCGGGGTGGCGGGCAGCGGAGCGGGACCGTACACGATCCTCCCATGGGCTCGCGAGAGGAAGGAATCCAGGCCCAGAATATCAGTGCGACGCTGTCCTGAGCTTGTGCGCATATGGCGGAGGAGCTACACCATGATGAGTCAGTGAGGAATGTAATAAAAATAGGTTCTGCCACTGTGTAAGGAAAATAACAGGTACTAATTAATGTGGGTGCTCTGTGTGGCAGCGGGGAGCAGCGAGGCGGGGTGCGGCGGGCAGAGGACTGCCCTCGGCACGCTGCCGGGGGCAAGGGGGCAAAGCGAGGGGCTCCCGGCACTGGCGTGTCAAGAGAGTTGGCAAAAGGGCTGGGAAACCCGCTATGATTTCAGCTGGAAAGACTCTTCAGGTATTTTCTAATGCTGTTTGTAATGCACACGCAACTGAGCAGGCGCGTTTTTTTATTTCGATTCCACAGGAATTAAATTAATTTTAGAAATGGCACTATAACTATTTTCCTGCCTCAGGGACCATTTGTTTTAAAATCATTAAAGATTTTTATATGACACCACGCTGACATTTGATGTGAATAAATTAAGGGAATTAGTATAAAACTGTGTTCTTTCTTCGTAGACTTCCCAGCACGTATCTGCAGGCCTGTGCGTTCGGTAAGGGTAGCCTGTGTGAGGGCAGCGGTGCCTGCGTGTCCGCAGAGGGACGAAGACTGGCCACCCAGGTTTCATTTTGACCCCTTGTTCCAGGCTGGCCCCCTGTGTAAAGTCTGCAGTGCTGCCGGGCTCCTGCCTGCTCCCCGCACCGCCCCGGCAGCCATGGGGAACGGCGCTGCTTTCTCCTCCCTGCCTGCTCTGTGTGCCCTGGGCCCTACTGACTGCCGCGCCCCGAGTGCTCTCGCATTTCCCCTGGCACGCTGCGGAGGGGCTCAGCAGCGCCAGCTCCGGCACACTTTGCTGACCCACCACAATTGCTCCTCAGCACGTCCAGTGCTGCCTGGGAACTGGAACAAGACATTTCTTTTAGTTCAGGAAGGGGCTCCGTGGCTGACTGAAGCCTCCTTCGTGCCATCAGCTGCTAGAAGTTGTGCTTCACGCACGCAGGTGAGAAAATCCTTTGTAGGCAAACAAGCTGTACCGTTGAGCTGGCAAGAAATTGTGCAATGCTGCACTCTGAATGTAACCTGGATTCAGACTGGGAGTAAGAAATATTCCAACTTTATTTGTTTCACTCTTTGTGAGGAACACTCATCGTGTTTGCCTCTCGGAATGAGTACTTCTAGATACCTCCTGTGGGATGTTGCTGCGGCTGTGACTGCCTAGCTAGTCTCTAACTCCAGTTTTGCTTGGGTCTTCTGAAAAGGCACACTGCTTTATTTCCCACAATTTCCTACAAAACCCCTCATTTCTGACTGCGATATAGTTGCCTTGCCCGGTACTGAAACCAGTAGGGGAAATTAAAGCCATCAGAAGGTGAGTTAACAGATGACACACTTTTTTGTGTTCTGACCCCACCAGGTGATGTTCAAGCAAATTGCTTTATCCTGTGATCCTTCTCCTCTGTGCACACGTGTGGTCAGGAAGGTGCAGTGCTGCATGAGCCCCTCGCTTGCTCCAGCGCGGAGCTCGGCTGCGGGAGCCCCAGGGGTCCCCGCCATGGGGATGGATGCGATGGAGAGCTGTGGCTGCGGCTGCAGAGCAGACCCAGGGGAGAGGAGGGGTGGGCAGGGGCTGCAGCTGAGCAGGACACGGCTCCCCTGTCCCCCCACGACAGCCCAGGCCACCTCACAGCCCGTAACCTCTGCTCACCCTCTCGAAAATCCCCCTGCGCCCTCACAGCCCCCACAGCACCGAGCTTGCTGCTGAGCCCAGCACAGCCCAGCTCGAAACGCTGAGAGACGTGGAAAGAGAGAGAGCTCTGCGCCGTAACGTTCACTTCCCACAGCTGCTGGCAAACAGACTGAGTTTCACACGGAGAGGACCAGGCGGTTCCCGCTGGAATCACGGCGAGTTTCTCGGGCCCATCAGCATCGGTGGGAGCGCGCGGGGAAAGGGAAGGTGCTCGGTGAAATGCCTGCGTGTGCAACGCCGTTAAGGGCACGTTAATGCAACAGGCTCCACGTGGGGCTGCACCTTACAGCCCGTCGGGAGGCGAAGTCAGTGCGGGGAGCGGCTGTTCTGTCAGGAGCAGCAGCGTGCGGGAGAGCACCAGAGCCGCGCGCTGGCCTCCGGCGGCGTCTGGAAGCGGTTCCCGGCAGGATCCGCGCTGCAGCCTTCACCTGGACGGCAGGGGTGGCTTTGGTTCCCCGTGAGTTTCACACGTTCCCAGCCCTCTCCCAGTACCTCAGACGCTCCCCTGGCTCTGGGGCAAGGCCACGGGTCTGACTCGTGAAGAAATCGGCTTCTGCTGCCGTGAACGTGCCAGGCTGCACAGTACAGTGCCCTTTGGGCCAATGCTCCAGCGAAGGCAGGCAGGGGGGCTCACGGCCAGGCACGCTCTGCTCCACCTGTTTCCCAGAGCCTTGGGGGGTGTCACACAGTTTTGGCAAAACAAACGAGGGCTAGCTAGAGTGGATCAGTTTGAATCGAGCGCTTCTTTCTAATAGTCTAGAAATGGCAGTTGTGGCTTTCTGAGGCAACGCGTGGCCTGGGCTGTGCTGGTGGGGTCCCCACTCACCTCTGCTCACCTTCCGCTCCCACCAGCACCCCCTGAGGCTGAGGAGGGACCCCTCTCTTTGGAGACAGGCTGCAGGGAGGAACGCAGCCCCCTCCATATAAACCCAACATTTAGCAGGAACGTGTGTTGTCAAACTTAACCGATAAATGCTTTAAAGCAGCGGGACCTTCAAATGCAGGAAAATGTTTGGCACTGAGGGTTCCAGCAATGTGTGACTTGTTCTGTTGCTGCTGATGGGCAGAGATGTGGATCTGCCGCAGGCTGAGGGAAGCGGGACGGTGACACAGCACGAGGGCGCGGGGACCCGCTCGAGGGGCAGAACAAGCAGGACACAAGCCGTGGTGTCAGGCAGACGGCGTCCCCGGCTCCCCGTGCGCCTGGGGGAAGCAGGCACGGCCAGCTCGAGGGCTGGGCGTCCGGGGGGCAGGGTGCAAGTGCTGGATGCAGGATGCAGGGCTGTAGGGTGCAGGGTGCAGGGCACAAACAAGGTACAGGCTATAGGGTGCAGGGTATGGGCAGCCTCGCCGGGCTGTGGCCGGAGCTGGCAAACCCAGGGGTGGCTGCTCGCGCCCCATGGAGGGACACTGAGTGGTACTGGGGCTGCCAGCCCAACGCGTCCTCCCTGGCCCTTTGGCCCAGCTGGTGAGGAGGTGGTGCGGTGGGTGGAGGTGGTTGTGGTGGGTGGCAGTGGTTGGGGTGGCTGGAGGTGGTTGGGGTGGGTGGCAGTGGTTGCAGTAGGCAGTTCCCTTCACTGCCCCGTGCTTTCAGCCCTGGCGAGGTGATCTTAGCAGACATTGAAACCCAGATAGGAGGGGAATGCGAAGAGCTCGTCAGCTTTCCTTCTGTCATCTCGCACTTGTACAGCAAAGTACTGTTAATAATAATTTAAATGCTTTGGTTGTCAGTCACTGCTCTTTCTTTGTAAATGTTACTCATTTCATAAATAAATCAAAACCTGCAGACCCTAGGTTTTCAGAAACTTGAATGCTTTTGTTAAAATTGTATGAAGCAAATTCACAAACACATGATTTATATTATCTCAGCACAGCACAGGAGATGATAGAATATACTATTTAAATTAACTTCTTTCCCAACAAATGAAATCAATTCTGTTCTTGGGTTACTTTTCATCTGCCTTTTGTCTTGTTGCTGAATCTTTTCTATTTCTTTCACTCATTCATCTATTGTGCCCTTTCCTTGATCTGATAGCATTAAACATATAATTAAGTCATAAAGGAGGGAACTGATGAGTATAGCAGATGGTAATTGCTTCCTACATTTGAATGAAATGATATGCATTGCTACAATTTACAGCTCTCGCCTCATATTTTATTCAGGAACCTTTTATCTCTTTTCCTGCAGAATTATTCTGCAATAAATTTAGACATCTTATCAATAGCTTGTGTGATAGTAGCAGAAACGGGGGAAAACTGAACTTTGTGCATCTTAATGTTTAAAATAATTTTCTACAATAATTAAATTATCTACCAGCAAATATCATATATGGAACCTGACTGACTTGGCTGTTTTCCTTTTAAAAGCTCACCCCATGATTAAAGAGAAGAATCGGCTTGTATAATTACAACTCACTGAACGAGGAGATGCTGGGAACCTAATAAAGCCACGTCTCTTTTGGGCGAGTTTTATTTTCAGTGCTCCGAGGCTTTCGCTGCGTGCAGGGTGTCAGAGGAAGGGCAGGCAGGAGCGCCGGGGAGAACCGGCAGCGTCACGGGAGCTCATGGTGCTCTCTGCATTGCTCCGTGCCTAGGATTAAAAAAAAAAAAAAGTTTAAATGTGTTTCTCTGCAAACTAAGCCCGCCAGGCTGCTCAGATTTCAGGGTCTGGAGGGCCGTGCGTGTGCTTTGCTGTCAGCGGGCCGGGGCCGAGCGTGGGCAGGGGCTGCGGGAGCATCTGTGGCTGCTGAACCTGTGAGGCCCTTCCCGAAAGCCTCACATAAAGTGGGTTTTTTTTTTCTGCCTGGCTCTTCCGAGTAAGAGAAGTTGTCACTCGGATGGAAAACGGAATAGGCACACGGCCAGAAAAATGCAGGTAAAGGAGAAAAGGGATGTTTTGGGGAAGAACATCTGCGTTTTGATACAAACTGTTAAAGAGCCAAAGGGATCATGGGAGAACAGGCACCAGAGCATAATTAAATCCGTTGGTTTTATCTAGATGGACAAACTGGAAATAAAAAAGAGGCATATTAAAAGTTAACTTTTTGGTTTTAAGTCTAAAATCAGGACTAAGAGTCAGTTTTTTATCTTGTCTTCTCCCCTCTTCTCCCCTCTTCCCTTCCCTTCCCTTCCCTTCCCTTCCCTTCCCTTCCCTTCCCTTCCCTTCCCTTCCCTTCCCTTCCCTTCCCTTCCCTTCCCTTCCCTTCCCTTCCCTTCCCTTCCCTTCCCTTCCCTTCCCTTCCCTTCCCTTCCCTTCCCTTCCCTTCCCTTCCCTTCCCTTCCCTTCCCTTCCCTTCCCTTCCCTTCCCTTCCCTTCCCTTCCCTTCCCTTCCCTTCCCTTCCCTTCCCTTCCCTTCCCTTCCCTTCCCTTCCCTTCCCTTCCCTTCCCTTCCCTTCCCTTCCCTTCCCATCCGTTGGTGCCACTTTGCCTTTGGTACAGAAGAACGCAGCCAATTGCCACCCCGCTGGGAGGGTGGGACCAGAGGCAGGCTGAGACCTGCTGCAACTCGTGTCACTGCGGTGTGACACTGTGCACCCGGAGGCAGGTCGAGGCTCAGGAGCCTCCTGTAACCGAGGTCACCGTCTCTGGGGGAACATTCCTCCTCCCAGCGCAGCCCGAAGGGCAAGGGCAGGTCTCACCCCGAGGGTGCTTTGTGCCACTTTATTCTTTGAGTTCCACTTTCCTTTCAGTTTTGTTTGCAGAAGCTCAAGCCACCCTTAGGACTTGGAAAATTTTCTCACAAGGTATCCCCCAAACCTATCTGGAACCAAACCCAGCTGTGGCGTCGCACCCCAAATATCCATGTCCCATCCCTGACCACAAAGCGCTTTCCTTTGCCCTCTGGAGACCTGTGGGAGAGCAGCAGCAACCACCTCCTGCCAATCCTGTACCATTTCGCACTTAAAAACTTAAATTTCTCAATCACTATTAATTTTGAACCTAAAAATTCAGATTGCTTTGCCAAATAGTAACTTTTTTTCTTACCAAATGAGCGCAGAGGGATTGTCTGGGTCAGCTCCTCTGCTCCGTGGGACCCTGCTACTCACCCTGCCTGCGGGTCTCAGCCTGGGGACGCCCCGCGCTCGCCCCGCTCTCCACAGCTCCCTCGGGGTCTGCCAATGGCACACCCTCCGACCCCGGGGCTTGTGCTCATGTGGCCTGGAGGTGAAGCACCAAGAAAGTGGGAGAGTGACATACTGGTGCAAGGCCGTGACACTGCCGTGGGGCTGGGGCCACTCACACCTTGCCACTGAACTGGCAGGTCACCGACTGCACATCCCAGTGCAATGCAGGGAGGGCATCCCACTCCCTGGCTCCGTTTTCCTCCTCCTTCCTGTAATTATGCTGCTGGAGAGTCTCCCAGTCAGTCCCAGCACCAAGTGGCGTGGGGCAGGGCCCTCTGGGAGGGCTGCTGTGGCCATGCAATGGCACTGCTCCTCAGCGGTGCCCACACCGTGCCTTAGCCAAGGCCAGGCTCTGATCTCCTCTTCTGCTGGTAATATTTCAAAATTTTCCAGGAAAAAATGCCTCTATCTTTCCTTTTTCATGGGTGATGAAGTAGAACTCAACATCGCTGTCTTTGTGATAGCCCAGCTGTGAAACAGCACAGGAGGAAAACCCCACGATGGGGAAAATCAGGAGGAGCTCTGCAGGCAACCAAGCCGAACCCCCCACCAGTAAGGGAGAAGGATTGCTCCTCGCAGCGGGACAAATCCCAGGGGGTAATAAGGCAGTGTTTCTGCCGACATTTCTCAAGATGGAAATGGATGTGGCCACACATGGTCATGTTCTCTTGTCCACAGAAGATTGTTATAATAGTGTGAAATGCAACAATATTGGCAAGAAACTGGTCTTTATGTCATTTCCCCCGTCACCTTTTTTATTAGGTTAAAAATGTGATTGATAAAAGTAACTTCATTGCGATCATATTCTCGTCTGAAGCGCGGGCAGAGGTCATCGCTGCTATTAGACCTGCTGGCGTGGCTGCAAAACGGACAAGGCTTTGGGTGCAGGGGCTGTTCTGAGGTCTGAGACAGAACAGCAAACTTTGGGCTAAATATTGCCTGAAATGAGCACCCAGTGCAGTGGTTCCCGTCGGGGAGAGCAGGGGCTCAGTGAGGGGACAAGGACCTGGCAAGCCTGGCGGGACGGGGCAGGGGGCAATACCACCCTGGGGCTTCGATGTCACACACCGCCCGTAAATGCTGTGGGTAAAGCGGTGGAAAATACTGAATAATGAGGGGAAGAAGTTGGCGGGCGGTGATCCGCCGGCAGGCTCTGCGTGTGCCCGTGCCCGTGCGGCCAGCGTGTGTCCGGCCACGCAGCGCTAGGAAGCCTGTATGTCCTGAGCGTCTGTGGGAGCAAAACCACGAGCTGACATCACGCACAGCATCTTAGCTTCTCGTTGCTTCCCTTCCATGGAGTGAGGCACGAAAGAGTTGTCAGTAATAATTTCCTGACTGATTTTTAAAAGCCCGTGACTCCCTCCCTTATTAGTTTTAATAAAGAGTCACTGCTCCCTAAGCTTGCTTGGGAAATTATTACCTATCAGCAAGACAGAAGACAAACATATGAGCTATCGACAGCAGCGGAGAGTGAGCCCCTCGTGATGGCTATTAAGAGACAAGCGTTACCTTTTTTCCCACAGCCTACCTGAAATTAAGTTCTTTTTGAAGATCACCGCGCTTCCAGCCCCGTGTGCCCGCGTCAGACAGCCCCGGTGTCGCCGTAGGGCGGTCGGTCAGAGAGGGTGGCATCAGGCTGCGTCCCTGGGCGGGCGTCACCCCAGCAGCCCCCCGCTCCTGCTCCCGCACCGGCGGGGTGCCCGCAGCACCCGTGTGTGCCGTCCTCTCCCCAGAGCACCTTCCCGTGCTGAGAGCTCCGCGGGCGCAGCCTGGCCCTGGGGACGGTGGCGGTTTGTCACCAGCGACCCGCCGAGCTTTCTCGTTAGCCACGGTGACGCGACGTTTCCACCTCCTCGTGCAAAAAGCCCGGCAGTCAGAAAAGGCTGCGTAAACCTTCGCCCCTTCCCCAGCCCTCGCTGGTCTGTGTCGGTGAGGAGCACCCCAGGCAGGGCGACCCGCCAAAGCCCCCGCGCGCTCCGTGCTGGCGGTGTTTCCCGCTGCCACGCGCGGCGTTCGCCCCAGCACTGTCTGCAGAGGTGTCTCTCTAAGAGACCAGCTCAAGGGCAGGGATGGGGACGAACGGCCAGATCCTGCCCTGCGCCGAGCTGTGCCGGGGTGGCCTGATGAATTAGGGAGTTGGGAGAGGAGCGGGGCACGGTGCCGGGGCGGTGCAGAGCGGAGGGTGCCCGTGCAGAGGGACGCCTCGCTCGGGCTCACGGCTTGGTGCCAGCTCCGGAGTGGGGAATACACGAGGCAGCTTATAGGGCAGAGCATTCGTGATAAATATCAGTTTCATCAAAAATGAAATACTAGGAAATACTGAAATCTGCTGGTTTGCTCAGGCGGACGTGGCCAGCTGGGAAGCTGGGAGCTGGCATGCGGGCATGTCCCCATGGCCCCGGTGGAGACCCCTGGCGGGTGCCAGTGCTGTCCCCATGCTGTCCCACGGCCATCACCACGCGGCTGAAGTTTAACACAACACAAATGATTCACAGCATTTTATGAAATTTAACTTTTTCTAACCTTCGGCTCAGGAAAAATATAGTTATAATGCAGAAATCCTGCTGTTTGCAGAGAAAGCAGGGGGATCGGAATAATTCGGATTTTGGGAGCCGATAGGCTAAATTTACAGTTGTGTGTGGTCAAGCTCCTATTGATGCTTGAGAGTTTCCAATTGCTGGTAATAGACTGGGGAAAAAAGATAATGTGTTTGATCGATCAGCATGGACAAATTTCATTTAGGGGATCAATAACAGTTTATACTTGACAGAGCGGAGGGACCACATTTATTTTTCCCTTTGATTGAATAAATGTTTTCAATGAGACTGCAAATGTAAAGCAATCCTAACCATTCCTTCACTTGAGGCACAGCTTCCTGCCCCAGTGTTATTGCAAGCAATGTGTATTTAAAACTAATACACGGCGCAGCGGATAGCCAGAGGCTGGAGCTGCTGAAGGAAACTGATGTGCAGTTTATTAAAACAGAAGACATGGAAAGTGCACGGGCTAGTTTTCCTGACTCCCAGCAATGTGAAATACCAGAAAGAGACATCACTTGGGCATATTTTTCAAGGGTGGATAGAAAAGGGAAGATTTTTTTCTGAGTTCTTTTCTTTTTTTTTCTGTATCGAGCATAATTCCTTCGAGCCCCCGAGAAGATACGTAGGAGGGTAAACACGCAGGAGAAAACAGCTACGTCTCCACTAACATATGTCGCCTCTTCTCCCAGGCAGCCACTGCATCTCCACGTTCTCCTGCAGCAGCATGAGGGACCAAGGCTCCGGGCCAGGGGCTGCCCGGGATGGGCTTGGCTGTGGGCACCGCAACGTGCCGGCATTGCCGTGGTGCCCGGGCGGCTCCCGCTTCTCCCCTGGGTATGGTCTTTGCTGCCCACGTGAGCCTATGGGGGTGCGCTGCCAGCCGGGAACATGCAGCGGAGCCCCACTCAACCGTGGAAGCGGCTCGGGGGGCTCCCGGGTACCCACAGCCCTCACATGGGCTTCGCCTGTCGACGGGGGTCACTCTGGGTGATGTGGTGACGTCCCACCTTGTCCGACCTACCCATCACCAGCTGGACGCCACCTCAAAACCCTCTGCCTCTTCTGCTCAGTTCTGCCTCGTCAAAATCCTCAGAAATTCCCCCTTGGAGCAGACCCGCTCTCGGGCGGAGCAGGCAGAGCCGGTGCTTGGCCATTCCCAGGCCCTTGGTCGGACCTTGGAGGGGGGACATCCATCCCTGCCCACCGCGCTGCCCCCGCCTCGCCAGGGCTGGGGGCCCAGGAGGATCCTCTGGGTGTTACCAGAGGACTGCCAGCGTACCACGATCTCCGGGGGTTTCACTTCTGCAGGAGCAGCTTTTAACGAGCTGGAAGGCACGTGGCAGCCACCGCAAGAGGCGAGCCGGCACTTGTGATCTGCTCAAGGTGAGAGCACGCGCTCGGCAGAGCCCACCAAGGGCCGTACGTCAGAAACTGCTCCTGCCAGGCCCGTGGCGCTCAGCAACACGTGGTGGTCTTGCAAAAGCGTTCCTAGGCAGGGGGTCGTTAAACAACGTACTTCGTGGTCGCAATAGTTAGCGCTGACTTTGGCTCCACCGCCCAAGGGAGTTCTCGCCTCCCTCCCTGTAGGTTTGAGTTTGCTCTGTCAGGCCGAAGGAAGACTTGCAGTAATTGGCTTTTCTGGACCATTTTGAAGACCTGGAGCAGGGCATGGGCTTGGCAGGCAGACCCTTCTGACCGAGCACCGAAGCTACGCAGGGCTTCCAGGTGCGGCGGCTTTTGCGGGGGAGCTGGGTTTTGCACGGGTGTCTTCCTCAGTGCAGAACTTCCCCCCCTTTTTGTTGTTGTGTTTTAGGAGCTCTCTCTAAGAGAGGCTTAAAATCAAATTTGGCTGGGGACAGGGAGTAATTAAGTTCCAGATGACGCAGATGATAACTTTCCCTTGCAATATGGAGCAAATGCCAATAATAAATGCAGCTAGTTTCTAGCTCCAGATGCATCAGATTGTTTCGTTAGCTGACTTGCTCATCAAGGCGAGAGAGCTGAAATAGCGAGAAGCCTGTTTCAGAGAGGGATCTGTGGCCTGATGACTATTTTAGGCACGCAGCTTGGAATTGTTTAAAATGCATATTGTCTGTGTACATTTCAATAAGGCAAATGCCAAGTATGAATGCCGTAGGGCTCCTTGTATGTCAGATGATTAAGTCTTCAAGACTTGCAGCCATAGGGTCATTATCGATGGTACTTCCAGGTCATTGTGTGCACAGCAAAGTTAGAGGCAATGGTTGACCTTTTGACAGCACTGCAGGGTAACAGAGCTTCGTGAGACATAAATAACCATTTCTAATTTGTTTTTGTGAGGGGTATTTATTTAAAAATGCAAATATATTATAACATATGTGACTTAAGGATATTCAGATGGGAAAGCAGAACGCATTTCCTCCCATTCTTTTTCCCCAGTGAATTTCCAAATGAAATGCTTAATGGGGGAAAAGGGAAGAGATGGAATAAATAATAATAACAACGATGAAGATCACTTACCTTGTTCTCTCTACGACTGTCTAGTACCTTCTCGTCAGTGACATGTTCTATGCAAAGAGTCTTCTCGTGGCTGAATTAAGTTTGTGATATTAACAACAAACATGCAGTAAACTGCTTGTCAGTTTTGCTTCCTTTCATGCCTAATGTCTAGCATAAAGATGGTGCCTATATGACCTTATTTCATACAGAATGTACTGTAGCGCACACACAATCGGGAAGCTTTCAAGACTCTTCTTTCTTTCGTCTTCAATAAATTGTAAAACCAGACCTTTTAAAATCCTGCCTATTGCACTTTGTGGTGACCTGACTCAAATGCAGAAGCCATTGGCTGACTTTATTTTTATCCTTGCAGGAAGAATAGTTGTTTATAAAACTCAACAAGCATAAAACAATATGCTTCAGGACTATAAATAGCATTTGAAAAGGTTTTGAGATTACACACTGTTGCCTGAAATACTACAGGGCAAAATTCTTCATCTTTATTCAGGTAAATGAGGAGTTTTGATCAAGGAAGGACAGTCAGAGCTTCAGGATGTGGCCAGTAATAATTCAATAAATTAGCAGTGATACGATCTGATGGTGTTCAGCTTCCTTTCCACACATAATCAGTACGCACTTAATTGTTAGAAGTTGTATAATTACAGCACTGCCACGCCGGGGCTGCGCACGCTGCAATACTATAATTTCCTGTATTTGCAGTGGCGGGGGCTTTCATCAGAAGCGAGCTATCAAAACTGCAGCTCATCAAAGTAGCTGTGATGTTCCTGCATATTTCGTAGGTGTCTGACAAGTCATTTAAAGCAGTGTCTAGAGTCCTTGATGCGCCAGCAGGCAAAACAGAAAGTACAGCTCCGTGCATAAGTTTATACAGATATTTAGAAAACTGGTCCTGAAGTTGCGAGAATTAAGTGCACATGGAAGCATGAAGGGGTCAGATGAATTAATGTCACAAAACAACGGGGTGATCGCAGGCAAAACCACCCCGTCAGCACAGCAGCTTCGTGTAACCGGCCGCTTGCAGCTTTGCGCCCTCCCTTCAAACGCAGCTGGAGAATCTGCATCCCCACAGCCACAGAAATGGTGGTTTACTGCGATCTGGACAGGGCCAGGGTTTCGCCCCCGCTACGTCAATAGTGTTCATGGTGCTGTGGTGGGATGACAGTGTTGTCACTGTTGCGTGAGCTCAACTGAAAGAAGACAACACGTATGGCAGGACCCTCTGCTGGGTCTCCTGCTCTTGCAGAAGATGTGGCTTCCCTCCAGGTTTGTAAAGAATAGACTGCTGAAGAAGTTTGGGAAGGGGAGAGCTGTCTCCATGCACCGTGTACCAAGGGGTTGGCTGGGGTTGTGTAAGATTTTTTTACACAGCAGATGGTGTGCTATTTCAGAATATGTATTCTTATTTCTGGTCCATTTTCCTCTGTGGCTCTTGGCGATATTTTTACATATTCATCCGAGCAGTCAGAGCTCGCTGTTTCTGACACTTGCCTTACGTTGTGAGCGTGTGTCACCGCTGTGTTGTGTCGCAGACACGCTGATGATGAGCAGGAGAGAAGGGAGAGGTGTTCCTACCACAACGTCTTTCCAGTCGCATGAGGTCACGTCCAAGAAAGCGTGCTGCCGGCAGGGAGCAGGCTGGGCGGCTCCGCCAGCCTCTTCAGAAGTGTTCCAGCTCAGCCTTCTGCGGTGCGGCTTGCGCCGGGGCTGCTAGGCACAGCGGGATGCCACCCACGCAGCGGAGCTGTGAAGGTTAATCCACCTCGCCAGCGTGCTGTCATGGCCACATTTGTCAGAGGGCATCTTCCACTCCTTTGAAGCAGCTGCAGTGCCACCAACGTGTGCAGTACGGAGATGGCCCAGCACTGGAGAAGGTGAGACCAAAATGGAGCCCTGCTCCAGGTCACCATCCGCTGCTGTGGAAAACCTGCTAGTCGGGAGCAGCAGCAGCAGGAAGAGCTATCCCACCATCAGGAGTCAAGCCCTGGTGATAACAGGGTTTGTCCAGCTGTCTTTGTTGGAAGGAGTGGGGTGAGGGCTTTCTCACAGACCTTGGGAGGGTTTGGAAACAGGGTGGGCTGGAGGCAACTTCTCCTCTTCCCCACCTGGTGCAGTCCAGGCAACCTCAGGTGTCCACAGAAAGTGGCGTGCAGTGGTTCTGCAAGTACTGCAGATAGCAGCTTGGTCCTTAGACATGAACAGACTCTGGAAGACTCCATGAAGGATTTCAGATGGCTCTGAAGTCCAATGCACCTAGGAGAGCATCTCCACAGGTGAGGCACATGAGGAGCAACCATCCTAGAGAAAGCGTGCAAAGTGCTTAGGATGGCCCAGGATAATTTTGTGATCATACTGTTTAATCCTGAGGTTAATGGTTTGGGAGATGGGAGGTTCACAGCCATGAGCATACGTGGGCAGCATGAGCGTGAAGGGTCCCCAGCCCCAAGGAAGCACGTGGAGGCACTTGTTCGTCCGTGCTTACCGCTGGTTTCAGAGTGCTACCCCTTGGCTCTGCCCGTCTCAAATGAGAAGAAACATAGATCAGGTTTGTTTCTTCGTTCAGCCCTGCAAAGGGATTGACCTCCTTCTGGCCATGGGGCTCGATGTCAAAGGGAGGAAGAGCCAGGCCGGCAGAAACGGTCACTGAGTGGACACCAGCTACTCCCCAGCCAAGCTGGGAAAGGCCAAGGCTGTGATGAACACGCCGGCTTTGATGACCGGGAAAGGTCTCTTTTTCTAATGCGATAACGTCTCTTCTTCCAGCGCGATGGCAGCCGTGTCCCTCAGCACCCCGTGCTGGTGCAGAGCGACGACAAGGGGGACAGCGGGTAGGAGCGAGGTGCTGCAGTCCCACGAAGAAGCCGGTGTGCCGTTGAAAAGGAACATCTGCCATTTTGTGGACACTTAGGAAATCGCTGTGACATTTGGGTGACATTTTACTTTGTGCTCTGACCAATTGCCTCTCACCTGGTAGCATCAAACAGCGAGCCTGCTGCCAGGTCGTTAGGAAGGAGCCTGGAGACGAGGTGATTCCCGCTGGGGAGGGCACGCGCGGGGCGGTACGTGTCCGCTCCCAAGGGGACCGTGCCAGGTGCCCGCGGGGCTCGGGGGGCAGCTGGGGGGCAGGTTCGTGCTTCATTCGCCCTGTCTCCGGAGGCACGAAGGCAAGGAGCGCGCCGGGCAGGCACTGGCACCCGCCGAGGCGGTGACCTGGAGCCAGCCGCTTCGCTTGCCCGCGCGTCCCCGAGGAGCAGCGTTTTCCCCGCCCGGGGGGCTGCGGCCGGGGCGCGCGGGGCTCATGGGAGGGCTGAGCCTGATCTCGGCGGAGCAGATGGCCCAGGGAAGAGACGTTAATTAAGAGCAGGGCGCTGCCGTTTGTGCTCGTGAGGAGGGTTTGCAGAGCGGCGAAAGCTGGAGGGGCCTTCCTTGCCTGCCAAATAGCAGCGAGAGCAGCCGAGGAGGCGTGCAGCCTGGATCCCGGCTCTCTCCGAATCCAAGCCATTCTCCGCGAGAAAAACGCCGCTGTGGCTGAGCAGCTCCTTCCCTGAGCCCACTGCCTGCCGTGTCCGTGCACAGTCCCTACAGAGCGAGGGGCAGAGAGCCGAGATGCCCATGGAAATGACGGAGCAGTCGCTGGCTGAGGTTTGGGGCTCCCCATGCCTCAGACCACCGCTAGGACCGGCCCCCAGGCTGGGGGCTGGTGCGGTCACATCCTGCACCCCAGCACATGAGGATCCCACACCCATCAAACAGACCGAGGGTGCTTCAGCAGGGAGCAGAAACATCGCAGCAGGCAGGGTGGATGCAGAGAGGGAGGCCCTGCTCTGGCCGGGAGACGGGTGGGGGCTGAAGGCGTCGCTGCCAAGCACGTGCTGCTCTCCGCACCCCCTCGGCTCTCTCTCTCCAAGCAATCGCTAACCCCTGTTGCAGACAATGGTACGGACCTTTGGACAGCCTGGCAAACACACTGTTTACATCCCATCCCCTTTCCACCTCGGAGGCTGAACCCACCACTTGGAGAAGGGAGCGACTCCCCACATTCCGAGCTGAGGCTGTCCCTCGTCCCCCCAAACCTGCCCCCTGCCAGCATCGCCCGGTAACCCTGCCAGACCCAGTGGAAACCTTGTTGAGCAGCTGTGGGTTTTTGTTTGGTCTGAAATCAGAACCAGCCTGAAATCTTTCAGGAGCTAGAAAGGAGGTTTAATCGCTTGCTTTATTGCACAAGAAAAATCCTGCATTTTGGTAATGTTATGAATTATCAGAAATTAAAAAATCGGGTTGTCTACACATTGCTTGAAAATTGTTTACAGCAAATAATGAACAAAGCAAACCATATTGCCAGGGGCCTGGTTGTTGAGACACTGTATCGCATTATTAATTAAAATACAAGTCAGCTTTTTCCAGTACTTGTAGCCTGTGGGTATCCAATGTACTCCACTTGATTGAATCAGGTAGTGGCAGCACAGGCATTTTTTATTTTGTGCTGGAAGGGATAACAAAAATGTAAAGCTGTTTCCTGCTACTTCATTTGAAAAAATATTATTTTGGAATGAAGGCGTAGCAGCTCCAGCAGCCAGGCAGGAATGATACGAGGCACACACTTCTGCCTCTGCTAGGTTTAAGCACGGGGGCTGCATCCTCAGCACTTCTCCAGCACGGTGGCGTGGGCAGGCGCATCCCCGGCCAAGCAGCTGTTCCACGGCCTTGGAGGCAGTGGGCAGCGGTCCCTGTTTTGGGGAAGGGAATTAACGCGAGCAGGGGAGCCATTCATCCTTGTATGGGGATTTCCCCCCTTCTTTCACGCCAGAAGGAATCGTCAAATGGCCAGAAACAAGCCCGGTTCTGTCTTTGGTTAGTCACAGGAGCCTGCAAAAAGTTAGTACGATCTCAAGGAGCCCCAAAACGTGATCGGTACTTTGTACGTGCGCTCTGGTAGGGGCTGCGACCAGTAAGTGAGTGCAATGGAAGGGAACCTGAAAACCTCACAACCCCCCCCCCCCCGCCCCCCGAGGCCAGCTACAGCCAGAGCCGCTCAGTTCTTTCTGCGGAGAGCACCGGGACCGCAGGCGCGCCAGCCGGTGCGGCCAGGGGACGCTGCCCCACGAGCACGGGGCAGGGACAGGATTCCCTGCGCCTCAGCTCCGAGGGTGTGGGAGACAAATGCAAACGTGTGAATGAGGACACGGTCAGAACATCACGTGGTGTTGTCAGGACGATGAGATCATTGTGTGAGGCACCCGGGTCACTTGCAAACCCCGCTGATGCCACCAGCAGACACGCCGGCTGCTGCCCCAGCGAAGGCGAGTGGCGGGTGTGAAGCTGCTGTTTTCTGGCGAGTGCCTAGAGACAGTCTCCCAACGGCCCTCCAAAGCACCTACGTGATTTGGGACCCTACCTGTAACTCTAAAAGGGACTTTCCACCACGGGTATTGGTTGAATTGCTCCAGGTCTTGGTACCCAACCAAACCTCAGGGACTGCAGAGGAGTTGTGCAGCCCCAGCTCCCAGCACAGGGGCTGAGCCAGTGCCGTGGGTTCGAGAAGCCTGTCTGTAGGAAATACTCCCCTCTTTGGTCAAAGGGTTTCGGTTTTGGCTCATTCCCAAAGGCCACATATCCTTTTGCTCCTGTCCTTTCCAAAAAACAAATTAATTTCCAAGATAATGAAGGAAATAAATACTCTTCCCGCTTGAAACAAGCAAACCAAAACCAGAGCACCACGTCTTCAGAGAAGCAGCAATAGCAGGGGGCTTTTCCCCCATGGAAAAGTGCAATTTATTTTTTTTCCCCATTGAAAGGAGGAAACAGAATTATTCTGTTTGGAAATATCCCCACAGCTGTGTCCTCATCCGAGGGGTGGCAGGGGCAGCTCGGCCAGGCGAAGGCGAAGGCAATGAGGCACCTTGGCTGCATGAAGGGCTGCAGCGCACCAGCACCTTCCCGAAGCCTCTGGTTTTGTGCTGTTTTCCTGCAATAAAAATGCAGAATTACCAAGGTGAACAGACACCTTTCAGCCCCCAAACATGCCAGTTTGTCAAAACTCTGGTTACCCTTTCAAAACCTTTTTGTCAGACTGTTATCTGTACTAAGAACGTCCTCAGGGGTCTCCTAGTAGATGCAGGGTGTTTTCTACTAGACTTGTCTTTATTTCAGTGTTGCTGAAGTACTAGCAGTATTTTAATACTGCTTATTTAATTGTGTACTTATTGATTAATATTGATCATTAAAGTATACCAAAATATATAGGACAGGTGACGTATCAACTCAGCATCACTGGAGCAACCTCACGTTGTGGAATTTCCTGACTTTTAAACGCTTGATCTTGCAACATTAACATTGCGTTAACACTGGGGGGTTTTGCATTTAATTTTATGAAGGCCAGGGGGGAAATAAGCTATTTCCCTGCTGCCCATATTTGAAATCCATGCTTAAGTGCACATTGGGTCAACCCCTAACCAGATGTAAGCACACAGCCAAGTTATTGGATTTCTTGATGATGAATAGAGATCAGGAAATGCACCTGTCTGGCCGCAGAGAGATTTGCATAAAAATGAAGTTTACGTACACCTGCGTATATATAAAATATTGATGAACAGACTTGAGTGTATGTATGCCAACCCCACGTTTATTCCAGATAAAGCACCGCAGAGCGGTTTCAAACCCAAGTCTCCCCTCCGTGGGAGAAGAGTAAGAGGAGAGGCCGGCAGCCAGGCCCCTCATTAGCTGATTCGATTTCCTGGCACAGAAATCCGCTGGAAAGTTGCGACAGCTCTCGGCTGTCGGTCGGTCCGACATGAGGCTGGGAAGCGCAGTGATTGCTGCTTGTCTGCTGCTCCGCGTCCAAAACGCCTCGGTTACAGGAGGGGGGTGCCCGGAGCAGGTAACGCAGCAGGGCGGCGCGGGAGATCCCAGAGCGACACTGTGTCCCGGTGACGTGTTCACCGCCTCGATGGCAGCTCCTCAGCGCCCAGGTCCGAGCTCTGGGTGCTCAGGGACTGGGTGGCCGCTGCGGGTCACAAAGCAACAGCCCAGGCGCAGGGACCCCTTCCCAGCACGGGCTGCGCCGGTGGATAAGCTCTCTCACACGTCTTTCTTTTGTGTGTCCGTGCAAGGAGGACAATATAGCGAGAGAGAGCTGGGAGAGGAGGGGGGCAGAGCGCCATGCTTTTAAAATCAGGCTCCACACACGCCGTGCCCTGCCCGTGTTCACCGGTGCCTCAAGCCGCCGGTCCCGGTGCGTGGCTGGGCACCAGCCTGCGGCACCTGGGGCTGGGCTCGGGGAGGAGAAGCGGGGTCTGAACCCCACAGAGCTGGACGTGGAGCAGCGTGGGGGGGCACAGAGACCTGCCCTGCGGCCAGGAAAGCCTGCCCTTGCTGCCCTCCTTCTCTGGGAGGCTCTAATTGCAGGTGCTCGTCAGCAGGCGCCCACCAGAGACCCGTTTGTCACCCGGTGCCCCGTGTGGGGTGCACACCGCAGCACCAGGCACTGGGCTTTCCGTGGCGGTGGCCTGTGTCCCTGCAGAGCCCGGTTTCCAGCAGCGAGGCTTCTCCCAGCTGCTGGCTGTGCGGCAGCACTGGGTACCCGGACACACACCCATCTGCCCCAGGGCCGTGCGGCTGGCAGGGCGTGGGGCACCACCACCCCACTGCCACGGCTCCTCTCGATGAGGATCCACAGCAGAGCTTTTCCTCGCAGCAGGCTGTAGCCTCTGCTGCAGGGATGGGATCGCCTCGCAGGAACACCTGGCCCTTCCCGATGGAGCCTAGTTCATGCCGCAGGGATGTTGGGCCAGTCGTTCATTATCTCCACGTAAGAAACTCAAGTGTTTGCAATCTGACAGCCTGGGCACCTTAGCCGGATGAAAGAAAGAAAATCTGTACTTCTAGAGGTGCTAAAGTCACCTCTGAATTCCCTGATGCTTCCCGAAGCATTCTGAGTCTCATAAACCTGCCAGCCCTCTGAGGAGAGGTTTCCAGCCCAGCCCTGCATCACCTCCGCTCTTCTCCGAGCGCCGTCAGAGCCAGGCGCAGCTCCCCAGGACGCTCCCGTGCCTGGCGGGCTGCTGTGAACCCCGTGTGCCAGGAGCCAGCCAGGCCGGTGCTGCCACCACGCTGCCCGCTGGGCACCCAGGGGCTCTGGCTGCCGCACCCCTGGCTGTCCTGCTGCTGTCGCGAGCCGGGACCAGACGTGTGGAGCTGCTCCTTGGTGGGTTCTTCTTTCCTTGCTAATATTGCTTGGCTTGAAATTTTGTTCTACCCAAAAGGGGAATGTTTCCAAGTTGATTTCTCACCGGTTTTATATTCCCTTTAATTTAGAAAAACATATATAAATAGCAGAAGGTATACTTCGTGTGTACACAACCACGTTTCTAATGGCTTCGTTATTGTGTGTGAAATTAAAACAACATATTGATGATAATTTTAGCCTGCTTTATCGTTAGCGAGCAGGGCGGGCGCTGCTGGATCTGCTGATGCTCAGCCCTGTGCGGACACAGGGACAAGGGACAGCGGTTGGGGCCGGGCTCCCGCAGCTCTGCTGCAGATGGAGGGTGGGAGACGCTTCCCCAGAGCCGGTCGCTCCCTCCGCACTCACCGCGACCGGGAAGGGCAGCGAGGGGACCTGGGGCTGGGGCCGGGGGGACGAGGCGATGGGCACGTCGCAGTCGTTACTGCCCTGCGGGGCCCTCGGAGGCTCTGCCTTAATGGCATGACTGAGCCCATAAAGGAATTACAATTAATTAAGCATTACTTTTAAATTAAGAGAAAGCTCTCCCGCGTCAGGGCAGCTCATGCCATGGCAACGAAGCGTTTCGCATTGCTCAGCCCGGCGATGTTTCTTCCCGGGAATGGATATTGCGGTACTGGCAGCGGGCGGGCGGCGTGGAGCTGCCAGGGTGCTGGTGGCGCGGTCCCGTGGGCCACTCGGTGTCACGCTGCCTTCGGCCTTCACCTCTGCCACGAGGGTGTGCAGCGGGCACCTCCCTGGGGGTGCGCCAGCCCACGGTCCCCCGTCCTCTGGGCTGGGATCAACCCCTCTGCCTGGGTCCGGACCCTTCGGCTGCCGTGGGGAGGGTGAGGATGGTGCGGATTCATGGCAGGCAGCTCGTACGGGAGAGCAAGTGCATATTGTAAAGGGACCTTACGAACCAGCAGGCTGGCAAATACCAGTGATAACTGTTTTAATTCATCTCCTCTGACATGAATAGGAACTTTCTCTTACAACTGAATATAAATAGAAGTTGGACATAGCATTACTATATGAATAAATGAATTAATCAATCAATGACAAAAACATACTATGTAATCAAAAGATTTTTCATGTTAAGATTAATTTAGTGTAATACATACCTAAATATTACATAAGCCCCCTTGACATTGAAATATAAGACTCAGGGATGGGAAGGGGGTGGGCTGCACAGCTCGGGAAGGAGCCGGGGAAGCGAGTCGCCACTGTGGCAGCCGGTGGCACGGGAGATGCTGGCACTCCCTGCTCTCTGGGCAGCGGTCCTCCCCGAGGGGCCGCGGGGCCAGGTCTGGCAGACCCGTCTCCTCCGGCCGCGGGACAGCACGGGGCACTGCAGGGTGCACCCTGGCGCTGGCCGGGGGGTGATTTCCCACGGATGGGTCCGTTCCTTCTGTTCCTTAAGGGCACGTATTTTCTATATATGTTCTGGGTGGACTGAGGGAAAAGCTGTATATTCATTTATACTGCAAACAAGGGCCACAGATTTTGGGCTTGGCCCTTGCAAACCTGCGAGAGGCTGAATATTCCTCAGCACCGGGCGCTCCCCCTCCCCAGGAAGCGATGGCAGCTGAGGGCTCTCGCTCCTTCCAGAGCTGGCGTGTAAGGCTTCGCCTGCACAAGTTAATTAATCTAATGAGGCAACTTCTCTTGATATGTTATGTGTTCTGTATGCTTTCTCCCAGCAAATGATCACACATCCTAAAAATATAATCTTCATTCTTCACTTAAAGTTGTGCTTGGAAGTTGAGGTTAGACAAATTCAGCCTTGAAAGAGAATGTGATTTCCTAGCAGCGCGCATAATTAAACATATGGAGCAGTTACCAGGGGAGGCAGCACACCCCCGTGGCTTAGTCATTAAAGCCGGATTACAGGTCTACCCAGCAGATCGGCTCTAACTCAGCTTGGAGGGGGACACTGGTGATGGTCCACGTGTGGCCGTGCGCTGTCCCCTGTTCGGGACCCGCAGGAGCAGAGGCTCGTCCTCCACGATGCTCCACGCGGATGTGCTCCTGCGGGGCAGCCCGGGCTGGGGCAGCTCAGCCCGCCCGTGCCTGTCGCTGCCTTTAGAAGACAGAGCAGGTGAAGTGTTTTGCTTTTCAGGCTGTTGGGGTTACACCGTCACCCCTCTGAGCTGTACAGAAATAAATGTCCCGTAAGACTGGGAAAGCCACTCGTCCTCACAAAACATGCCCGTGGCCGTGCATGGCCCTGCCCAAGGGTGCAGCGCGTCTGCCGGAGCCCACCCGTGTACGGACCGCTGGTCGCTCTTCCCAGAGAGCTGCCCCTTCTCCGCGCTGATCTCGAATGTGTGCGTCTGGGAACATTCAAGTAAGGTTCAGGGGCCGGGGAGCGGTAAAGGACGATGCGGTGTTTATTTGTTCAGTGCTGGTAAGATGGCACCGGCAGGGGAAGAACCGTTTGATTTTGCATTTATGTTGTGTATTGATTTCCTTTAGAGCAGTGACATGGGCTGTTGCTAATACCTGCCTAGTTAATACTTAATGGCAATGCTGCTCTTACAGCCGAGGAGGAAATTTTATAATTTACGTAATAAACCATACTTCCGTACATCTAATAATTTGTTTTCTTTTTCTTTATTTCTAATCCCGATTTGCACAGGTTTCAACTCAAAAAATGGAGTGATGAGGGTCAAACACGCTGTCCCGAGAGGTTCTTGCGAGGTAGGTTGAGGTTGGACTTATCCTGCTGGTGTTGCAGGAGACAGAGGGCTGTCTCGTTTTGCAACAACTTAGAGGTGCTGCCGCGACTAAATTTTTTTTGCAGCATAGAATTATCTGCAGCAAAACGCTCCCCCTGAAACTGAAAGGGGAGGCCGAGGCTTTCATGTGGCCCAAAGCCACCGAGTGAAAGCACCACGCAAGTGAAGGCATCCTTCACGAGGAGCAACGGCTCAGGTGTATGGGTGCCCCGCTTTTGGGAACAGGGAGGGCACAGCCCTGGGCGATGACGGTGGGTGCTGGGTGGCAGCAGGGGGAATTGAGGAGCCACACTGCAGCATCAGCGTGGGAGAAAGGCATCGGGGAGATGGTGGCCAGGGACCAGGGCAGGGGACAGGGACCTCCTGCAGAGCACTCGGCTGGGCTGAGCCGTGGATGACTCTCCATGCAGTGATCCCTCCAGGTGGATTGGTGGTTCTGGATGAAACAGAAATGGTGTCTACAGTTTTCTGGCTGGTGAATTTGGCAAGACCCATTCTGATTAACATGAAAGTCTCTTTTCCATTTGCCATGTGCTTCAACTAAATTTTTCAAACTTTTTATGAAGTGAGACATTTTGGGTAGAGACAATGGATGCAGAGAAGGAATTGAAATGGAAAGATCCGATCATGGGAGAGCAGGGACACGCGGTTAATGCCATGAAAGGATGAAATCAGAGCAGCCAGGAGGGGGAGGAAGTGTTCTTTTCTTGGGGACGGAGACGGAGGAGGACTTTAAAGCTGAGCCCTGCGTAGCTGCATATGAGCCTGCTGTGGGTGCAGGGTGAGCTGCTAGGGGTCCTGCAGATGACCTGCTGTGGGTGCAGGGTGAGCTGTGGGGGGTCCTGGGCCGAGGCCATGGGAGGGACGGGGTGAGCTGCTCCCTGCGCAGGGTGCGGGCTCGCCTCGGTGGGGGCACGAAAGCGGCTCATCAGCTCCCTGTCACCATCTCTGGCTGCTCAAAGGAAAACGAACCTCCCTCTGGCCCCACATTTACCTTCTGAAGCCCTGTTTCAGCCGCTGCAGGTTTGTCGCTGCTGCAGCCCTTGTTTCTGGGCACTGCCGGAGGTTTCGGGGCCGTGTCGAGAGACAGTTCCCACTGCAACAACCCCAGTGCTGCTGTACAGTCCTGGGACCTCAGGGAGGCTCTGAGGGACCCAGGCAGGTTTGCAGGAGGGCAAAGCCACCCCCTTCTCCCACGCCCGTTTCAGATGCAGACAAACCTGGAGACAGCACGGCCCGTAAGCACACAACCGTGGTGCGAAGGGACGGGGCAGGGGACAGGGAGGCTCCGGGCACCCACCGGGACCGGCTGCACCCCCGTGCTGCTCTGCATGGCACGCTGGGGTCTTCTGTCCGTGGGCAATGCCCGAGCGGTGCAAGAAGCCACAGCAGCAGCAGTGCTGAGCAGGACAGCGAGCCACAGCTGCGTGTCACCCACAAATATCTGTGAACAACAAGCCCAGGGATGGAGGCACTGGGGCGCAGAGCGGGCTGGTTGGTGCCACCAGCAGCTGGGTACAGGGGGTCCGGAAGGCAAGGCTTTGACCTGGTCACTTTAGAAAGAGCTTTGGGGCAAAACCCCTCACACTGAAATGCCTGCGAAGTGGTGCCTCCTCCTTGGGCTGGGACGGGGAGTGCTCGGTTCAGAGGGAGAGCTCGGGGGCAGTTCCCTGTCCTCGCAGGGACAGCCGTGCCGCCGGCTCACGCAGGCAGGGACCTGCCGAGCGGGTGCAGGTCGGCGCTGGGGAAGCACAGAACCCCCCATCTCCCCCTGACCCCAGGGTTCCCACCACAGCATTCCCATGCAATGCCTCCTCTGTCACCAGCAAATGGTGGTGCTGCTCTATTCCCGGCGCGTTCACCACTGCGAGCACCACCAGCCGCCCCTCACGCAGACATCCCCTCGGGGCGAGTGTGCAATGACACGCGGAGGCAGGAGTTGCTCCTCCAGTGGCATTGCAAAAGCGACCCTCAGCCTTTGTGCCTCCAAATGCTGGGCTGCAGGTGCAAAGCAGGTAGCAGGAAATGCATGGCTTTGCTTTGCACCTGCAGGAGAAATGAGCCTTATTCTTTTGCAAATTTACCCCATAATGAGAAACATATGTTATAGAACATGGTTCTCTACGAACCAAGCATTTGCTTCATAGTTTATGGTTAAGTCTGAATGTAGTCACAGCTGTCATGGGAATTATAGGTTCCCTGATTTTCATAATTAAAAAGAGAGAGAGGGGGGAAAGGAAGCCGGATCCCAGATCCTGGTGCTGTGGGCACTGCCCGCGTCGCTCAGCGGGCGGCTTCGCTGCGGGAGGGAGAAATTCTCCCGTTGGAAATTCACTGAAATATTTCCTATACCGGTAGGTTACGCGGGGAACACCGTCTGCCTGATTCGATGGTTAATTAAATAAAAGATATTCCAAATCAAAAAATAGGTTCTGGTTTTGGGCTCTTGGGAAATCATTACTGACTAGTGACCTCTCTTAACCTGGATGAGGTTCATGCAGGAGATGTCAAAGCGTGAAGCATAGCAAATATCCGTGAGCATGTACAATTACAGGTTTATTAAAGGGAAACAAGGACCATACGATACATGGAAAAACTGTTTTACGGACACAGTGAGTGGGGGTTTTCAAGAAGAGCCAAACCGCTTTCGGTAGGGGCTGCACCCCCAGAGCTCCCACCAAGCTGTCCCACTGCAGACGAAGGTGTGCAACGGCTCTGCTGCCGCGTGCTCCTGCCAGCGCGGGCGATGTCCCACCGGGGCCCAGGGTGGGGTGACGCAGAGGGTGAGGAACACGCTAAAAGCTGCCTGGGGAAGCGCCAGGGCAGAGGGAGGGCTCCCTGGGTCAGATTGGCTTTTGTGGACCCGCTTGGAGCCAGCAGAGACCGGGGCTTCTCCATCCAGCTTGTGGTCCCAGGGCAGCTACTGGGACTAGAGGACGTTGCGGGGTTCCCAAGCGGCGTTCCCCTTCCACGTGTGCAGGGCATGATCCCCCGCTGCGTCCCCTCGGGTCCCCGCTGTCGAGGCGCTCACCGCCTTCTGTCGCGGCGCCGCCTGCTCCTGCGACCGCGGGGATCGGCGGGGCCCGGCCGAGGAGCCGGCGCGGAGTCGCTCTGCCCAAAGGCGCTCCCTTCCCCGCCAGCCGCCCGCCTCTCCCACAGCGTTCCCCACAATTACAGCTCCGTGTAATTAATAATGTTTTCATGAAGGGCATTTTCCTTGCATTGGGAAACAACTGCAATCACGTTGACTGTATATCAACCCAAATACAAGTCACTTGGGGAATAAAGCAAAGATGTAATTGAGGATCCGCTATTTATCACTCTTTCCAGAATTATCGAGCGCACGGCACTGATACTTTTGACACACACGCCGTCCTTGTTTCATTGTCATCAGATAATTTTTCTAAAGGAAATAAAACGTCTAACTACTTCCAAAAGTCTCTTTGACTTTCAATCATGAGCGTGTGGCTTATTAGTGAGATGAATTTATAGGTAAGGCGCTAATCTTTTATAATCATCCTTTTATAGGCAGATGCCATCAGGTTTGCATAAGTAGTGACATTAACCATTACAGCTTTAAGTAGAAATCAGAGTGCAGAAATGTAAATAACTACTGGATTTTAATATGTAATTAGTGATGCGAAACCTTAGTTACAATATTTAATTACAAAAAATGGGTATGTTTCACCACGCTTGTTCCAAACCAGAGCGCTCCGGTACCGCCGCCGCGCGCAGAGCCGCTGGTGGCGAGCGCTCACCCGGCATTGTGCGCCCTCCTCGCACGGCTCGGGAGCTCCGGCGTGGCTGGGTCTACACAGATTTGTGCAATTGGATAAGAACCCGAGAATCAAATCCTAAATCCTATCTATTTGTGGGGATTAGCCTGTTCAGCTAATTCACAGAAGTAGGATTTTTAGTTATTCGACTAGTCTGTCAGGCTGCATCCTGAGGGAAATCAGGCAGCATCTCTCCAGCTTGTACCAGCCAGCCCAGGCGGCCGGCTCCGCTGGCAGGTAAGCGATGCTGCGTCTGCTCCGGGAGCCGGGGCTGAGCTGCTCAGGAGAACGGCAGCCGTGCCCGGCGCAAGTGAAGAGAGTGGAAAGCTTTCACGCTTGGATGCGTATAGCCCAATTACAGGCAGATTAGCAAGTTTGGGATTTTCCACCTTTAAGTAGCAGCCCACCTCTCCTCCCCTCAGCCAGCCAAATACCGTAATATTTTATGAAACCTCTCGTGTCACTTCAGCGAGGCTGCTGCTAGACGTAGGGAGGAGGGGATGAAATAAAAGACGTAGACAAACAAAGGACAAAGGGGAAAATGCTGCTTGATTTATGTAGAGCATCCTCTGGAGAAACTCCCCCCCCGGCTCCAGCGGCAGTAAGAGGTCAGCGCTGCAGGATCAGTCCTCAGATTTGCAAAAGGAGTTTCCCTTCAATCCTAGCCTCGTTGCAGCCTTCGGGGAGCTTCGGCAGTCAGGGCTGCATGTGCCTTCCCGTTATAACTCCCTCCATGGGAATTCTCTGCCCGGGCTGGAGGCAGGACTCGGGTCTCGGACACAGTAGGATATTTCAGCCTTTCCCCTGTGCTGGGGCCGTCCTGCACAAGCCCCGGTGGGCACAGCCCCGGTGGGCACGCACTGAGCGGGCAGGTTGGTGCTTTTCCCAAGCCTCTAGGGGCTGAATGTGGTCCTGGGGGCTCCCAGAGCAGAAAAAGTGGGAGAGGAGCCTGCTGTGTGTGGGGAAACCCCTTCCTGCACCCACCGCCCCACAGCCCCGGGCTGGGACGGCCGCTGCCGCCCCACAGAGCTCACCCCTCGCCCCGCTGGGCTGATCTGCGGGGCTCTGATTGGGAGGACGGGCTGGCTGGCAAGTGGAGAGACAGAAAGGGGCTGACCCGGCGGCTCTGCCATGGGGACACGGCTCAGGCACCCTCGATGTCCCTCGCTGCCCGGATTGAGACCCCGAGCAGGCGCCAGCTCGGGCAAGGAGCAGGAGCACCGTTGGGGGCTGCAGCCCCACAGGCCACGCTGCCTCCCCCAAAACGCCATCGGGCACCGGGCCCTGCAGGTGTGGCTTCGCCATGGGTGGCTGCGCCCCTCCAGGGGGGCCGGGGGCTGGAAATGGGCCTGGCCAACGAGTCCCCGCTGGGGTTTGAAGTGCATTTCTGCACTCTGCCCCGCAGACAGCAGCACCAGTGTCCCCAGTAACCTGTCAGAAAGAGGGAAAGGGGTGCACTGACGTTGTCGCTGACTCCATTTGCTGCCGAGGACTTTTATTTCCTGACCGGATGAATGAAAAGGGTATTATCAGCAAGTTAGAGAAAGTGGGGGATGAGAAGCGTGGCGAGCACAGAACAATTCAGAACAACGGGCATCTTTCATGTGGCCGGTGCTGCCAACGGAGGAGGAGCAGCGCGGCTGCGGAGCCATCAATAACAGCGGTGGGGAGGCGAAATTGGGCAGTGGCGGCAAGAGGAAAACCACGTGATTTCGGATGCGGCTTGGCAAGAGGGGCACCGGCGCCGTGTCCCGCTGATGGCAACCAGGATTTTGTTGCATTCACAACACGCCAATCCCCGTTCCTGAAAGTTCAGAATTAGTTGCTGGGAGCTGAACAGTTCTTGGTCGCTCGTTAGTGCTGATAACACCCGATCAAAGGCCAGATATTAGCTGTGCAAATACAGGCAAAACTCTTTTGCATAAGAAACATCTTTTAAAAGTTGCAAACCTCCCCAGAACCAGCGGTTGGGAGGCATTCATTGTGTCATACGCATTAATTCAGTTGGCACATTACAATGTTAAACTAAATGACATTATTACAAAGCTGTGCTAAGAAGTGTTGACAGGTCCATATGGTAATTTTACAATGTATAATGAACACACAGACTCCTTTCTTGCAGAAATTTATAGTTCAAATCTATACCCAGGATATCCAGTTTTATTTCCAGAAACTTAAATTGACTTATTACGATGTAGTGAATGTATAAATTAGTTCCAGTAGTTAAACTGAAGCATTTCCCTACAGACTCAATTAGATTCATTAATCTACTGTGTAGACCTGTAAACGGTCCATTGTTCTTTTCCCCCCCAAAATGTCAAAAACTATTTCTCTAACTATAAAATATTTCCTACAAAAACTGTTTTAAATGGTAAGAATTATTTAATATTAGGAACCCAGATCCACAAATTATTCCAGCGCCCTTGTTCTTCTTCAAAAGAAAAATAGGGTTCAGCCCTCGCCAGGTAATTTAGTGGGATGGAGGCTGAATTCGCTCCTCTATTAAACGTAAGTCCTACCAACATAAGCCAGATCGCTTCCCACCCTCATTCAGGAGAATAAATTGGCTGGAAAGGGGATCCTTGTGTGTTTTTGTAACCTACAACACACGTTGCTCCAAGCGTTTGTGTACAACCAGATGCTGCCGAGGGTCGGCTGCAGACGCCGGTCCTGCGCAACGTCGGCACGGACCCGCGCCGGGGGTCACGGGAGAGCAGATGGTGACGCGGAAACCTCCCATGTCCCAGAGGACCCAGGCGGGGAAGGGGGCTGAGCAAACCCGGTTCTGCGCGGGGAGCATAACCTCTGCCTACAGGTCAAAGGGATGGCCCTGGAAATACCGCTTCCTCGGAACAAAATCCACTTCATTCCCACCCACCGGCACGGCTCCGCCCTGGTCCGTCGCGTCTTCCCTTCCGGTTCTGCAGCATAGTGGGGTGGATGATCCACTGCTTTGGGGGAGGGACACGGAAACAAGATCCAAGCGACCCCACAACGCCGCCTTTTACTGATGGGGCCTCACCGAGCCAGTCAAACTCTGCAGCGACAGTTGCAGGGCCCCGTTCCCAAAAAAGAGGGGTCAGAACAAGTCCTGAGAGAGCGGGTGAGCCCTGAGGCCGGAGGTGGGGCACCGCTGGCAGCACAGGCACCTCTGCGTCCCGGCCCCCGCTCCGGCTCCGCTCACCCGCGCGAGGGAGGATCCGCCGCTGCGGAACGAAGTGACCGCTGGTTGCCAGCTGATCTGCGGAAAAAGTGGTTGGGTCGGGACCTTGGTTTTGGAAGGGGGGTAGGAAGAGGGAAGGAACCCAGGAGCTTGCTGCGTCTTTGGATTCTTTGTGTTAGCAGTGTTGCTCCACCTTCTCGTTGTCAGGAGCACACGCTGCAGGGGCCTCGTTCCACACGGCGGGGCTTTCGGCAGCGGGAACCCGTTCCTGCTGGAGGAAAGACGCTCTGGCAGCAGGCACGGCGCAGGGCGCTGCTGGGGCGCAGGGGCGGCGTGCTTACGTGCCCGTCGTTTGCCAAAGCCACTGAAGCACCAAAGTCTGGACTATTGCTGTTTTCATATCTCACTGGGAATTTTCAAAGATAAAAAAGTTCAAAGTTCAAAAAAAGTTTCAGAATATCACTTCCAGCAGAAAATTCAACCCTCTCGTGGCATAGCATGAAAACTAACTGTTTTGAAAAACTCTGTATTTTGAAAGTAAAACTTTCACAACTTGTCTCCGCACAAGAAAACCGGACAGTTCAACTTTAGGAAAAATGAAATTTTGGCATCACAAAAATTTTATGGCGGCATTCGCCACAATCTGCAGCCCCTGCTGTAAGGGGTGAGAGCAGAGCTGTGCCCACCGAGTGACTGTGCTGGTGGTGATCACAGACGTGCCTCTGCCGCGGCGAGGAGGGATGGCGTTGGCACGGCGAGGGATCTGCTTCGGCTTCTTGGGCTCCAAACTAGAAGGAACCACAGAAACAGGAGCGAGGGGAAGGTGCACCCTGGGCTGCTGGGGCCTAGCCAGGACTTCCATCAAATGTGAAAACAGAAATAAAAATACAAAGTGTTTTCACAACTACTGGTCACTCACACGGATAGAAATATTTCTTGTTGTGGAGCAGGAATGTGACCTGGTTGTGGGAAAGCTCACGTGTTAGACACCGATTTCCCAGAGGACCCCCTGAAAAGTGGTTTTGGGACATTCAGAACAATGTCCTTGGTCTCCCTGAGGCCTTTGGTCCCACACTGCTCTCTGCATTCAGCTTTAGCACTGAAAGAAATGAAAACATTCCAGGAACTTCTCTGGGAAAAACTGAAAATCCAAATCACCCCCTGCAGGCTAGAAACAAGTGTGAGACACTTGACACAGAGAGTGCTGTAGTTTCCTGTTAAACTGAGGAATATTCGGAAAAGAGACATGAAGAAGCAATCCCTGGCACCCCATGCCAGCCCCGCTTCGGATCCCAGGATGCTTCTCATCTCTGGCCGCATGAGCAGGAGCTGCCCTGGGTCCACTCCTGCTCCCTGTCCCCTGGCTGGGAGCGGGGACACCAGCCCCGGGTCTGCCCTGTCCCTCCGGCACCGGGTTGCAGAAATGGCCGTGACATTCCCTACATGCTGACTTCAGCAGAGAAACGAGTCATCCCTCACGGGCTGGAACCACAAAAGCAAAACCTGGCTGTGATGGAGGAGAGTAAATTGCATTTCCTTCCCTCTCATGAATGAGCAATGAAGTTGCCTGATTCTGATTCTCAAATCTTTACTGCTGGCAATGTATAAAGCAGAAGGACTGCTGCATGATTCTCCAGATACGAGGTCAGGTTTGCAGCGTTCGTAGTCATAAAACTTTGGCTCTGACTTTTACTCTGATCAAATTTTATATGGGAGTCACCAAGAGGGAATAAATATGAAAGGCTGAGATGTCATTTAGCGTCCCTGCAAGCACGACCCTGATCCCACATCCCTGCAACACGCACAAGTGCAGATGTTGCCTGCAGGCAGACTGCAAGTTGGAGGGTGGGCTTGTGCTCTACTTTTAAAAAACGTGTAGCAGACACTGTGTTTTCACTGGCTTTTTAATAATTTAATAGTTCCTCTCCAGTCCCCTTGGCTGTATTGGAAATAACTACCATCAGCCAAGAGAAGAGCCTGCTGCAAACGGCGTGAGACTGTTAGATAGCAAATATACTCCCAGCACATCCAAAAACTGAGGTGCAGGAGGGAAGGGAGTCAGGCTGGTATCAGAGTTTTTCTCTGGGTGAGATTTCCACCCTGTCTTGCTGTGTCCTCCAGCTCAGGAGATCCTCTCCCACTCCCTCTCTCTCACGTTGGCGTTTTTCCCCTCCACGATGGCATTTTAAAAACATCGCTGTTCTGCCCAGAGGGCGACGCTGCCCTGCCTGTCGCTGACGTAAATGACCTCGGGGGGCTCGTGGAGATCGTGTGTGGGGTCTAAATCCCAGCTGGGGCTCGGAGCCCTGCCACCAGGTAGCCAATAGTCAGCAGGAGAGAACCGTGTTGTTCACCTACTCGTGCCACTGCCACTGCTGCTACCGCTGCTGTCACACGCAGTTTTGCCTTGTCATCAGCCAGAAAGAGACCTGCCGGCTGCAGCGAGGAATTTGTTGTTGCCTCTTTGTGAAGATCATGCCTGTGCTTCATGTCAGGTATTTCCCCTCCCCTTACTTGACTGAAAATTTACTGTGTAAACCAAGCAGCAGCCGTGCATTCACAAGGGAGTCACTAGTGGCCAAACGTGATCCTCTCTCTGCCTCAGCTGGCTCTACAAAATGAGAAGTTTACCACCTTCTGTGGCAAAACGGAGAATGGACTCCATGGCAGGCACGAGGTGCCAGGGGGCAGGCAGCAGCCCTGCATTAGTGACGGGGAGGGTCGGATTTGACGCTGAGGAAACTTGGGAAAATCCATGCATGGAGCTGTTGGAAAAACGTTCAGGATGTTCACTGGGGCTTAGTTGTGGCTGGGCTGCACTTGGAGAAGACGGGGGGCTGCTGGTGGGGAACACCAGTGCCTGGCGGGGGCGGCGAGGCACGAACGTGGCCTGCAAATTACAGCCCGTGAGTCAGTGTTTCCAGCGCTGGCATCGTCAACAGTGCCGTGCCGCAGCGCGAGGCGGAAAATACCCGCTTTGTCCGGCACAGGAGCCATCTGGGTCTTGCACGAGGATAGTGCCTCTCGCAGAGAGGAGCGGTCTGTGGGGACATGCCCCAGCCCCAGCCCCTGCCCTGCCTCCAACGGCCCTGGGGGCTCCCGGGGGCACCGGCACGGCTCGTGCACAACTGCAGCTCTTGCAAGCTGCAGGGGTCTTGCAGGAGCCCGTTTCCAAACTGTCCCGTTTGCTGAGATCAGACTAGATTGTTAATTAATCTGTGTTTCATTATCCCTGGGTTCGTGGGTCCCAATCAGCCACAGCTGAGTGTCACCAATCTGTCCAGGTGGCAGCAGTGGGACCCGGGACCCTGCCCAGGCCACGGTGCTCGGTGCTGCTCTGGAGATGCTTCGGTGCTGGCGCCGGAGGAGCCATCCGTGCTTGGCACCACCTGGCGCTCACCGAGGCTCCTGCCGCCCCGCCTCTGCCGGCATGGACCTGCCGCGAGCACACGGACCAGGGCAGGTTTTGGGGGTGTCTTATGCCCGGCCCCAAGCCCTCGTCCAGCGCTCGGGGTGGCTGGTCACCGCAGGCGCAGTGGGGAATCGTGCTGGACGGGGCACACAACACATCGGTGTTTGTTCCTCTCGAACTAAAATTATTTCTGCAATGGAAAGAACTTGAGCGCAGCCGCAGCAACTCTGAGTCACTCCCCGGCATTTCTGCCGGCTGATGCCTAAAGAAAGTGAACATTCATGGAGTGGAGCCTCGCTGGTGGGGAGCCCGCTTAAACGCCACAATAGGGAGATTGTGGAGGAAGAATTCAAAGCAAATAATCTGGAAAATATTTAAGATAAACGTGAACAGAGTGGCGGGGGTTTTTGCTTGTTTGTTTTTTCCCTGGGAGAACCCAGAGTGAAGCAAGAGCAACTACTGAAGCTCGGGGAGCCGCGCGTCTCCGAGGTAGAGGAATCCCAGGCAGGCTCTGCCCAGGAGAGCTGCCTTCGGGCTGCCTGGGCCGGGGGCAAAGGGGCAAGGTACCAACCGGTTGGTTGCCCATGTGTGGAAAAAGAAGTTTGTTTTATAAATGTATAAATATATAAATAAAGTCACAAATATACACGTGTGTGTCTGTATTTGAGGGGCTGTAACTGTTGTACAGACGCACCCTCTGTCACGGGGATGTTTAGCTGTGTTTAGCCTCCATGAGGGCACGTGGCCGGGCAGCGACCCCGTGGCCATCCGGGTGTCAGGGCTCATCCCTCTGGCTGCTTTTTGGGCAAAGGGGCTGGGGGCGAGGCCGGGTCCTGCAGGAAGGGTGGTGCCGCAGGTCCCGCAGCTGAGCCCCCATGAGCGCGCGTCTCTGCAGCTCTGCCCGTTCCCCTGCACGCTGTGCCCTCACGGACAGACCCAGGGTGCAGCGGCAGGACTCGGGGACCACCTGCCACTGCTTTTGGCCCCGCACAAGGGTCTGTGTCCGAAAGCTCGCCCGCTGCCCGGGGGCTCCCAGGGCACAAGCGGGATGTAGGGAGGACTCCGACACCTCGGCTCGCACAGCAGAGCTGCGGGGCACCTCGCTTCCCGGGGAACCATGGGCCGTTTGGTGTCTACGTGTTTGTCCACGAGAAGGGCCCACGGCTGGGAGCTCGCCCACCGGAGGGGCTTGCATCCTCGTCCCCAGGTCACTGCACCAGGACGCATCTTCCAGTTTAACATGGGTGCTCAGAGCCATTACACACCCTCAGTCATCTTCCACCTGCTTGCTTGCAGGAGACCGTGGTGACATGCTCCAGACTCACCCTTCTACCAGAAAAAAAAGAGCCCCAGCGAGTGGTATCCACTCCCGGCGCCCGGTGTGGTGAAGTCTGGAGACCCTCCAGGCACATCCCGCAGAACTGCGGCTGCCCTGCTCGTTTTTAAAAATAGGCTGAGCTGGCTGAGTCCTGACGTCAAAGATAGGGCTTTATCAATGTCACCTTTATGTTAGCAAACAGATTAAACGCTCCTAATATCTCGCATAATGGCATTCTGTATGGTCGAGATCACATTTGCGATAGTATATTTGATACAGTTGTAAACCTTGAAAGAATAAGGGCTGCCTAAGAGAATAGCTTTTTCTAGCTTAAACACATTACCGTTGCGGGTGTAAATCACTTGTCAGTTGATGGCAAATGTAACAGTGTTATAATCGGAGGAAAAAAGAAATAAAGTGCAGATAATCTTTTTCGCCATTTTCCTGGCAGCGTCAGCGGTGGGAGACTGACAGCCCTCCGCTTGAGTGGCAGGTGTCCTTTGAAGCGCCTGTGAATCACTATCTGCGCAGACTGTTGAAATGCATATTTCCATCCTTATCGTAAAGGAATGGATGGGCAAGATAGGTGCTGTTAACATTGCAAATAGCTCCGGAATTATTCATTGTCAGCTCCGGGCAAAGAATAGGGGGAAAGTTTTATTATTCACCGCGCACAATAGCCGGATGCCTAATGATTCCCGCTACCTTGGCAGGATTGTCTGCCGACTTCAGGCGCTCGCGGTGGGTGACACAGGTCTGGCCAAGTGTTAGAGCAAGATCATACGTCCCGGGCCCATTTTAATTTCTAATACATTAATCTTTCCCTCGCAGATGCACAATGAATATTCCGCAGCCCCTTGTTTGTCAGGAGCTGTCTGCCTTTCATCTATTCAGGTGGTTTCATTGACTCTGAAAGCGCACTTCAAAGGCCTGATCAGTCAATGACAACTGTGGCACAATAGCAGGGAGCCCCGCTCCCCCCCCCACCCCCTGCCATCGCCCCCCGCCACCCCGCCATCGGATGGACACGGCTGACACCCGCTCCCTGGGGACGCCAGGCCCCTTCCCCGCAGCCGCCCCGGGCGTTATCGCGGGGGCAGGACGGCGGCAGCGGGTGTATCGCGCCTCCCCAGCTGCCGAACCCGACCCCGCGCCGCCGCCGCGATCCCGCCGCCCGGCCCGCGCTGCATTAAAATGGATTAAGTTGGCTTAGCACTGTTCTACAAGCAAGCTGCACACACCGCGCCGCTCGTTTTTAATTTTAATCCTTTGTCTCGGCCTGCTAATTGCGATTGTTTTAAGTTCATTATCCCGACGCACACATTGCAACGGGCTGGATCCGCGCTTGTAAGCTGTGTCCTCACTTTTGCAGGTAGTGACCCCTGAATTGTCAAACGAGCCCGCGCCAGCGCCGAACAGCACACCCCGTGGTCTACGATTTGCTCCTCAGCGCTCGAGTCTTTCACCTCCAACTAATTAAGTAGCAACCCCTCAACAGCAACGGGGACAAGGACCGCAGGAGCCCCCGGGGCTGGGGCAGGGGTGGGACCCGCGGGTGCAGCTGCGGGTCGCGCTCACCCCAAAGTTGTCACAGCTCTCCCTCGTGTCCCCAGGGTGGCCGTGCCAGTGCTGTGTCCACCCCGGCGCTAAGCTCAGCCTTGGGCATTGCCGTGGACCCGGGACCAGCATGTGCAGCCACCTGTCCTGCTGGGGCACTGCTCCCCCCGGGTCCCTGCCACCCTGGAGGAAAGCTGGAGACCACCCAAACTAGGCGAGGAACACATTCACAGGACTCTTTCCTCAGTTTCTCAGGGATCCCTACGTTTGCTCAGAACCCCGTGCATCAAAAGGTGACCCAATCACCTCTGGCTTTTAGGAGACAATCTCCGATTCTGGTGACCCCACATGTAGGCAGGAGGGATTAGCTGTGGCCATGCCGGGAGGGCCGGAGATAACGGGCGCTGACACTGTGCTCCGGGCAAAGTGGCTCCAGGTGGCATCCAGAGCCCAGCTCCCAAACCCACCCTGCCCTCAGGCATGTGGGTGTGCAGGTGTGTGGGTGTGCAGGCATGCGGGTGTGCAGGTGTAGGAACATGCAAGCGTGCAGGTCTGCAGGCGTGTGGGTGTGCACGCGTGCAGCTGTGCAAGCGTGTGGGTCTGCAGGTGTGCAGATGTGGGGGGGTGGATGTGCAGGTGTGCAGGTGTGGGGGTGTGCAAATGTGTGGGTGTGCAGGGGTGTGGGTGTGCAGGGGTGTGGGTGTGCAAATGTGTGGGTGTGCAGGGGTGTGGGTGTGCAGACACGCAAGTGGGCAGGTGTGCAGGGGTGCAGATGTGCCAGTGTGCAGGTGTGCGAGTGTGCAGCCATGCAGGCACACAGGTGTGCAGGTGTGTGAGTGTGCAGGCACGCAGGTGTGCAGCCGTGCAGGCACACAGGTGTGCAGGTGTGTGAGTGTGCAGGCACACAGGCAGGCGGGTGCGTGGGCACACAGGCCCGGGAGGGTGTTCCTGCGGCGCTGCTGGCACGGCCACAGCCCGGCGCTGCCGGGACTGTGGGCAGAACGCCGATGCCAGGGGCTTCTGCTCCGCTGCTGAGCGACCTGACCGGGGAGAGGGGCCTGGTGAAAGCACCCCCAGCCCTCCCGGCACCCCGGCCGCCCCGTCCTCTACGGACAGCTTCAGCGCTGCAGGCCTGACTTGGCTGACTTGGAGTCACCCCACTTTTGGAGCACATGGGGTGCCGCAGGGCCCCGGCACAGGCGGAGGAGGGATGCTCCGAGCCCGGGCAGGGCCGTGTCCCGCTGCGAGCTGGCCCGGGGCTGTGCTCCCGGGCTGGGCTGGGATGGCGAGAAGGGGCCCGAGTTCTGCCTCCTGTTTTGCTGTATTTAAACATGTTTTTCTCCCCGCCCCTGTCAGCACGACACGGAGCGGGGCTGCTGGGACCCGTGCAGCTCTGGGATGCTGAGCCGCCCCCTTCGCCCCGACGGCCGGGGAACCCCTGTCCTGACCCCAGATCACCCGAGGTGCCTCATGCACAGTTGCATTTTAATAACCCTTCGCCGGCAGTTTCTCTGGCGGCGTTGTGCTGTGATTAACCAGGCACAGGCACACAGGGTTTGAAAAAACCCCTCTGTTGAACATTGCACCGAGGCTGGCCTGTGCTCTCAATAAAAGCTCATTAAGAAAAGATTATGAACATATAACAATACATTTTAAGTGCGCTGCAATGATCCATAAAATTGGTGTGGCTAATTAGCAGATCAAATCTCTATGAGAACTGGATCACTTTAATATCCTTGGGTAGTTTAATTCTGTAGGTATTTTACTATCCTCACATGTTTGGTAAAATTAAATAACAGTATAAATGTTCAGTGGGATTAAAACAACAGTAAAATGAAACCAAACAAAATGAGTTTATTTTGTTAATAGAATAACAGAGAATCCCAATGTTGATATAACATTACACAAAATCTAGAGCAAACACAGTCTGAATCCCAGTCTCATTTCACATGTAATTAACCTTTCCCAATCAAGCTAAGCATCCCGTATACCTCCTCCACAACGGCTGTGCACCCACGTCTCTTCCTGCATGGGGATGAGAGGCAGGCGTCAGTTCGCAGGGCTGCTGCTTCCCTGTAGCGCGGCTGGGCCGGTGCCGGTGCTGGTTCCAGTGCCGATGCCGGTGCCGGTGCCGGTGCCAGTGCCAGCGGCGCTGGTCCCAGCCCCGCGCCAGGGCAGGAGGGCGGCCAGGCAGCCGGCAGGTCCCTGCCCAGGGGTTCAGCCCCAAGGGGCCGTGGGATCGGGGTGCTGGGTACCCACCGCTCTCCCTACTGCTGCCCGGGCTGTGCCGGAGACCCCCTGTGCCTGGGAAAGCCCCGGCACAGAGGCCAGGCAGGAACACGCTGGGGCACCTGGGAAGATCCAGAAGAGTTGAGGTGCCCCAGTGCTTACGCTCCTCTTTGGGGAACAGAATTTTTTTCCCTTTTTTACTCTCCTTCAGATAAGCTTCTGGACAAAGACGTTCCTGCAGGTGGGTTGAATCTGCACTCTTTGTGCAAGTCGTTATTAAAAAAACCTCTCTGGGGTGAGACATCAAAAAACCAGGGACAAAGTTTTTTTGTCATTTTACTTTGCTTGAATAAAGAAAAAAAAACCTGAAAAAATATTTTAAAATCAATCAAAAACCTGAAAACACCTTCGCTTTCCTTCCATACAAAATTCAAATGCTAAAAAATATTTTCTTTCATTCTGTTTTCAAGGGTTTCAGCCTCTCCATTTGTCAGTTAAATTGCACTTCGGCAACTCTGGTGAGATAATGAGTCCTGAAACATATAACCATGTTATTTTTAATATCAATAGTTAATGTTTCTGAACAGCAATTTGATATTTTAGAGCCCAGCTACAATTTCAGTGAATAAAGAAGATAAAACTGCGTAGGACCTACACTTACAGAAGAACTGGAGAAGGTAATGAATTGCTTGGTACTTCCGGACCAAGGGACAGGAGCGTCAGCAAAGTCCATCCGTCCTGTGCCTCGCTGCCCCGAGCCTTCGGCATCTGGCCCTGGGTACCAGCGGGGGGCAGACACCGGGGAGGGTTGGTGCCGTGCCCGCCCAGGGGCCCGAGCCATGCCCGAGGCAGAGGGTGAAAGCCTCCTGGGCAGGGGACGCCGCGGGCCTGACCCCTGCTCCCAAGCCGCTCTGTCCTTGCACCGGTGGCACTGGAATGGAAAGGCACGTCCCGCACACCCACCCCGCTCACCCGGTCCTGCGGTGCGCCCGCGTGGCTCGCGAAGTGTCGCCTGGTTTTGTCCACGTAGCCGGCTGGTTTTGCACTACTGACATGAAAACTCGTGCTGATTATGAGTTCTGTTTATTTCGGTATGTTTTGTTCCTGCCTCCTCACCACCAGCAGCTTCCGTTTGTGCTGCTGTTTATCAAGAAACACCATGTGAAATTTAATAATAACATAATTATGGTCCTGAGGGAACTGGTGGATGAAGTTGGTAAGCCGCTATCCATCACATCTGAGAAGGTGTGGCAATCCACCAAAGCTCCTGCTGACTCCAAAAGGGGAAACACAACCCTCAGTTTTAAAAAGGGAAAAAAGGAAGTCCCAGGGAATTATAGGCCGGTCAGTCTCACCTCTGTGCCCGGCAGGATCATGGAGCAGATCCTCCGGGAACCTGTGCTAGGGCACATGGAAAATGAGATGATTTGGGACAGCCAACAGGGCTTCACCCAGGGCAAGTTGTGCCTGAGAGATCTGGTGGCCTTCTACGACGGGGTTACAGCGTTGGTGAAAAGGGAAGAGCAGCTGATGTCATCTACCTAGGCTGTCCTGCACGGCATGAGGTTCAGCAAGGCCAAGTGCAAGGTCCTGCACTGGGTCAGGGCAACCCCAGTATCAACTCATAGAAAGGCTGGGCAGGGAGTGGATCGAGAGCAGCCCTGGGGAGAAGGACCTGGGGGTGCTGGTGGGTGGGAAGATCAACACGACCCAGCAGTGTGCGCTCACAGCCCAGAAAGCCAACCGCCTCCTGGGCTGCATCCAGAGCAGCATGGGCAGCAGGGCGAGGGAGGGGATTCTGCCCCTCTGCTCCGCTCTGGAGAGAGCCCCCCTGCAGGGCTGCCTCCAGCTCTGGGGCCCCCAGCACAAGACACACATGGATCTGCTCGAGCGGGTCCAGAGGAGGGTCATGAAGATGCTCAGGGGCTGGAGCACCTCCCCTGTGAGGACAGGCTGAGAGAGTTGGGGCTCTTCAGCCTGGAGAAGAGAAGGCTCCAGGGAGACCTTCTAGCGGCCTCCCAGTGCTTGAAGGGGGCTGCAGGAAAGGTGGGGAGGGACTCTTGATCAGGGAGGGTGGTGACAGGATGAGGGGTAACGGTTTCAAACTGAAAGAGGGGAGAATTAGATGAGATATGGGGAAGGAGTTCTTCACCCTGAGGGTGGTGAGACACTGGCACAGGTTGCCCAGAGAGGCTGTGGCTGCCCCCTCCCTGGCAGTGCTCAAGGCCAGGCTGGATGGGGCTGGGAGCAACCTGCTCTGGTGGGAGGTGTCCCTGCCCAGGGCAGGGGGGTGGGACTGGATGAGCTTTAAGATCCCTTCCAGCCCAAACCGTTCTGTGTTTCTATGATAATTTAGAACAATAATTACATTTTTATTCAATAGCTATGGGAAAACACTGAGTTGAATAATGAGATAAAAATGAGTGTTTCAGTCCTAACAGGACATTAATCAACATATTAACTGTGTGGGCAAACTGATTTGAGGCTGTTATGGCTTAATTTGTCTCAAAATCATTATTTTTTATGTATTGCATAATGTACTTTAAAATATGTGTTGGAGTGATTACATGTAAGCATTACAGTTGCACAGAATAGATGCTATGCTTTATTCTGCCGTGAATTATAACTTTTTCATTGTAGCCAGCCAAAGTCCGCGCTTGCTGACACTCTGGCATTTGGGAGTCAGGCTGGGATAAGGCTGAAATCTTCTACTTTATATCTTATCCTCTACAGGATATTGTTTTCTTAGCGCTTGTGTTTCTGAAGCCTCTGAATTAGCATATTTTATTTCTCTGAGCAGCATCCCATTGGCTATGAAGTCTTTCGCCCCTCTTGGCTTTCCCTGTTAGTTTTTCTGGCTGCTGGTCGGGATGACTGATGCGGTGGTACGCTATCGGAACCGGTAAGCCCTCGGCAATTCGGCACTTAGCAATGCTAATGTCAGATGCCAGACGAACTGGATGTCGGACAAAGAGCAGCGCGGTTTCAGCATTGTGTGGGGCGCAGAGCTGGCTCTAAGTCCACGTTTCAGGAGACAATGATCCAGGAGGTGCTGAAAGGCTGGTGGGACACAGGATGGGCCCTAACGGGTAGTTCGGTGGGATTCTCGTAAAGGAAATAAAAGCTGAGGTAAATGTGCTCCCTCTGGACGGCTGCTTTCTCTACCAAGCACCCAGAGCCTTGTTTGAAGTGCTGCAAATGCATCTGATGTGCTCAGCCATGAGGATTTTCCCCCTTGGTGTTTTATTTGCGCATTCCCAGCGGATGTTTGTGTCCACCCAACCTGGCAATCCGCACTCGGAGGTGCAGGTCCTAAGCGGATCCCACACGCTAGCACCGGGCTACCTCAAGGTCACCTTTTCCCTGGCCCTTCTTGAACTCTCAGTGCTTAATTTAAGGTTTATGAACCTATGGGGAATTTTTTACAGGAGGACTGGAATCGCTGCCAGAAGCATGCAGGCACATACTAGTGGGGGTGAGAGGCCCCCTGCCCCTGAGCAAACCCCCTGTGGTCGGGGGCCACGTCTCCCTGCGGCCCCATGGGATGGCTGGGACTTGGCTGGGTGGGAGCTGCGGGAAGGGGCCTGAAACTGCTCCTAAGCTGAGGTCAAATTTGAGAAACCCTTTGAAACGGGACATGGCGGATTTCACAGTTGAGCTTCTGAAGCGCAAGAACTCAGAGCCGGGATTCCCCCGCGATGCTCAGGCAGGAAGAACGCACACCCTGGCACCAAACGCCACCTTTGGGTTTTGGCTGAACAAAATGTTTCAGGTTGATTCAAATAGCATTTAGGGGCAGGGGAAGAACCGGCTTCACCTCTGTTTTGTCAATAAAACCCCTCACGTCACAATTTCTGTTTCTGTTGGACCGAAAGCAGGATCCTTGGTGGTGCCAGCAAACCCCAGTGAGTTATACCCCCTCGGCAGCCAGGGACCCCCAGCACAAGGTGCTGGTGCCCGGTGGGTGCCTTTGGGGTCATGTCCCAGCAGCAGAGTCTGCGATCGCCAAGTTTAAAGTGCTGGTGTGACCTAGACCAGTGCCTGGCCTTTGCTTGGGGCGTCTTCAAAGTGTTTGCAGGTTGCTGCTGTAGCTGCTGACTTGTAATTATTTCCCCAGTTCAACTTCCAAACAGGTGGAAACGGATCTTCCCTGACCTTACAGTTGGGGAGAAAATCAAGCAAAGCGCGAGGGGCAGCAGAACCCTTCAGAAAGCCGGGACCATCAGGCTGAGCTCACGTTCAGCAGCGGTGGCTGGCCGTGACCTGGGCTGTGGGCACGCAGCCCTGTCCAGTGTGCTCTGGCAGGGTGTGCAGTGGCTGTTCTCTGTACTTTTATAGCAAAACCAAATATCAACAAGAGTTTAAATTCCACTTTCTCAACAAGATATGCACACAGGAAGGATATTAGCTGACGCGCAGCCCTGCAAAGCATGAGTGGGCTTGCAAGCTGTGACTTTGCAGGCAGGACAGCCAGATCCCCTGCCACCTCAGCACGGTGGGCAGCTGGTGCGCTGCCAGGAACTGCATACATGGGATGGGCTTTGCTGTGGCGTGGGGGGTTTGCTGTGGTTTGGGGGGTTTGCTGTGGAGTGGGGGCTTTGCTGTGGCGTGGGGGGTTTGCTGTGGTTTGGGAGCTTTGCTGTGGCGTGAGGGGTTTGCTGTGGAGTGGGGGCTTTGCTGTTGCATGGGTCTCCTGGATGGGCTCTGGGATCGGTGAGAGGGGTGCTCTGCACAGCTCCAGTGCCGGTGTCACATGCGTTCATCTCCGCTGAGAGGGAGTTTCCAGGGAGAGGGGACCCCGGTGCTGGGGGAGCCCACTGAGGGTGAGCCCGGGCGGGCAGCCAGCTATAGCTGGGGGTGTGCAAAGGCCAGTTTCTGGTTTAAAAAAAACCTTCCCTGCTGCACGGGGTGTATGACTTTCTTCTTTGAAGAACACCAGAATTGCAGCGGTCATTCCCGTTTGGTTGTGCTGGCGCTTTTGCCGGTGCCGCTGAACGACACGGGCAGCCACCCGACAGGACTCGGCCGCCCGGCAGCGAGTGACCGGCAGCACCGCCGCGTTCCTCTGACACCAGCCGTCACCGGCCCGGTGGGCTCCGGGGCAGCTCTGGCATGGGAGCGCCGTGGAGCGCTGTTAGCAGGGGGTTTGTTAGAGGTGAAACCAGGTCGCCATAAATGAAATCTGCTGGTGTAGCTCCCGGCAGGTGAGAGCGTTCCAATGGCTGGTGTGGATGAGCACCTGGTTCTGCACCGTCCCTGTGCCGGGGGAAAGCACGGCCCCTCTCTCTGAGCCGGGCAGGGGACATCAGGTTGTGGTTGGAAGTGTTTCTTCCCGAAGAAAGGAAGAAGGTGAGTTTCAGAGATCTGACAGAAACTCAGCCAAGGGTTTGTCTCCACCTCGGAGGTGAGCCCGGCCCCCGGAGGAACCCGGGGCTGCTCCTGAAGCTGCCCCACGCCTGTGCCACCAAGCAGGGACCTGGGTGCTCGCCCCCGGGAGCAGTGAGCTGCGGTGGGCTGACGAGCGGGGTCACCGAGTGCAACCCGGGAGATACCCGAGGGGCGCCCAAAGGATGTCCCAAAGGAGCATTTTCTCCAGCTCTGGCTTAGCTTCATGCCTTACCCACCCCTCCCCGCGTTCGGAGGCGCACTGGGGTGCTGCCGCCTGGGTGGAGCGAAGTGGAGCAGCGTCTGCGGGCTGGGGGGGGACACACTGGGGACCGCCTGGGCTCTGGGGAGTCAGCACCGGGACAAACATCCCTCCCCGAGCCCAGCGCTGGCCCCGCGCCACCCGTCCCAGCTCCCAGCACCCGGGTCCGCACAGGCAGGGCCCCTGGGGACGGAGGGGTGCCCGCAGCTCCTTTTCCTTCCCGACGTGGAGCCGCGGGTCCCTCCTTCCCCATTCAGGGGCTGAGCCCCATCCCTCCCCGTGCGACAGCCAGGGGAAACCCACCCGGCGAGGCGCTTCGGCCGAGCAGGGCGCCCCGGGCAGAGCAAACCGCAGCCGCCACCTCCCCTTCCCCAACCAGCGGCTCGCGGGGCCGGGGTGGGAGGGCGCCGGGCTGTGATGTGTGACAAATCCCGGCGATGACAGCAACATGTAAATCTCTGGTATTATCGGCCCTCATCTGAGCGTCGGTACAAGGTACACAAGTTGAAGGATTAAGTGGTGGGAGAGGGCTCGGAGCCGGGAAGGTGCTGCGGGCTGGCGTGACGCTCTGATTAAGACACTGACAGAGTGCACAAAACCCCATTTGTTGGCGTGACATGTCAGATGGATGAAGAATCAGTCTTTGTCTGCGCCAGTTCAGTTTTCTTTCAAAAAGCCTTTTAGATCAGCTGCAGGAAAAACAAGGAGGTAAGTAGCCCATTGATTTAATACGAGCAACACGCAAAGTACATAATAACGAAAATCAGAATCCTTTCATGGCATCAGGAAGGGCAGCGAACAATGTGAATTAACGCAAGCCGCGTTTCCCCCAACTTTTACCTCCAAAAGTAGTTCACATTATATGGCTAATTCCCCTTCCACCCATGACTAAATTGTGTACTGAGCTTTACTTTTGTTTGACATCAAAAAGTAAATGATAGAAAATTGGATCCAACAATATGTTCTGATTATTCCTGCACTACAGACTGTTCCCTCAATGTGACAAACCGTGTTTATCCCACTAGGGAGAAAGGGGGAGGGATCCCTTAGGGTTTATCGGCATGTGCGGTGCCATTAAGTTAAATAGCCATTTAACACTGTCAACGATATTTTTATTTCTCTTTTTCATGATTATTAAGATTTTCATTTGTAAAATCTTAACTAAATATAGTTTTGGTATGGAGAAATAAAAGTTATTTTGGGAATGACTGCTTTAGTAGAGAAAGCTACTTTATTTCTCAGGCCCTTCTCCCTCCACGTTACTATTTACCTCCCCGAGGTGTAATTCCTCTGCGGTCTCAGAAATTGCCTTCTTTGGCCATTCTGCATATTCAGGTCTACAAACTGCAGTGCAAGAATTGTTACCCACTCCTTTTGTAATTTGGTCAACTCTTTACTTCTGTGGTAGAAACCCTACCATGCAATCCCACGTCAGCATTAAGGGGGTTTTTCACGTATTCAGTTTTTTTAGTATTTATTATTATTTATTATATATTTTTATTATTTATTATCTCATATACATTTATTATTAACAATATTTTTTACTTTTCAGCATGGACAAGGACACTGGACTCCTGGCTGCCCTGTCCTGGCTCACCCCAAGCCCACCGCAAAAGCCAGAACAAGTATTTTCCCTGCTATTCCTGCCTGGCAAAGCTTCAGGCGCTGTCCTGGACCCGTGGCAGGGACACCCACAGCCCACCCAGAGCCAGCCACTCGGGCAGGATGGCCCCCTGGTGCTATCCTTTGGAGGAAAGGTTTGGTGAAACAAATTCCAAATCAATTTACGACCTTATCCGAAAGGATGAAACTCCGCAGCACCTGCCGTGTAACTCGGAGGCTGTTCTACACCAGGCAGTGTTGGTCCTTGGAGATCTCCCTGCCTCTCAGAGGCGTACGTGCAGCCTCTGCTGCAGAGGACGGAGCGCTGACCCGATCTCTGTGCCATGGCTCGGCTCTGCCGGGGGATCCATGAGCGTATCGGCACCGTGGCACGGCGGGCGGGTGGAACTGACGCTCTGGGAGCTTCCCGCCAGTTTGTGTAGGGCTGTCACGAGGAACGTGCCCAGGACCAGTGCCCCAGGCAGGTACCGGTACACAAATTCCTTTGGATCTGGACAGAATCCAGCAAAAATAAGGTTTAAGGGGCGAAAATCATGAGGAAGGTCACATGATGGCTGAGTTTATGCCACAAAGCACGGTAGAGTTGCCTCGAAAGCCCACTGAAATACCCAACGCGGGTTTCTGCACGTCGAAGTGGAGTCAGCGGTGCCCGGCAGAGACCTGCACGTGGCTGGGAAAGCTGCACGTGTAAGGGAGCGGCCCCGAGGATGAGAAGAGAAACCGTTCGGTCCTCCTGATGCCTGAGCACACTCACACACATTTTGTAAAACACATCCTACCAAATAGGGCTGTTCACAGCCCTCACACCTAATAACACCTAACGCTGCGTGCCCAGGACCCTGCCCCGTGTCCCTGTCTTGCCTGGCACTGCACCCCACCAGTGAACGGGGTCTGGGACCTCAGAAATCAGTGTATGGGTGTTGTGATTCGGTTCGTGCTGAGGCACTCCATTCCCCACCCATAAACACATACGGCATATTTTCCTTTGCTTGCTCTATAAACCCTCTTTTGAAAGTCTTCTGGCTACAAGTCTGACATGCACAAAGAGGAGAAAAGCACCCGCTCTGTACCAGCAGATTTGCAAAGCGGTGCTGGGGACCCTTTGCCGCTCCCTTTGAAGGCTGGAGCCTGGATCTCCCTCCAGCCCCAGCTGGAGAGAGGTCTGTGGCAGCCCCGAGTTGCTGGTACACAGGAGATGGTATTTTGACAAACCTGATGGCACTTGTCGCTGAATCCGCAATAGCTGGGCAGTGAAGGAACACGGGAGACGTTGCACAAAATACCGCTGATGTTTAAAAATCCTAGACCGAGTTAAAGAAGAGCAGGTGTCATGTACTACTGCAAGGTATTTAACCTCAAACTTTAAAGTTGGTAAATATTTTACTACATAGTAATTTTCCACTGCTTACCCGTTTCTACACACTTAAGAAGAAAACCGTAATGGGTAATGCTGAGGGGCTGATCATTTCTGGCTGTGTTCCCCCACCTATAAAACCCAGGAGGAAAGTGTAGAGAGAAAACACCGTCAGTGGCTACTTGTGCAGCATGCTTTGACTCCCCAGATAAGGGATCCCTTCTACTCCCAATTGGACTCAACGTTTTCCTTAAAATTTGCATTTTCTTGTGCATGAAAACCTCAGGACCAAAAGGGCCGAGTTTGACCCCTCCCCCTGCACACCTCACGACGAACTACCCGTTTTCCTGAAACCTTTCCCCAAACTCAGCCTTTAAAAACCCCGCACCCGGGTGAATTCCTGGGGATTCCTCTGCGGCGATCGGCAGCGACGGAGCCCGGGCGTGCGGTAGCTCCGCGGCCCGGGGGGGTGTGCGGGGATGCCGGGACCCCCGCGGGACACCCGCCCCCCGCACCGGGGGCACCGGCGGCTGCTGCCCCCGCCTCAGCACCGAGGCAGCACCGGGCACCGGCGGGGCGGGCAGGAGCCGCGGGGGCGGCTGCCCGGTGCCCGCCGCCCTCTGCCCGTGTCCCAGTGCCCGGGTCCTTGTCCCGCCGCCCGGTGCCCCCTGCCCGGTGCCCGTGTCCCAGTGCCCGTCGCCCGGTGCCCGGTGCCCACTGCCCGTGTCCCAGTGCCCGGTGCCCAGGTCCTGGTCCCGCCGCCCGGTGCCCGTTGCCCCCCGCCCGGTGCCCCCCGCCCGGTACCCGGGCCCGGCCGCCCGCCGCTCCGCCGAAAGAGGGCAATGTTGCCGTGCAGAAGCGGCGACCGCCCGCGCCGCCTCCCCCCGCCGCCCCCCGCGGAGCCCCGCGCCCGCGGCCGCCCCGTCCCCCTGCCCCGTCCCGCACCGCCCTCATCCCCCCAGCGGGTCCCGCCGCCGCCGGTTGCGCTGCTGTTGGGGTCCCCCGCAGCGCGCTGGGGGCGGCCAGCGGGAGCCCCCCGGGCCGCTCCCCGGGGCTGCCCGAGGGCTGCGGGGCGGAGGGAGCCCCCCTGGGCCGGGGGGGGCCGCGCCGGGCGCCCGTCCGTGCCGACACCGGGTGCGCTCCGCTGCCGGGGCCCGTCGGGCTGGAGACGGAGGGTTCGCCCGTGGCCGCCCCGGGCGTTCGCTCCCCGGGGGGACGGGGGCTCCCCGCAGGGCACGGAGCTCTCCGGCCCGGGGACACCGGCGACAGCCCCGGGGGAAGCTGCGTCTGCTGGGCGGGGGGGGATGTGCTCCGGGGAAGCCCCGTTGGACACGGGCGGAGCCGCCGGTGGGCTCCGCGGTGCGTCTCTGGAGTCAGAGCTCTTACACCAGCCGTCTCATTTCTGCCGCCTCGCCAGCGCCTGGCAGCAGCCGTCCCCGAGAAAGTCTGTTATTAAAAGAATAATAACTGTATTGCAGGTTTCTGAACCCAAGATTGTATTTTCTTCCTCAAATATTCATTAAAAATATAGATTGTATTTTATTGAAAGTGGCCTTTAATGAATAGTATTCTTGTTTGCGTACAAGGAGTAGCTTCCAGTGCAATTCTCTGACAGTAATTGTGGTCTGAATTGAGACTGCACAATAACCGAGTGCAGCTAATGGCTATCCTGTGGATTGAGTGCTCCACTTTTGTCATTATCAGGCTACTTTTTAAGATGCAGAAATTAGTTAGGCCAGCAAAGAGTTAATTACGGTCCTGTGACAGGAAACCCTCAAAGCACATTAATTGTGAAGAATTCTTTGTCTTTAATGCAAAGCAGAAATTCGAAGGACCTTGGCAGATGATATCATAGAAGTAGTCACTCAGAGCACCGTTTGAAAGAGAGAATAAAAAGAAGCGGTGAGTACCCAAGGAAACCCTCCTGGTAATCAAACTCCTGTCACTGCAGCGGGCAGGAATAAATTTGGAGGCATATACTCCTCGCTGTGCTGCTGAAGGAGGAAACAGGCACCTAGGTACAGGCTTTGCGACTCTGCTCGTTTTCCAGGCGCACTTTTCTGGCTCTCACACCTTGGCAAAGGCACATTAAAATAAAAAAAAAGCCTCCAAACCTCCAGACTGGGATGCTGAGGCTGTGCTGGCGGTGGGACACAGCGCAGTGTGGAACGTGAACGTGCAGACTTTTAACCTCCAGCCAGATCTGCTCCGGGCCGAGCTCTTGGCGGGGGTCCCACGCACCCGCCTTGCCACCTTTGCAGCACGTGGCAGCCCCAGTCCCGCACCAGCGGCTCCGGCCTCAGAGGATGCTGCGGGTGCGGGAGCAGCATTGCCTCCGTGCAGCGCTGGTGGCCACGGGACTCGCCCGCCTCTCAGCCCTCTGGTACCTGCTGCCAGGTATCCTGAGGGGCCTGGGGCAAACAGAAGCACCACATCCCCTTTTGGGGGAGGGAGTGGGGGAGAAGAACCCCAAAGAAGCTGCGTGAGTTGGCTTCGCACCAAGAACAAATCAAGTCATCGTGTCCTGCGCGTTGGCGTTGCCACAAGATCTGTGAGTAATTGTTGATTGCTGGGCTGAGGAGGAGCAAAAATTATCAGCACAATCAGAGACGGTGTAATTAACTGCAGTATGTAAAAAATAAATTAAATAACACCTCCCTAATGATCAAACACCATGGTGAGCGGGGGGGGGTCATACGGCAGGTCATGTAGGTCCCTGCATGGGGAGTGCCGGCTGGTGCCGTGGCTGGGCTGGTGGCCAGGCATCCGGCAGCCCGCGGTTCAGCGCCGGCGCCGGGTCCGGCAGCACTGGGGCGTCAGGGCAGAGGATAATGACACCCTCCACCGCCGTTATGGGGAGATGTGGGGTGCTGGCTCGGGCAGCCGGGAGGAACGCTGGGCAAGTCACTTGCCCGCTGCCCACGCTCCTCTGTAGGCGTTGCCAGCCAGGCCGGGCCTTTAGCTGAGGGCAATGAGGCCGTATCACAGGCTCTGCTTCATTATTAAGTGCTCTGCTAATGCGTTTATTGGTGGAACTGGGTCGTGGAAGACGTGGCGGGACCATTTGAAACCTGGCGGTGACATTGCAAGGGCCCTTGTCACACAAACCTCAGGCGGCGACAAGGATCTACCCGCAGGACAGGTGTTTCCTACCCGCAGGAGAGCCGCAGCAGCACCCAGAGATCCAGTCCTGCCTATTTTCAAATGGAACAAGGTCGAATACACAAAAAGCCCCAGCCAGCCCTACGAAATAGTTCTGCCCTAAAATCAGCTTGAAAACAAAGTAGAGGAACAGACATTATGGGGCAGCTTCCGTTAAAAAAGTAGTTACTGTCTGTGTGGGAGCAGAGTTGCTGCGCGCTGTGGGGCGCGGTGGGAGGCGTGGTGGTCCACAGCCTGCGGCCAGCGAGGCCGATGCGAACACGGGGCCCTGGGGAGTACGAGGACAGAGGAGGGGGCACAGCGGGGTCGGCACGCCAAGCCTGAGCCCCCCAGCCCCCGGCCCACCCGAGCACCGAGCCAAGGCAGAGCCTCGTCTGGGCGTCGGGGCAGGACCACAGGGGCAGGGCGGCCCCGTGCCGCTGCAGTCTGTCCAACAAACACCGTTGCCTCAATGGCAGCAGGAATTCAGAGGATTTCCCCCCTTTCGCTCATCACTTTCTTGGCTTCGACCCTGCACCATGGACGTCGATAGAGCCCTGACCCTTGCAGGTTAAGGAAGTGCCAGGGATTGGGGTTGAATCCTCAGCTGGCTGAAAACTGAGTCACGCTCTGATCAATGCAGCCCATTCTTCATCGTCAGCAGCATTTAAGGGATGATAAGGGGGCTGAGAAGTTGGATAACAGCGTAAGACAATATTAGATTGTTACTTTCAGTGATGGGTTAAGAGAACTTTCAGTTTCATTAAACCGCTAGCAGCCAGTTTGCACTCAACGTTGGTTTTTTCCAGTTGTTGCAAAGTTTCTCCCAGCTTATTTGCTAATTTAGCGTAACAGCTTAAATAAGTCAGAATCAGATAAATAATGTATCTTGCCAAGCAGCCCAGGCTTTTCCCATTGCAAACGATGAATAAACCTCCTCTCATTCAGAGCAGTACTTATACACTTATAAGTACAAACTCTGTAGAGAGGGACAGGTTGAGCACTACTATACTTGGGGCTTCTAGAGAAAAAAAACAGGCTTCAATGACAATGTTTTTTGCATAAATGTTTTCCATTGGGATTTAATTAATCAATTTTCGTGCAAAGCATTAGTATGGGAAGCCAGTACTGCCTGGTTGCTGCTACGTACGTTTCTAACAGGATTGGCTTCCCAGAAAGGCCGCACGACCCTGAGGAGTCACGCGAGCCTCTGGTGCTGGCCAAGACGCGACTCTGCCGCTCCCTTCTCCCCACCCGAGCCCGTCCCCCCCGGCAGCGCCTGCACGGGGCCGTTGTTCCCTTGTGCCGACAACTGGCTTTGTCTCCAGGCTTTCATCAGGATGGGAAGCGCAGGAAATTTCGGCTGTCACTCCCGTTCGCTGTTGGAAGACAAAGCGCTGTTCCAGAGGAGGATACCCATCATCTTAACGTGTCAGCTTTTGGGCTCCTTTGAAGGTGAATTTATGCACTGCCAATTGATCTCCGACGTTATTGAACTCGACAGTGAGTCAAAGAGATGTTGTGAAAGTTCAATGTGGACAGTTCCTGTATGTTAAAATACATAAACACAGGAGGATGTGATCAGACCGGTGGCTCTCATTCACTCAAGGCCAATTCCTCAGCCCTTGAGACAAAGCTGAAAGTGGCGTTGTGGTGTGGGAGCTCTAGCTTTGCTAACATCCAGCCTTTTTTGGTGAACCAATGATATCCATAATTAATTCGAAATGTTTGAGCCCCGTTCAGGTCTGTGTAGAACCCAACATTCAGCTCAGATCCGTAGAAGGCTTCACAGAGCCTTTCACAGCACCGTTCGTCCAACAAAGGTTGTTTCTGTTGTCTGATGCCCCTGGACAATTCTCAAGCAGAACTGTGCCCTCAGCTGCAGTCTGCAGTTAGGAGTTTGTGGTGACTAATGAGCCGTGGAAAATCATGGTGGTTTTCTGAGTGAATTGGAAGCGTGACCCAAGCATTTGGTGCAGAGCTAACACGGCGCTTCCCAAGCCTCTGGGCAGAGACTCCTTGGACCGGGTGGGCAGCGGCCGCCCAAAGCAGCTGCCCAACCCTTCGGGTGAAGCTGCTGGAGGCAGGAGAAGAGCAGGCAGAAATCGTGCCATTCCCATGGTGTATAAGCCGACGGTAGGAAGAAACAGTTGGCCCAAGACCCACCAGCACAAGAAAAATGGGCACCACCCGCTGTGCGAGGGGCTTCCCTGCGTGGGATGTGCGGCGTTTGGGAATCTAATTTAGGAGGAAACTCTCCAAAGGTTATAGAAATGTGTGCTTCACACCAGCTAAAGCCTTAGCTCTCCCCATTTACAGAGCTGAAGGGGGAAAATTGGTTTGAAGATGCTATCTGAGCTCATCTCTAACCATCTCTCTTCACTGGAGGAGCCTCCAGTGGTCCTTTGTATCTGCATCAGATGCTGTGCTGTCTGGTGCATGAAAGAGAGAGAGGTCTCGTCACAAATTACTCTAGTAATTCTTTTCCAGAACTAATTAACTTAAAAGGTACTGTACTGATTGCAGAAAAGGTGATATCAGAAGCTTAAGAAGTTGAAAAACAAAATTAATCTACGTTTGAGGAAGGCTCTCTCTTTAATCTCAAGTTTGTGATGTACAAAATACTCCAAATGGAGCATATTGAAGCAAATTATGAATATCCTTTTTTTTTTATGTTTGAAAAGCCACTGTATCTGTGAGAGGAATGAGAAGGGATATCGACAATTTCCCCTTCCACTTCCACTTGCCTCTTGGATCTTTTCTGATAACACGAGACATAAGTTGCACAGCTCTGGCGCGTGGGGCCACGCTTGGTGCTAATTCACCCTCACACCGTCCCAGGGGGCTGAGCTGTCGGGGCTCTCAGTGAGGTTGCCACGGCCCCGTGGGGACAGACCCCAGGGCTCGCCATGGGTGAGCCCCTCCTTGTCCAGAGGGAGAGGCAGCAGGATGGAGACAAAGCCTGTCCCCAGGTGCCACGCTGGTGTCCCCCCGCTCACGTGCGCAGCACCGCACCCGGGGGTGCCCGCTGCTGTGGGCCAGTTCCTCTGCTTTGTCCGTGTGCTGAGAGCACTGGGCTGACAGATTGCTGTGTCCTCTGGAACATCGGTGCCATTAAACCGTCCTCTGCTGTAATGGCACACGGGACCAGAGTCAGCCCGTGGCTCTGGGTCACCAGAAATGTTTTCAAAATTGTTCGTTTGTTAATTAATTCCGCTACACATCCCATAACGTAACTGGCGAAGAGCCTCTCCAAAGTCGGAGGTGAGGCTGCTCTGTGTGTGTGCACAACGGGGAAGGGGTTTTCACACAGGCTGGATCCTGCAGCATCGGCACGCTGCCGCCCCAAACCATCGGCACGCTGCCGCCCCAAACCATCGGCACGCTGCCGCCCCAAACCATCGGCACGCTGCCGCCCTGAACCCTGTGCCTCTGCCAGGCCTGGGCAGGAGCTGTGGCGTGGGCAGGGTGGAGGCGTGCAGGACCCCGCGGTGACACGGGGCCGCGGTGCTGGGTGGTCCCGTGGGCAGCAGTTCTGCCCTCCCCCGGCCAGCCCGCAGAGACCAGCTTCGCCCACCTCTGTCCAGGACAACGTGGGGTTTTAGTGTTTTCCAAGGGGCTCCATTCCCAGCTGGCAGCTTGGTATTTTGAATAAAAAAACCCCACACCACTCTTTGAGTATGATGTTCACGTAACTTCCCTACAAATCATAAAATGAAACTTTCAAGCCTGATTCCTTTAAATTTGGCAGCACTCTATATTTCAAACCATTTTGGATGTTGCCGGCAATATTTCTCTCTTTCATCCTATTTTCCCGCACTGTCCCCGTTCTCCTTTTCCATCCATCCTGCTTTACCCTCTGACTGCAGTAACGTCTCCAAAGCTTTGCATTTACACCCACGCGGGTCCAGCGTTGCTCTGATTTACACCCAGGGCGGGAAGAAAACCAAGCCCGTGGAGCCAAACAAAGCCCGTGGCGCTTCCCGGCAGCCCTGGGCGGTCGGTGGTCGGAGATGGGCAGGAGAAGCCGGGCAGGGGCTCCCCAGCTTGGGGGTTGTGCCAGGGGCCCAATCCCAGCCTTCTCCCCTGCGTCCCCTCACACCAGCCACAGCTTCTAATGAGCTTTCCTGATGGAGTAGGAAGATGGATTATATTTTAATACCTAGAGACTAAAATTAGTTTATATTTTAGCAAGTTAGCACTTCTTAGCAGCCGGTTTACTCGTGAAGCTGCAAAACCCGTGAGCTCGCCATGAATCACGCGCCGGTCGTTGCCGTTCAGAACCGAGCGGTTGGGCTGCCTGGGTCACGGCAGGGGCGGACGGCGATCTGCGCGGCCAGAAATCACAGCCCCTGCCCCGCTGCCGCGTCGCTCCTCGTCTGCTCCTTGGTCTTCATGTGATAAAAGAGTGTGTTTTCTCATTTATTTGTGGCAATAAATTGATTATGGATTTATTTCGGAAAAGCAGGAAAGGGTTGTCTGCTCAGACACAAAGGGCTTTGCCACGCCGTGAGTGGGACAGAGGGGTTTCGGACATGTCGGCCGGGAAGAGCAGGCGGTGCTGGCGGCTCCCAGGGGCAGTACGGGGGGGTCCTTCCCTTGCCCCCGGCCTGCCTGATGCTGGGCACCGCTGGGCACCGCTGGGCACCGCTGGGCCTTCCCGCACCCACCCAGGACAGGTTCCTCACGAGACGTTCATAGGTGGCAAAGGCACCTAAACCTGAGTTGGTTTAAACATCGTGGGCCCTGTACTTGCCTGGGACTGTTTACTAATAAATCAAAAGTAAATTATTGTTTTCTGCTGACATTAAGTAACCTCTGCCAAAAAATTAACCTGTAAACTGTTTGACATCACGGAGTAATATATCAAAATGCTGCCAGCATACTGATCCCTCACTATGCTGCTGCAACAAATCAATTAGGCTACCAATTCTGTTCATTAGAATTCATTTAAATCTCAATTAAAAAGTTAATTAAAAGTAAGAGTGAGAAGGAAATCATGTCTAACATTCTTATTAAACTCAAATCACCAAATTAATTTTAAATCCAAATCAGCAATCAGAAGTGGAGATATAAGGAAAAAGGAAAACCCCGGTACAGCCTGTCCTGCTGCGGGAAGAGGGAAGGAGGTCGCGCCGTAGGACTCCCAAAGAGGGTGGTTTTCTGGGCCGTGACGCTGATCAGAGCCTCGCTCCGCGCGGTTCCGTCCGATTTTATTTCAAAACACAGTCTGTCTGATCGCTCGGGTAGATTTGTCTCTGTCAGCCTGAGCCGGCAGCAGCCCCGTGAGCTCAGCCCCATCCTGTCCTGGTGACTCGCTCCAAACATCACCGGTTGATTTTCCCTTTGCTCCTGCTTTGGAAGTGAGGACTTTTCCAAAGGGAAGGAAGGGGGCCGTGCTGCCGACAGCCCCTCTGTCCGGGGTGAGGTGGGAGCTCTGGCCGGGCAGGGGGTGTGCAGGGGAAGGGAGGGGGCTCCCCCCAGCCCCGCTGCACCAGGCGCCCCCCGTCTCCTCTGGCATCGGGGGCAGAAGGGCGCAGGTCCGAAATGCATCTCGCTCTAACCGAGGTGTGATGATGACCTGTGGCCTTTAAGAGATGGTTTTTAATTAGGACGCAGAGCTTTCCTTTTCGGCTGGAAGCAACGCAGTGATTTCTTTTGTTTTCTGAAGGTCCAAAAATAGAGCCCCTCTGGTCGTGAGCGTCTTCCTGACAAGCTACAAAAGCCTCAGACTAATTTCATATGCAGTTCTTGGCACCGAGGTCTGGGTGGAGGTGGGCAGGGTCCACCCAGCCTTTCAGTCTCATTAATCATTTGGCTTTCCCTGGCTGCTTGCAGCATCTTCTGGAGGAACCCTTCTCTTTATTCATTCAGACAACCCTTTGGATTAAACAGAGCCAGCTAAATGTCAAACCAAATCTGAGTCTTGATGCAGATAATCATTTCAATAATATTTCTCCATTTGTGCCCAAACACCAAGGGAATAAAGCTTTTCTGCTGTCAGGTAGTGTAAGACTGCAGTTGGTGTAAATGCTTGACATTGAGCCAGATGGCTTAGCCGTGCTGCAAACATATGTTCAACAAGCAGGCTTGCACACATTGGAATTTTATTATTTTGAACTGGTGAGGCATGCATATTTATTTACTTGACCCCCCCTTTGGTGTCACTTTGGTATTAAAACAATCGGTTCTAAAGCGTCTCCCAGCAGCGGGGCAGCCCTGGTTTATCAGCACCTTGTCAGGCTCCCGTCAGGCTCCCACCAGCACCCAGGGCTGGCCGGACACGCGCCTCTGGGAGGGAAAGGCTCCTGGACCACCCCACAGCACGGAGAAGCTCCCCTTCCCCGGACAAGTGTTTGCTCTGCAATTACAGCAGTAATTTTCCCACTTTTTAAAAGCCAGGATCTCTCACCAGGTGATATATTAGGCTCTGTCAAGCGCATCCCAAACATCTTGCTGAGATCACCAAATTAGAAAAAAATATCAGTGCAAAGGGGAAAAGAATGAACAAGATAGAAAATTAAAACCTTTGGATGGGAGCAGGAGCAGTCAAACACAGAGCTGAGCAAAAGCAGGTTTTCTTTTTTTTTTTTTTTCTTTATTTTCCAGGCTGATATTAAATAGCCAGATACAAATGTAAGGAATTCCACAAAACAGCAGAAGAATGACCAATCCAGAACTCATTACAAGCTGCAGGAAGCTTTCTCCTGCCTTACATGTGCTCTGGATTGGGCTCGTGTTGTATTTTCAGGTCCGCACCCTGAGCTAGGCAGAGCAGCGTTATGACCAAGACAGCTCTAATGCAATAGCAGGTGTGTTATATACGGTATATACACCAGCATGCAACTTGTGTAGCCTCAAACAGTTGTAAAGCCACTGTACAAACTCAAAATATTGCAGAACGCTGCCTTTGTGTTGTTGGCCATATTGCAGCCTGGGCAGGCTGATTCGGCTCTTGCCTCTGCTCTTTCCTGTCCCCACCGGGATGCCTCCCCTTGTCCCCATGAGCGGGGGATGGGCTGGGGTTGGCAGACCCGTGTGTAGCCATTAATATCATTAATGCCCCTCCTCATGGTCCGAGGGGCTGATCCGAGGGGCTCTGGATCCCACCTTGACGGAGATGGGGCCCATAGGTGGCGGTGCCTGGTTTGCCTCTAACGGTCTGTATTTAAAAATTCATTAACATGCAAGAGCTTTTTTTTGTACTGTAAACACAAAACCACCGTTAAAATCGTTCTCGCCCACGTGAGAATGCAAACCGCCTGCCTGTGGCGGAGAGCGGCAGGCACCGTCAGCGAAGCCCCGGCCAGGGCTGCGGGGGGACGTCCTCGCCCAACAGCGATCCCAAAAAGCACGAGCAATGAGCTGGTCCTTGGGAACGTGCCACGATTCCCATGGAAAGCTGCAAAACTTGCCAACCACTCCGGGAACGGAGGCGTGAGGTGGGTGCCCGGGGCAGGGTTCGCCGGCCGTACGGGCGGTGGGGTGCACCGGCATCCTCGCCTCCGCGCCTGGGCCGCGCGGGCAGCGTGGCTGCCCTCACCCTGCCTGCCCCGCTGGTGCTGCCGCGGCCTCGCCGGCCTGGCCACGCATCGGCATGGTGGTGACTCCTGCCCCGGCCCCATCTTCAGCTCTGGAGCCATCAAACACTTTAAACCAGCATCCCGCCCTTGCCGTGGGGCGTTGGGTGAAAATCAGGGCAAAACCCCTTGCCGTGACTGCCATCGGCGCGGGTCAAGCGCAGGAGCAGGTGCGATGGCGGGTGCAGCCCGTGCTCTTTGGCGAGTGCCGCCGCTGCCGCCGCGCTCCGGCTTTCTGCCGCCGCGCTCACGGTTGTCTGGGGCTGGGTTTGTGCTATTGCAGCTTCAGGGGGCAAGGACCATCAATTATTGTTGTCCGTAAAGTGCCACGCGCATCTGGGATGCTCTTTAAATAGTAATAATAATAATGCTGTAGCCTCTGACAAAGCTTTTGCCCGTTCCACAGTCCTCGAGCGTGCTGCAGCAAATTGCTAAGCAACACCGGTTTCCCACTTGTTTGCAATTGTGTGGTGCATCACCGGGGCTCCCGGCGGCCGCTCACCCCGAGGGCAGCCTGCTGCTCCCCGCAGCACCCGGGGCTGGGCTTCTGCCGGATGCCGGCGTGCTGGGATCGAGCGGCTGCTGCTTCAGGCGCTGCAAAACACCAGGGGAGCGGGTCATAGTGACCGGGGGCCCAAACACCCAAAAGCCTGAGAGCTGGGTGCCAGCTCGGCGGTGTTCACTCGAAGGCAGCGATGTTTTCAAAGCGACAGTCTCTCTCTTTCTGCTCCGTGCCTTCAGCATTTGCACTGTCTTCTTTTTCACCTCCACTGTACACCATGTTCATTTATTTATTTGCTTTCAGGAGGGATGGAGAAGGGTGCCATGGTGCTGGTGGTGAAACCACAAAGGCTGGCGATGCCCCCGTGCCCACCGTAGCACGTGCCAGCTTTGCCGCGCCGTGGGCGCCGCAATGATGTATTGCCTGTGTCCGCAGGAATGGGTGGTGTGATCCTGAATGGCACTGGCTGATTACATAGATTTGTTGCATATGAAATAGGATTATCCTCAATATGAGACAAAATTCTTCTCTTCCCAATTTTTAAATCTTTGGAGGGACTAAAGGGCACGTCCAAATGGGCGCAGTGACTAAATGAGATATGCCATGCCAGGAGAGCGGAGACAGATGTGTCATGTTTAGATGCGGTTGTGCTTCCAGAAGTACTCATTTCGAGCTAATCAGCGCTGCTAAGCAGTCATTTTGATTTATATCTGTTGATAAATCATTCTTCCTTAGCAATGTCCGGCTGGGACTCAGCCGGGAGGAGAGGGTACCTCCCCGAAGCGCAGGGCCAGCCGGGAGGGCGCTCCAGCAGCTGGCTGTCGCCGGGGGCTCCTCTGCAAACACCACGCACGTTCAACGGTGACAACAAGAGGCCTCACCAGCATTTCAGCGTTGGTGCTGTTGTCAGAGTTTTGGGGTTTTCTACGTTGCAGTGGGTGCTCTCTGGGTGAGCCGTGCAGCTCAGGGTGCTGCTGCGTGCGGAGGGGCACGGCACATCCCCGGTGGGCAGCGGTGCTGGGAACGGGTCCTGGGGCATCGCACCCATGAGCCCTCCCAAGCCATGGCTGCTGCACCCGAGGTGCCGAGGTCCCTTTGTTTACCTCGGGAGCAACTATGTAAAAAGCAGAAGAAAATTTATGGAGGGAGAGATTGCTCATGAATTTTTCTATTTATTTTGCCGGATTTTGAATTACTTTCCTCCACTGAACAAACCCACCCGTCCCCATCGGCACAGTGTGAGCCAGTGACGGTAATATTTAAAATCCAAGGCCTCGGCAGCCATGCTGCAGTACCAGGGATTCTGCTGAATGTGGAAGAGCAAAGTGTTGCTTCTTGTCCATGTATCTTCAAGTGAACACTTTCCAGATGCGCTTAAACCCAACAGCTGTTTGACCAAGAGTTTGTGTGGCATTAAACCCTAAGTATGTTTATTTTCCATTTCCCTAAATTCCCATCCTTTCAGTGGAAAGCTAGTGGGTGTTTGTCTTGGATATTTGTACACTGCCATTACAAAGGGTCTGAGCATAACTTTGGAAGAATAGCTCAGCCACGGGAACCTCATCTGCAGTTACAGGTGCGGCCTTGGAGAGTCTCCTCAAAGCCCCCAGGTGAGGAGCGCGAGGCAGAACTACCGCATTTATCGCCATGTAACGGGACGCCGAGTTGGCTGGACGCCGTGGTGCTCCAGAGCCAGGAGGAGGGCGATGGGCTCCCTGTGGTCCCCGAAAGGGCTCGGGCGAACCGCCGCCAGCTGCCGCGCGCAGGGGCTGCGCACGAATGATCTCATACGTGAGCCCGTGGACGGCGGGGAGGGGCCTGGGCAGGGGTGGGTAGGGCGTCGGGGGGGATGGGGTCTGGCGGTGCCACAGGGGCGACGGCCTCTCCCACCCTGCGCCCTCCCGCCGGGCAGCAGAATCGGCGCAGCAAGGGCACCGCGCCGCTGACTTCTGGGGAGCGGGGGAGCAGCCCCCCTCCTCGACGAAATCCTGCTAGAAAATACAGAGTAAATCGCACCCGCCAGTGCTTCTCCTTCAGAAAAAAAATGAAATGGAACTGGAGTTGACTTAGGATATAGATCTCTATCCTCTCAGTCATTTTTGTGCTATTTTTTCATAAACTTGGCTGCTTCTCGTTTGCCCTCTAATAATTCTCTGAAGGCTCATTTCCCCTGTATAACTCTGTGTAAACACAAAGTTGAGGAAAGGGTATTTAGACTCATCCTTCAGGAATGCTGTTTTTGAGAAAATGCTTGTTTACCTACGTCAGTAATTTTCAAAAATATAATGTGCATCTGAAGAGCAAAGATAATCATGTGTGAAAACTCCAGCATTTCGCTCAGGTCGAAACTCCTGCAGAATTGCATTTTCACCGCCGCTCCGTGCAGGCTTGCCTTCTGTCGCAAAAACAATGAAAAGGCAAGTGATCCGCCGGCTCTAACAATGGGAGGATTAATACCGAACACCTCTGATGGCTGATGGCGTGGGTCCTTTATGACATTATTCTTCATGAGTGAGGAGGGACCTGATAATTCATGTTATTAGGTCTTCCCTCATGAGTAAAGATAAATGTCATCAAAGGTAGGAGCCATTATGTATTCTATACAATGCAAGTTACCTCGCTACAGTTTTTTCTCAGTGTATTTTCTTATTGGTTTATGTATGCAAGGGGGAAAATATCTGTAAAAGCTCATAAAATTATTTTTTAATGTATTTTTTTAAGACTACAAAAGCGTAAGTCATTGATGATGTGCTTGGCACACACCTCATTCTCCTCTCTCTTTCCCCAATTTGCAGAAATGGACAACCTTGAGGAGAAGATCACAGCTCTGGTTCCCAAGTACCAGAAATGCGTCAAGTCGGGTGTAACTGGGCAGCCTGTACCAAGGCAGAAGGTGACACCCCCGATGCCACAGCTGTGCCAGCGCTGTGTCGGGGGTCCCAGTGCGCCTCCCCACTAACCCCAGTACCCTCCGAGGAGTGGGTGCTGCCCAGCACCCAGATTTCGAGTTTTCAAGAAACCTGTCCCAGTTGTGCAGTCAGTAAAGTCATTGCTGAATGACGCTGATGACTGGTACAGCTCCAGCTCCAGCGGCCGTGGGGATGGTGTCGGATGAGAACTGGGCTTCCCGTTAAGGAAAGTAACAGTAGCGACAAAACCCCTCTTAGAAAATTTCAGTAAAGCAAAGAGATTAGAAACCTGACTGATAAAGAGGGAAAAACCTGCAAAGCCCAAGGAGATCTGTAGAACTGACCCTGTGGAAAAGCTTAGGCAATGCTGATGTGTCCTTCCCGAGTGACTCGCTCACACAAGCTGATGACAAGCAATCAGGCAACCCTGAGCTGGGCTCGACAGGGCAGCTTTTGTTTTACATAGGTAACCGTGCGTGTGTTTGCATGAAATAACTTATTCCATGCCATAACACTGAGGAAGCTGTTGGGGTGTCAGGGACATCGGTAACGTTGGGGGTTTACAGGCAGCTGAGGGGTGTGCATGCCAGCGTGACTGTGAAACCCTTGCACTGGTGATGGCACAGCACGGCATGGCACGGCATGGCATGGCATGGCATGGTATGACACAGCACGGCGTGGCATGGCACAGCACGGCACCGCCTTTAAAACAAGACAGCAAACCAGCCAGGAGACCATAATACGTTGTTTTAATTCCTAAACAGAAGGAAAAATGAGGAGACTGTGTTAGTGCTCCCAAGGGCAAGGCTGGGGGTGCCCGCACCACGGGGGTGCCCTCGCACAGACCTCGCAGGGGGTCGAGGCTGCCTTGGCTCTTGTCTGTAAATTATTCACTCGGTGTTATTTGCCTGCATTGAGGTTTTTTCTGGGCTCGGGTCTGCCGGCACCCCTGGCACAGCGGGGTGGGAACCCCAGGACCCCCCAAGTCCGTCCGGTTGCTGTCGCCAAGCTGTGGGCATTTCAGCGAAGCGCCGGTGGAGGCGTTTGACGTGCAAGTGCCACGCTCAGGGTGGCGGGGCAGGACGCCGAGAGCAGCTGGCCATCCCGGTCAGAGCGCCTGGCCATGCCACCGCTGCCGCTCGCTCTCTCTGTGGATTTCCAGCCCGTTGGAGCTGCCGGCTGCTCCCGCACCTTCTTCCTGGCAGAGCACCCAGCTGCAGCGCCCTACCAGGACCCCGATTGTGTCACACGCAGGGGCTCGGGGACGACCTGGCGCACGGCGGTGGTGGGACAGTTCCTAAACCTGGCGGCTGGAGGCTGGGCCTGAGGCGATTCACCAGGAACGGCTCCGGGCCTCCAGCGAACAGGAGTGTGCACGTACACACAAGGGCAATTACTGCGCGCGGATGCGACAAGCGAAAATTGAATGTAAAGTCTGCTGTAAACAGCCAATAAATCTCGCTTTCTGCGCTCGGTCGAGGAGGAGCCCAGGTGTTTGTAAGTCCCCGCGTAGGTAGCGGGAGCTGCTACGCACGTGGCGAAGGGACGGAGCGGGGACTGGAGCTGTCTGTGCCCCCAGTGCATCCACACGCGTCGCCCACCCTCGGGTTGCTGGCCTCGGAGCGCCCGTCACTCCCGTTCCCTCATGTGCTCAGGAAGACATTCCCGGTACCGGCCCACAGCTCCCTGCCCCTGCGAGCGGCGCCCAGGTGGCTCTGCAGAAGCCCCGCTTGCTCCCCGAGGGACTGCGTGGCGGCCGCAGGGGGATGAGGGGTCCGCCCGCGGGGGCGGCAGCGATGCTCTCGCACCAGTATGCTCCCACCCTCGCGTCAGGGGCGCCGGGTCTCCCCAGGGCCATGCCCTGCAGCCGGGAGAAGATGTGGCTCATGGTCTGCTCCCCCTCTCCCGCTGCCCCGGGCATGGTCCCCACAGACCACCACGTGCCCACGGAGCAGCCAGGCTCTGGCATTGCCATTTCCCCCCCGGTATTTTGCCCCAAAGCCCCAGCGGCGCGAGCGCTCCATCCCATGCCGAGCTGCCCTTGTCCCCTGTGGCCACAGAGGCCACTACAGACCACATCGGTGTCTTGGGGCTCACCTTCCCTGCCGGCTCCCAGCCCCTGCACTCTGCAACAGACATGAGGGTGCAGAGAGGGCAATGCCCTCCCAGGAGCCCAGCTCGGGGCATTTGGGGGCAGCATGTCCCCCCCCCGTGCTGCAGCCCAGGGCGCCCATCCCCAGGCAAGGGTGGGAGCAGGGATGGGGCTGGACAGAGCGGTACCTGGCACCGGGGAGGAAAGTTTGTAAAGAAAGTACTGAACACAGACTTCCCGGGGTATCAGAAGGAAAATTTATGCATCGCCTTTGAGTTCAACTTCTCCATTAAAGCTTTTTCCCTATAATCTAGGGAGTTCTTATCTTGGTGACTTATGATGTTATGGAGGGGCTCATGCATGGAAAATGTCAATAGAAATAGTAACTCTAGAAGGGAAGGGCCTCCTAATTAGTCCCCATTTAGATTTTATGATGGCTTTGAGATCTGCTCATCCTGACAGTGCGCGCTCTGGTTACATATTGTTCTAGCCTGAGGGAACCATAGGAAAATCCAGATTTATTGTACCTATCATACCAGCATATTTCATTTGCCATTATGAGCAGCCATCTCGCAATGATGCAGGAGTATTTATTACAGATTAAATTGTAGGACCTGGATGGTTTAGTGAGGTTCTTGAGGTATCATTTATGTCATTAACTGGCTCATTATCAGATCTGCAAATCTCAATTCCTTTTTTTGCGCCTGCTGTTTAAGAGCAGGGACCTGGGCCGGGGCTCTGGTGGGTCCCGGGGTGCACATGCATGCCTGCACACATGTGCCTGTGCACGTGTGTGCGTGTACACGTGTGTGCGTGGCGCCGGGGCACGGCCCTGCCTCCTGCCGTAGGGCAGGCGGGCGCTGGGAGCCGGGGCTGGGCTGCTCCAGCTCCCCGGGGACCGCCGGTGACCACGCGGGATCACCAGCACGTGCGGAAAAACGGGGCACAAACCCACCTTGAGCGAGGGCGGTATTTCACCCTGTCCTCTCTCGTATGCTTCTGTACCGATTCCTCCCCATTAAACCCCAACTTGGAGAGGAAAAGCTGAGAAAGGCGGTGGTAGGAGGGGAGGTAATTTAACTCTAATTATTTAACAAGTCTATTCCAGGCGTAAGCTTATTACCAGTGGCGAAAGAATACGTTGGATTTTTTTTTTTTCTCTCTCTCTCTTTTGTGCTTTATCTCTACTTGGAGAATTATTTGAAGAGGTTTAATCCAGCCTTGATTGTTGTTGTTAATGGGAAAGGAGAATAGGTTATTCTTACATGTGCTTGGCTGCTCGGCTCTCTAGAAAAGTCATGGAGAGAAAGGAGCTTTCAGACACTGCCTCTGCTCTTCGATTTAGTGATATTATTTGAATTTATTGTTCGATTCAACTCTCGTGTCCTTCCTTGTTGGTATTTGCCCTATTTACTCTCCTATATTGCTTTTTCATAAAACCAGGGAATGGCATTTAAGTTGTTGTGTTCTCTGGTATTAAAAGGCACTCCGTACAAGCCCAGGAGCACATCCCGGATTGAGGGGTTCAGGGCACGGACTGTGGCAGGAGGTGCCCCACTGTTCGGTTGCTGAGATTCATTAATTTGTGTGATGGATAGTATCTGTGGGGGAACCAAAGCTTGGGAAGTGGGCAACAGCCCATAAAAAATCCAATCTCTTCTCTCCCCTCACTTTGCAAGCCAAAGGCAGCGAAAAGACTTCTGAAGGTGTTTGCATGGGTTGATTGTATCTGAGAGTTATTTTTGTAAAAGTAATAATTCTGGGGCTCTGAACTCGTGGAGTTAAGGGGATAAACACAGACAATCACCTCCCCAAGAACGCTTACGGCAGGGGTGGTTCACTGGGGCATTTCTGACGGCTTCGGAGCACCGTGGGCGCCCGTACGGCATCGGCACAAAGGGAACAACTTCAGTCCGATGCTCTGGCATGGAGAGGGGACTGCTCGTGGGAGATGAGAACCCAGTAAAAGCCCAGCTGGGATGTCTCCAAAAAAGACGATTGGCACCCAAATATGTTCTGACCGAGACCGAAAACAGACGGAGCGGCCCACGCAGACACCTCGTGTCGAACTTGTTGCTCGCAGCCCAGGGCTCACAGGGCAGCGCGGGAAGGTCGGTGGGGAGAGTTCACCCCCAGCCCGTAAGCACAGCCTCGGGACGCTGCCCCACGGCTTCGCCCTTCGCGCGCTGCAGGGAGAGATCTGCCCCCAGGAACGCCTTCAACGTTGCCCTGTAAAAATATATGTGCCTTTGAACCTCCAAAGGCCTAATGCGTCTTGGAGATCTGTAAAAATTAATGCTTCGGAGTCCTCGGTGGCACGCTGATAATCTTATTTAACATGTTGTACGTGTCTTTTAACAGAGCTGTCTGCTCCAGTTAAAATGTGCAAACGGGGTTGAAAACAGGAGGTGTGAGAGTATGTAGACTGTACTTTTTCCTTGAAAAGCATCAGAATCCCCTAAGCATTAAAAAATGTTTAAATGAGATGCTTCTCTCTGTAACTTAGAAATGCCCTTTTCCTCCTTATTTAATTTGTTTTGCATTTTCCTTTATCAATCTAAAAAAATGGACAGTTGTAAACTAAAAGGAGAAGAACTGTTGGATGGTTATCTCAAATCAGTCTTCTAACATCTGCCTTGAGTGTTCACACAGCAGGTAAGGAAATCTTACATGAGAATGTAAAAGAAAAGTGGCAATGTGCGTGTCTTCTTTTAAAGAGTATTTTCTGTTCGGAGCAGCTGCAATGCCATGAGGTAATTTAGACATTTTGTGCGCTTTAAAACTACAACTGCATCAGCAAGGAAAGCATCGGTAAATAGAAATGGTTTGGATATTGTTTAGCTATTCCCTCGGTGGGTATTCTAAAATGAAAATGGATTGCAATTATTAAAAAAAAAAAAAAAAAATCCCTTTACCTGAGCTGATAGCCAATTACCGAGAACTTAGTGCTAAATGAGTCGCCTCTCCCAGCCTGTATACGACAGGTACCCTTGAATAAATACACACCTGCCATGCTATAAATAGGGTCCTTGAAATAAGAGCCTTATCTGAGCCTGCTTTGTAATGCTGCTCTCGCCAAGCTCAGTCTTTGCGGTATAATCTTAATATTGAGCTCGCTCGTTAATCTCCATTCCTTTTTTAGGTTAGTCTAGACTGCTCCGGTGGCGGTGGTGCTGGCTGGGTTGCCGTAGGAACGAGGAATTCAAGGAAATACTCTCACGGAGAAGAAATGTCTACTAATTAAATGTGAATAGCATTGATAAGGTGCCAGATCTGGTAAAATGCAGACCATAATGTCCTTCAATGTAATCCATTAGGAAATATGTATATATTATAAAAAGTATCTATGAGAGGTTCACAAGACGCGTATGTTACATACACATCTTTGTGGGGAGGGTTACACGTGTTGAAGGCGGCAGCACCATCTTTACGTGGAAGCGACACTTTCTGCGGTTTTGTTCCCTTTGAGGCTCCAAACTCGCAGTCCCGGCCGGGCGCGGGTCCCTTCGCCGCGTTCACACGGCCCGTAGAGGCGCTCGGTTCGCCGCGGGCAGCCCCCGTTCACCCCTCACCGGCACCGATCCCGGCGGTCGCTGCTGGGCTGTGACTTGGCTCTGTGACGGGGTTCTGCTGCCCCGGGGGGTGCCTGCGGGGCGCGGGGGTCCCAGCTTGCCGGGGGGGCACATGCCTCATCGTGTGGCCTTGGTCGCCTCTTTCGGGGTGACCCTGCGAGTGGCTCCGGTGCCTGGCGGTGCTGCACCCCAGGTGTGATGGGGGCGGAGGGGGTGCAGGAGGCCACAGCGGCGCCCGGGGCTGTGGCCGTTTTCCAGTTACCAGGGAAAACGGAGGAAGAGCTGCACGCCAGGAGGCTGGTCTGGCAGCGCTCCCGAGGCAGTGGTGCTCCCCACCCCCAGCAATCCCTGGACCCTGTGGTGGCTCCCGGGATGGGGACGTGGCCAGGACACAGGGTACGTCTTTGGGACCAGGGCGCTGCCTCCCAGGTAGCCCGCAGGGCTCGGCCGCACACGAGCCCAGCCCGGAGCTCCCACCCTTGCTTATTGACCCCCAGACCGGCGACTTCTGTTCCTATCCTGTGTTTCAGCCCGGCCCCCCTGCACAGGACGTGATGCCTCAGTTTACCCTGGGTACAAATGGGGTAATAAAACTTCCAATTCATTTGCTACTTAACTGGCTCCTTTTTTTCCCAGCAAGGACTAATTAACCCTGCGTACATCAATCAAACCCAGCTAGAGCGCCAGTAGGTGCTGGGGCTGTTAGGCGTGCCGGGCAAAGCTGGCTGATCAGGGATACTACCAAAATCCACCATTTTCCAACTGTGTCATTCTAAAAACAAATGAACTGCAAACTTTGACAAACACACCAGTGTTACGGATGGGGAAACTGAGGCATAGAAAGAAGATGCAGATTTTATTTCAAAGCCTCTAATGTTGGCAAGTCGGCTTCGTGGGCTTCCCCTCCCCAGAACACCTGGGAAATGGCCGGGTTTGCTGAGCACCTCAATCCCTTCCAAAGACAAAAACGGGGTTTGCCTTTCTTGTGTCTCACCCACCCACCCCGCTCTTCCGCAGAGCACAAACATCACCTGGTGCTCTCGGTTGTCTTCACAGAGCCAAGGACTCGGGGTTGAGATGCTGAGAGAGCACACATAAAATGAGAACTCTCACAGCAACACCGAGGAACATTGCAGTTCCCCGAGAACGATACGTGCACATCTCTCCCGTAAGGAGCCGTGTTTTTATGAGTTTCTGCCAGTTTTGCAGAGGATATTCTACCTGACGGGCAGCAGCTTCTCGGCAGAGCAGAAGGAAAGTGTGTTCTTCATCTGCATAAGCACGTAGGCTCTGTGAGTGCACCAATTTCATTCGCGTTTTTAATTACAGTTCAAGGACTAAATTCATCTCAGTCATGCTCGTGCTTAGGTGGGATAAATCCAATGAGGGTCCCAAAGATTCTCAGCAGTGCGGTAAAGAGCAGGATTTTGCCTGATTTCCTGATGCCCCCTGTGCTTGCTGGGGGCTTTTATGCTTAGTCTTGGCTTTTTTTTTTTTTTTTACACTTGTCTCTGCTTTTACGCTCAGCCACCTCCCTGAAGGGGACAGGGCTCAGGGCAGGGCTCATCCCACTTCACCAGCCTGAATGGTTCTGGGCTCTCCTTTAGCATCATAACCTTCTGTTCATCAGCCAGTGCCGTCGCTTTGGCTCCTCCCATCCACGTGTGGTGCGACCCGAAAACGCCGTCCTTCCCCTCTGCGCCTGGGGGTGCCCTGCTCCGAGAGCCGGGGTGCTCCCAGGCAGCCAGAGCAGGGGGTGGTGATGCCAGGGCCACCCAGAACCCCCAGCCAGCCCACGGCCGCCCAGCTTCTGCCCTGGGGGGACGCCTTCTGCCCCCTGGTTTTCCCACTGGCAGGGGAAGGGCCCGCGGGGTGAGGAGCAGAGATGGTGGGAGGCTCCAGCCCTGGCTGCAAGAGCTGGTGGCCCAGAGCCCCGGGGTCCCAAGGGACCAGCCACCATCCCCTCTTAACGCCAGCGGTCACTCCCTGCCCCGGGCAGGGCGAGCGCCGTCACCCACGGGCTCACCCCGACGTCCACCTGGCTGCCCAAACCGAGACGGGGGCTCATCTGGGGAGCGGTGCTTCACCGGACCAGGCCATCGGCTTTCCGACCTCTCGCCGCCGTGGTCCTCCCTGCCCCCTGCCCGCTCAGCGCCCTATGGGCGCGGGCAGCGGTGGGCACTGGGAAGCCGCGGCAGCCTCCCCGTTAGCGGTGCCTGTCCCCACTGCCGGCATGCGGCACGAGATGCAGGTGACAGTCTGGGAGGTCGCTGCTCCGATGGAAAAGCGCCTGGAAGAAAGACACGCTGATCTTAGTGACCCGACCATTTACAATTTATATGTCCTTGTCAGATAGGGAGTTTGATGACTCTAATGTCGTGTTTGTCCTTCACCCTGAGAAAATCTCCTTTTAAAGATCACCAGCCCATCTCTATTGACAGTAACTGTGCAGGTCACGGTATTAACATGTGTTGGATTTTTCTAAATGCTGATCTTTTTCAACTGAAAAAAAAACCAAAAAAACAAAAAAACAAAGAGAAAAAATCAAACCCTGCGATTCCCAAACTGGACGGGACTCGGACCAAGCCCAGCTCTAGAGGGGAACTGGGGCTGGGTGTGGGGGATGCAGCAGCTGCGTGGTGCTGAAGCCTGGTTTGCCCCTCTGGCACAACCAGGGGTTTCGTGCAGAGGTTTTTTTCCACTTCTGAGAAAGGCTCTCTGAAACACAAATATTTTTGTCAGGACTCATCTGCTCAGCCCTGGTAGTTTCGTTTCCCACAGATCCTGCATTCTCAGCTCCCAAAAAGCTGCACTGTGTTAGAAGAGGAATAGATCTACCGGGCAGGCTCTGCAGAAGAACAGCAAGCCTGTGTTCCGTTGCATTCCCTCCCTTTTTGCCCATGTTCAGGGCTAGGCAGGAGCCGATCTGAGGGCAAGGAGCACGCCCCTTTCTGCCTGTAGTTCAGCCTGGCAGAGCCCTGCCTACAGCGTGGGGTGGGCTCGGTGCCGTGGGGACACCGGGGACTGAGCAGGAGCCCCGAGGGACCCCGGCCCTCCTGCCTGTCCTGTGCTGCACCTCAAGGACCCTGCTCTCCGGACACCGAGGGATGTACCCAAGCACCCCAAACCCCATGGGCATCCTCCCAGAGGCTTCGGAGGGCTCTGGATCAGGCCCGGTGACGTGAACTAGGGCTGTGGGAGCTGGAGTCGCTCGCTCCGGGCAAGGGCTGTGTGTGATGGACACGTCTGCTCACGTGCCGTGTCCTGCGCCCCTGCTGCGAAGGGGGGTCTGGACGGTGATCGGGAATGGCCAGAGACACGAGCACATGGCCCTCACGGCCGGCACGCCGAGGGCTGTGTCCAGCCATCCCTCCACCTCCACCACGTGTTGCGTGGGTGTGATTACGGTGGTCAAACGCTGTGCCTCTCCTGGGAGCAGGGAGCTTCCAGGTGCTGGGGCTGTAGGGAGCCGTGTCTCCTTTCTGAGCCAAAGCAAGAAACTCCCACCGCGAGAAACCAGGCCTAATCTGTCACCCTTGCCAGCGCGGGTTTGTTCTCTCCAGAGGTTCATCGAGTGCCTCGTTCAGCGGAGTCTCAGCTATTCAAGTGATGCTGCTTCCACCACGTCCCGCGGGAGACCACGAGGGATGCTCTGCGAGGCAAAGACATCTTTGGAATTTCAGCCCCTCTTTCTGCTGCTTCACTCCACCCCTCAGCATTCACCTGTCACTGAACCACTCTGCACCTTGCGGTGCCTCTGCCTTTCGAAGCTGCTGCTGTCAAAGAGCCGTCAAAGTCAGTGGGAGCCTCGCGGTGGGTAAGCGAGTAAAGCCGCCCCACCGGGTCTGCAGCTGCGGCGTGTGCGGGGCCGGCAGAAGCTGGGGTGCGGGAGAGCCCCCCTCCCCTGTCCAGCAGCGAGCCAGTGCTGGGGGCTGCGCGAGCGCTTCAGAGCCGTGGGTCAGAGCAAGGGATGAGTCTCTGCCACACGTCCTGGTGCCGCGGTAGTGGAGACCTGCCGCCAGCTTTCCAAACACCCTTTTTCATATAGGTAGGTCCGAAAATACCACGACTACCGATGTGACTGGTGGCTGTGTGCTGGGGCAAAATGTTCTCCTCTGCTTGATCTTCTTCTTTTTTTATGCTCACACCTATCCAGGCTCTGGCCAAGAGGGAGAGTGTTGAAGAGGTGACCCCGCTTCTGCCCGGAGGGCTCGGCCAGCCCGGGGCTTTGCCTTCTGCCTTCTGCCACCCAGCAGCCCCGCAAGGCCTGTCCCCTTGGTAGAGTACATGGCATTTTAAGAAGGAAAAAGCAGCGATACCACAGAGCCTAGGAAGGTGTCACTTGTTTACACACTCAGACATCCACCTCTTACTGTCTCAGCTTTTCTCCTTGGAGAGCTTTGGAAAAGGGCGTACGGTACAAAACATTTCCCAAAATACTATCCGAAATGTTTAAAAGAACCGTGTTCCTACCCCTTCTGTGTTACCTTCCAGTGCTGCTGCAGTAGTCATGAGTCACAGGACAATACTGTCACTTTGCTCATTTTAGAGACAGCTTTGAGCCTGCAGTTCTCACATGTGCTCCCTTCAGCCAAAGGGCTCGTGCCCTCAGCCCGTGTGGGACCAGCAGTAGCGCCGGGTGATGTAATCAAGTGCCATAAAGTTAAGGCGTTAAAAAATAAAATTAAGATTCACAAAAGGTCAAAAGACCCTTTGCAGAAGAAAGAAGAGATGTGTTTTTAACAAGGCTTCTCACCCTCGGTTCTCTGTTAGGCGCCGTGGCTCCTTCCAGCTCCCAGGAGCTGCCCAGCTCTGGGGGGTTCCATCCGTTAGACACCGACATCAGCCGTTTAGGGCAAAGCACAGGGGTCAGGGGGGAGACTGTAAACCCCCCCTGTGCTATGGGAGGTGTCCTGGAACCACGGTGGGTGCTGCTGGGCCGGCGGCTCAGAACGCCAGCGGGGCGAAGGGCGCGTTCCCGGGGGAGCTGGGCGAGGAGCCGGGCGGTGGCGGCACCCCCTGCCCCATCCTTTCGGGGCACTGGCACCTGCTGGCTGCCACCGCTGGCAGAGGACCCTGCCGCCGCGCCTCGCCACGGAGGAGCGGGAAGGGGAGGGTCGCTGGGCAGTTTATAAACTGAACCGGCAGCGGGTGCAGCTCGGGTGCTTACGCTGCAAAACGCGCCGACGGCACGGCGCAGGAGCGCTCACAAGTGCCTGCAGCCCAACCCAGCCGAGCTCTGCCTTAAAAACAAAGGAAACCCAAACACCTCCAAGGGCCCGGCCCCGCAGCCATCGCGCCTGGGGCGCGTTGCTGTGTTCGTGCAGCCTGGGCTGACGGCTCAGCGTTGTGTCCGGGGGGTGCAGGCTCTATCCAGGGCGCACGTCTAACTCCCGTTAATTTAAGGGGAATTATGTGAATTGTACAGCAAGAGTTGACTATACTCCTGAGTATTGCTGTTATTATGTTTACCATCAATATTCATGAAGACTTCTTAAAAAAAAAAAAAAAGCAGCAGCAGGGAAATTTTTGCTCTAAACCAGAGAAGTGTAATATCTTCTGGGAGCGCTTGTGAAAGCAGCGGTTTTTCCACTATATTTTCACTATGTATTTCTCGGAGTGTTGTCCTGAGTTATGAGGACAGTTATTGAAAATAGCGAGTTGTCGTGATACTGCACATCATCACTGCTATGTTTGGCCTCTTTGGGAAATCGGTTGGTCTCGATTAATAATTTGCTTTGGAGTTTTCCAGCCTGGACGACTCCCACATATAAGCAAACACGTAACTTTAGGACAAAGAATCGCACAAAAACCTGCTTCTCCTTTGTGCGGCGCTTCGGTCGAGTGGCTGCACCATAAAGTTGTATGGAGTGCCAAAAGACAAATTTCTTCGGGTTTTTCTACCCTGTTATTGCTGTGAAAGTATGTTGGTTTTTATATGTATCACAGCATCGCTTATTACCCCCTTCGCAGGCAGAACTTTGATTTATGCAAACAACTGTAAATGTTTTGTACACTGGTGGGGAAGCGAGGGGTACGGGGCAGCAGCGGGGGCCGCGGGTGGGGAGGAGGAGGAGGAGGCTCTCCATCCCTCGTGCCCTGTGCCGGCGGCGGGGCAGAGCCTGCTCTGCCCTCTGATTAAAGCCAGCGGAGGGAAAAAAGGCAGAAACGGGCCCGCGCCTTCTGTCGCTGCCTCCAGCCGCGGCCCCGCAGCAGCCTGCCAACAGGGCACCGCTCTGCCAGTTGTAAATTTTAATTGGCCATCTGGGGAAAGCACAAACCACTGACTAGAGATTAATCAGTAAATTAACCCAGGCATAATACACATTTCCCAGCGGGGCCCGGGCTGCTCGAGGCTGGGGCGGAGCAGCCAGGGATGCGGGAGGACTCGTGCAGGGATGCTGTTATTGCTTACCGCCGCGCCGCCGAACATCTTCCCCGTGTCCCCAAATTCCCTTCAGCGTGACCTTGGCGGTGCCCCTGATTTGTATGGCAGTTGCAGAGAGGTTTCCCTGTAAGTGCTCGACACAGATGGCACAGGTACGGCTGCCGCTGGAGGAAGAGCTGATGAATCAGCGAATGTGACAACTTCCCTCTGGTGAGCTGTTCGCTCGGCTGCGGAGGCGCCTCCGGGAAGAAGCCGTCGTGTACCTGCGGCTCTGCCCGGCGGGGACTGCAGCAGGTCCGGGTTGTGCAGCCGGTGCCCAGCCGGTAATTAGGGCTGGGGATAAACAAGCACCACCAGCACCGCGGCGGGCAAGCTTTCCCACCCCTGTTTTATTATTCTTCACTTTGAAGAAGGATTTGAGGCATCCCTCGTGCAGCAGGAAAGTCACCTCTGGCTTGAGCATCCCAGCCTGAGCGCCTCTCTGGCTGCAGAACCCTGACGGGGACAGGCTGTGGGCAGCAGAACCTCAAACTCTGTCCTGCCCTGCCCGGGGAAGGGGCAGAACTCACTTCCCCCCCCCCGCCTCCCGCGACGGTCACGTCCCACGCCCGCGGCATGGGTGGCAGGAGCAGTGGGGAGGAGCAGGGGGGGAAACGCTGACCGGCAGCAGCATCGCTGCCCAGTTTGGACCGCAGGCATCCGGGGAGGTTTGGGTTCAAACACGTCTCACAAGGACGTTTCCATCCGCGTCCGCATGTCAGCAGTTACCACGCAGCTGAATCATCACCCACATTTCAGCCGCAAGGGGAACAAGAGGAACCCCCGCCTGCCACGCGGTGGTTCGGGGCAGAGCTACCCCTTCCCACCACAAATGCTGCCCGCAGCAGCAGACCCGGAGGAGACTCTCCCCGTGCCACCCAAGGACACTGCACACGTTCATACTGACTTCCCCGTCCCTCTCCCAAACGTGCACGATAAAACCTGTTGCTGTTGGAAGGTTTAGACCCAGGTGGGGTAGCTGGGGGAGAGATCCTCGCCTCCTTCCCCTTGGCACAGCTCCTGGCACAGCCCTGCTCCGACTTCTGAGCGCTGCAGCTGTGCAGGGGAGGAAAAGAGAAAGAGGGAAGGAAGGAAGGAAGGAAAGCCTGACAGCCAAAGAAAACGGGAAAAGCCAAAATGCAGCCGCGTGACGGGTCGTTGGTACACGGCTCGGTTCCACCCAGGAGCTGGGGCCGCTCACCCGCCGCGACAGCAGTGTGGACGCGCAGCGGGCTCAGCGCGGGGAGCTGTGGCAGCCACGGGCACGTGCCCTTGCAGGGGGCTCGCTGCCGGGGCTGGTGCGCTTGCCAGCTCCCAATTCCCCAGCCAAAGCCTGCAACGGCTCCTAAAGCCGCCTGGGCCTGGGGCTCGCTGGTACCCTGCTGCTCTCAGCAACGTGGTGTCGGGGACTCTGCCTGGAGCTGGACGTGCCAGAGCACGGGGTGTTTGTCTGACAAACCCTCGTGTGGCCGGAGGAGACAAAGCACGTCCCCTCCCACGCTGGGATCCAAAATCCTCCCCAGGGACCCAGCGTCCCCTGGCTCTGCCTGATTCCTGGTTAGCATCCTCCTAGTTAGCACTGAGATCAAGCTTATCTTGGCAGATATCCTGACCGATGGAATAAATGCAACTGGTGCAGTCGGGTGGATTGCACTGATGTGCTCTGGTTCTTATTTTCCCCCTGACAGAAATCTTTGCCCAGTTTGTGAAGTGCCTTGGGGTATTTGCAGAAACCAGCCCTGTGTCCACAACTTGCTATCCGCAGCGTGAGTACACCTTCTCTAGCAGACTTGCTGTTTTGGGGGGAAGTGCTGTAGCATGGTTCGGTTTATTAGCCCCTAGGACTGACTCTGTCAGTCTCTGCCCGTTGCCATAAAGAATGAACCCCGCTCTTCTGAATTTAAACATTTCTCCTAATAAGTGGTTCCCCAGCTGTGAATATATGGATGCACTGTTGTATCATGTCTGTGATTTTGCATTTTCCCCACTGTCTCTTCTGCCTGACATGATAATAAGCTATGTGTTAAGCCAGAAAAAAGCAATTTTCTCCTGAGGTTAATTTCTTTGGATTGCCCACCTGAAGTGGGGAGTTGCATATAAATTCTAATTTGTACCGAAGTGGAGAAGATTGAGTTAGTTTTTTGGCATAGATGATACAGTGCAAATCCTTATTGACATACCGGGTGTTTTGTTCTGTCTTCCTAGCGATTGCCTTTGGAAGAAAATGATACCAAAACCAAAATGATATCCAGCTTCCTGGATGCCGGTGCCTGTGTGCCTGCAGCGCCCTCCCAACCCCTCTGTCTCTGCAGAAGATCTGAGCTGTGCTGGTCACCTCCGACGGAGAGGCCTATGCAGCCGCCAAGTGGGGGAACTGGGGTGATCTACGGTGTGAGCTGCGCCCGGCGCCCAGCGAAACGGGGCATCGCTGGCGAGCCTGGCCCGGAGCAGCACGGTTTGGCCAGGAAGGGCTGTTGGAGTTGGTGACCACTGCTTGCCCTAACCATGGGTGCTGTCCTCCTGCTGCCAAGGAGCAAACACTGCTTGGAGAGGGAACCTGAGGGGCTGTACAGTGCTGGAGAACACACACGCTCTGGGCAGGAGCGGTCACTCGATGGTCCGTGGAAACAGCACCGGCTCCTGCCAAGACAAGCCGTCAGAGGGACCTCCCTCTTCTGCTGACGGCGCTGCTGTGGTGCGGTCCCGCTTCACGGGATGCGGAGAGGATGCATTGTGTCCCTTCCCAAGGCAGCTCCCACCTCCCGTCTGCTGGGCTGGGGCTCAGCTGACACCCCTGCCGTCCCCGCGGGCCCCGGCCGCGGCCCCACCGCTCGGCAGCTCCGGAGCTCCCCAACCCACGCCGGTGCTTGCCGTCCTCCCCTGTACCGCGCTTTGGGAAGCCGAGCCTGGCAGAGGGCCCCGGAGAGCGGCAGGCACCCGCAGAGCTGCCGGTATGTACCTCTGCGAGGGCTTTAGCACGCTGAGGGTCGGTGAAGGGGGCTGTTTTGGGGGAGGGTTCCCCAGGACACCACAGGACACCAGGCAGCCCCACACGGGTGTTTGGTGCAACGCACGGCACCACCGCTGCGCAGCCGGGGTGCCGGTGGGGTGAGCCCTTCGGCTGCTTTTGGAATGAGCTCCAGCTTTAAAACAAGGAACGGAGAAAAAACGCCAGACGAGCAGGTATTCAACGGTTCCACACGCAAAAACAAGGCTGGAGCACAGCGGGTGAGAGTGAACTAATGTCAAAGATCACAGCTCGTGCTCAGCGTTTCGGGTGGCCGTTCAAAGCCTCAGCTGAAGCACGTGCTTAAGGTGCTGCGAAATGAGGGCCAGCTTTCAGCGGGCTGAATAGAAACATGTTTGGTGAAAACAGGTCTCATCAGGAGCACCGTTTCACGGCGACGTTACCGTGACCCGCAGATGAACATTCCACCAGTACAAACACCCTCCTGACCGGCCCTGACAGCGGGGGCTGTTCCCAGCAGCAGGGGGGAGGTACAGCATCCCGCTCGTTTCAGGGAGCCCGGAACCACCAGACCGGGGGAGAACAACCTCCGACCTGCTGCAACGGCACTGAAGGTACCGCCGTGCTCCGAGGTGGGCATTCAGGGCTCCGCGGCGGTGGAAGGAGAAGGCAGATGCCTGAGGTGTAGATGGGAAATTCAAGGAGCCTGTCCACCACCGAAGTCGGTCGAGAAGATTTCTAATTTGTCCCAGTGAAACAAATGGATAAAAATTCATTTGGCTAGGTAAGAGGCAGAGGGTTGGGGAGGGAAAAGGAATCATATAGCAAGAAAATAAAATATTCGGAGGGAGAAGGCGCTGTGCTTTGGTCATGTGAAGAAACGTTTCATGAGAGCTGGGACCTGTCAAAAGGCAGAGAGAAGCCAGCTGGCTCTCAGACCAAAAAAAAAAAGAAAAAAAGCGACAAAACCTGCCCTCTCCACTAATGTGATGGAAACACCCACTCAAGGGTCCCACTCTCTGACTGTGGCACCATACCCTGCGGTACCTGGGGACGGAGCCAGCAGCTGAAGCACGTTTCTCCACGCCGGTGCTGGAGGGGGTGTCCTGTCCCAGGGCTCTGCCTCCTGGAGTGCTGGCCTCCTCCTCACCAGGGCTGCTGGAGGGTTTATCTGCTTGTGGGGCAACTAGCCCAGGTATTTCCTCACCTCAGTCCGTTTTCTGGCCTAAAGTCTAGAAATCTTCCATCCGTTGTTTCCCAGAGCAGCACGCCAAGGCTGCACACCCTCAGCATCACTCAGCGTTTCACAGGGAGAGAAAAACTGTGGGTTTTTTTTTTTCTGTGTTGCAATTAATATGTAAAACTCCTAATTAATGATGGGTCTCATAGCAGAATGCATAAGTAATTCTTTTGTATTTGATAACAGGGTATATTTGAGGGGCTCTACACCTAATTATTACATACCAATTTCCTTAAAGGGTGGGCAGCCCCGCATTCCTGACAGCACCCGAAAGAGGCACTTAACTACACGGGGAAAAAAACCTCTTAAGGGACAAGGGGAAATGATTCGGGTTTGTGGTAATTCCTTACCCTTACCAAGAAAACAGCCATGGCAGTGACCAAGAAACATGTTGCACTCCGATGTTCGTGGTGGTGCGGCTGGGAAAGAGCCCGTCCTTCCGCAGCCACGACCTCAGCGACGCCCACGTATACAGGCAGCGGGTTTTGATGGAACAACACTGATGTTTAACAGCCGTAATTGTTACAGTCTGGTCGGAGACCAAGAGCTACAACGGCGTCTCTGTGCTCCCTGAGCCCGAAAGCTGCAAACCCATCCAAGCTCAGTGCCCAATTCAAGCCATGCAACTGAAAAAAGGGAGCAAAAGGCGGCTGGCAGCCTCAGGAACTGGATCGCGTGTCGCTCAGGTGGACCCTGACCCTCCTGGGGGAGGGTCTCGCTGTGCAACCGCTGCTCCTTGCAGCCGCTGCAGGAGGGGAGGTTTTCCGGGAGGGATTTCGGGAAGAAAAAGTTTGTGTATTGGGGAGGAGCAGGCAGACTGGCGTACTCCTACCAGAAGTGACTGTGAAGAACATATGGTTTAATTTAATGCAAGAGACTTTGTAGATTATAATTGAGTAGATAATTGGGAAAGGATGATAATTGTTTATGAGAGGGAGGGATTTAGTAATTATTCAAAGCTGTTTTAAAAGACTTATAAATACTCCTTGACAAAGGCCCAGGAGGGGCCAAAACGTTGGCTCGATCATTTCCCTCCCTCTCCAGAATGAATGTTTAAGCACGTGTGATAAACCAGGAACAAGGTGCAGTACACTGCCGAGCAGGGGGCAGGCGGGGTGACGGGGGATGCCCCGGGCCGGGGTACCTGTGCCCGGCCCCGCATCCCCATCCGCTTCTCCCAGCTGTCGTGGAACTGGTGCCAATGCCTTCGCACGGAAATTTGCATGGGGGGTATTCAAAAATGTGCGCCTGCGTGCACAAACCCACGCACAAAAGCTGCTAAAAAGGGGTTCAAACGATGGTTTAACCCGAAAGGCACCGCGAGCCCACCCCGAGCACGTCAGCGCCGGCCCTTTCGCAATCCCATCGGTTTCTTTTGCTCTGAAGAGTGAACATCGATGTCAGCTCTTTGAAATCCTGGACTGTCAAAATATACGTGAATAAACAAATCTGAGCGGGCAAACAGCGCTCACGTACACCAAATATTTCTTCTCTTCAGCACGCCTCTCCAGAAAAGCCCGAACGTGTATCTAAAATAATTAGATTTTGTTCAGTAATCAAACTCAATCAGATGGATTCTCTGTGAACTACTTTTATACCCACAATGAGGAATGTGTGTCGTTCTCTGCGCATTTGCATATTTTTCCATAAACCTAAAACCAATCAATTTTGAAGAGTTATGATAATATAAAGAATCTGAGGCAATTACATGTCTTTTAAACAGGGATTCAAAATGCATTCCGCTGGCAGCGCTCGTGTCATAAACCAGCCCAAACTTCTTTAACCCTTGCAGCGGCAGCTCCGTCGGGGCGCAGCGACCGGCGCCGCGGGAGCCGTGGCCGGAGGGGCGGCCGGGGGCTCTTAGCTCCCCCAGGCCGTTCATTCCCCAGGCACGGCCGGGGCTGGGGCTGCCGCGGCCCTTCCACGGCTCCGACGCGGAGCTCGCTTTGCCCGGCGTGCCGCGGCGCTGCCAGGGGACCCGTCCCCGGGGCCGGGAGGCAAATTAGCAGTGCCGTGTTTTCCTCGGCGATTATGCCAAATATCACATCAGCCACCATATGGGCTTGAACGCAGACTTCTTGGGGATTTCGTTTTCATAAACAGGGAGGAATTATGCAAAGTGCTATAGGTAGGGCTTGGAAATGTTTTTTTAAAACATCCATTTGGTGGAAATGACTTTTTAATGATTTTTCTCTGTGGTTACGCCTGGCCACAGCAGCCTCCTCCATGTTTATTAAGTAGCTCAGGCTTCTCCTTGGGCATGGTTAGCGCGTCGATCCGGAGAAGGCAGAGCATCGCCGGGAGCCTGAGCGTGGGGCTCCGGACGGGCGCCCTGGGCTGCAGCCCCCGTCCGACCAGCTGCTCTTCGGAGGGGAGCCGGCCTCAAACCTCGGCCCAGAGCGCGTAACAAGGGAGCTGCGTCCGGTGTGTTCGTGGCCCTGCTCTCCCCTCGGGAGCCAGGGACACGTGCCACCCTGCAGAGCCCGTGCCCAAGGGATAGGGCGGCTCCAGAGCACTTTGCCATGGCTGAAATACTCCATTTTTCGAAATGACACCTCTTTTTTAAAAGCCATAATGAGCTGAAATATTTTATCAGTAAAACCCTTTTTTTTGAAAATGAAATGTTTCCCGGAACCAAACCACCTGTGCCACGGCACCCCCCGTGGCCCCAGAGCTCTCTAACACCATTACTTTGAAATAAGGAGCGCAAAAGCTTATTTCTTACTGGTTACGGACTGCGGCGCAGCTTTTACAGTCTGTGTTTTTAAAAGCGATTTCACTTCATGACCCACCAGTGTTCTCTCAAAGCGGTGCAGGGGGTTGGTCTCCATTAATAGCTCTGGTGTTACGTCTCTTTTTACAGTTTATGAGGGCTTTGGCAGACAGTTGCAGTGGATGAATTTATACTGCATGAGAGTTCATTGTTTTTCCTTCATACCACAGACAAAACTTCTGAGATTTTTTTAAATATACAAGGAAAATATTTAGTGAAAACAAAGAGCTCTTGAGTAATTTTTTTTGGGGGGGGGGGGGGGGGGGGGGCAGGGCATGGATCACATTAAACGATTTTTAATTTTGAATTTTCCCCTATTAGTGACAATTGTGCGAGCAGTGGATAGAGCAGCTCTCTGGGCACACAGAATACCCCAACCACCAACTCTCTGCTGGGCCAGAGGAAGAGAGTGTGTTTCTGTGCTTTTCCACGCCCTGTGTCTTTGCAACAGCAAACTCTTCATTTGTTGCAAATTAGAGAAGTAATTCTCTGCTTCTGCGCCCCCAAGCACAAATAAACCAGCTCCGAGGATGTGGGGTTTGTTTGTTTAGACAGGGAAGACCTTGAGTCCATCCTTGCGTGCCAGAGACCTCCCTCCCAGCGGTGGCACCACCAGCCTCTCTGCCGTCGAAGACCAGGAGGAAACGCAAAAAGCCTCGTACCGAGGAGTTACTCTGTGGTACGTGAAATTGCGTCTACCCTGAGATCAACACCGATATTCATGAAGGAGCTACCTCCGCCTCAGTGGCAAGAATTAAAATACAGCCGTCGGTTCCCCATCCGTACTGTGTGCGCGTCACGTGTCTCAGCCAAGGGATGGACTCACTCAGGAAAAACCAGGTGGAGAAAGAAGATATCTACAGTGTGCCTGACAGGGAGGAAAGCGTGTTTGCTCAGAATATATTGGAGACCCAGATTCGGAGGAGGTCATGCTTGTGAAAATATTACCACAGTAATATTGCCAAGGTCGTGTCTGAAGGCGGGTTTGGGCTGTGCAGGAGCTGGCATTGTTAAATATGTGCAGGAGCAGCACACCTGGAGCACCCTCCCTTTCCACTGCCTTCCCTTCTCCTTCACCCAGTTAAACACTGGCGATATTTTTCCCTTGACGTGCCTTTGCCTTCATCCTCTGACCTCCCTGTGGCTTGTGGGCCCCTAGACCACCCCGGACCCTTGTGGACCTCCCTGCGGTTCCCTGGTCCTCCCCAGACCCTTGTGGACCTCCCTGTGGACCCCTGGTCCTCTCCAGACCCACTCCTCACCCTAAACAGCACGTCTCCCCAGTTGCAAACCTGCTGGGGCGCACTGGTGGCACAACGGTGGCTGAATTATTCTGCTCTCAGGCAATTCTTAATCAAATGCAATCTGAGAAAAGTGACTGTTTAATTTTGGCCTTAGCTTTTGGTCTGCACCTCGGTGGATCCGTTGCTACAGGCCAGAGGGATGTGGCTCCCCCCACCTTCCCTGTGAGCTTCCAACAGAGCAGAAAGGAGGAGCGGGCCATTTGCAAATTCGGTATTTGGAGACCGTGGGAAAACACAGGGCTCGGGGCAAAAGGAAGTAACGGAGGCCAATAAATGTGGTTTTCAGCTCATGCCACTGGAGGTGGAGATTGCACTGGCAAAAACTTTCTTTGTAGAACAAGCCAGAAAACAACACCCCGGTGATACCGCCTTTCTTGGGCCTTTTCACATCGTTGCATGTGCCGGTCCAGAACAGAGGGAGAACAGGAATTAGCTCTGTTTCATCAGCACTAACCCTTTCAGGTATGACCTGCGCTCCTGGTCGGGTGGGAAGGGGCAGGGGGAGGCGAGAGCAGCCGCTGCGGTTGTTTGTGAGACCCAGCGACGCTGGTGACGCTCGCTGCGGGCCCTCGGTTCATGTAAATTCATATTTATTCTCCTTGTCGTTCTCCTGAAAGGTGGAGAAATTAATTCTGCATTTCTGTCATTTGTTTCCCTACCGGAATAGCTTTCACAAACATTTCCAGTGTCCTCTCCCCTTGCAAATGAGTAATGGGGGAAAGTAACTTTGGAAATGACATTGCAATGTAATCATCCATATTGTGTATTGTGGTTAAAATTGATTAAAATAATATTGAAACTCCCCCAAGGGATTATGCAATTATAAGTCAAGTCCCAAATGGAAAAGGTTTTTGAGAACTTGGCAGATGTCTTAATGAAAATGAAGCATTATAGTAATATATTAGTGCTATTTGTATGTTATTGACAGCAAGATCACTAAACTGTATAAATTACTGTCCAGAAGAATGGCTGAATTGTTTTTCTTTCAGGAAATTTTTAATCAAATATAATTTCGGAAAAATAATTGTTTAATTTTGGCCTTAGCTTTTGATCTGCACATTGATGGACCAATTATTAAACTGAGTTTCAGCCACTGATTTGCTTTGAAAGTTGACAGTTTAAATATTTGATTTTGCACCCATTTTGTTTTATTACAAAACACGCTCTGGCTAATGCCATAGGCTATTACCTGCAGCCTTGCAATAAAAGGCAGCAGAAGGCTCCCAACTTTTGTTTGCCCTAACAAAGCTGCTGCTGTCCTGGCAGAGCCCCCTCCCTGGGCTGTCATGGGGCGAGAGCGGGGAAGCGGAGGAGGGCAGGCTCCCCCTTCGGCAGGCAGGTAATCGCCTTCCACTCGGGGAATCTTCAGCCCTTTAACGCCTGCCTCATTAGGCATTCCCTTCAAAGGGCTTGGGATCTGGTGGTTGCTTTTCCTTTGCCCTGCACAAAGCAGCCCTCTATAAACACCGGTAAATACAGTAAATTTATATCAGCAGAGTTATTCCTGTACGGGAATTTCTCTTTTAGTGGTTGAGAAATAAACTGCTTGCCTGCAACTACACAATATTTTAGTCTCTCATTTTAAAAATACGCTGTATTTTAATACCTTTTTTTAAAGCAGATACCAGTTTTTATGAAGCACTACATGAGTTGCTGATGGATAAATCACCCAAGCATGGTTAAAGAGACCCTAATCTCCAGATGGTACCAGATCCATTTAATTGTATCCTCTGACCTCGCCTCACCTGAGCCTGCATTAAAATCATAATACAGTTCAAGTGTAAAAATGATATAGTGTTTATTCGTCCTGTTTATAGGGGGGCAAACACACAGTTAAATTCCTATGTCGAAAATTAGTGTAGTCATTTGAAAAGGTTGAGTTAGATCAAACGGACTCTCAGCGTTTTATTTGCCCTTTTTTATTTAAATGGCCCCATTGCTACGGTTCGACATCTTCCCGCGATGGAGGCTGCTGAGGAAGAGGTGGAGCTGGCTTCTGGGCACGACGCGGGCAGACCCTTGCACCAGCCGCGGGGCCGCATCCAGCCCTGGGGAAGGGGCAGCGGGGCCCCAGGTCTCACTTTTAATTTGCACCATGTGACACGAGGGAGGGTAATGTAAAATGTAAATCCACTGCAAATATTTCCATAGTTCAGAGCGTCCACACCAGCCCTTCCCTCCGTGGCCCCTTTCCACTACCCCAGCGCGCGGGCATGCCCCTTCCCGCCTGGCAGGGTGTCCTGGAAGAGTTGCTCTTCCCTCCTGACGACAAATTCCAGCGTGAGCCCTCACTGGCCCCAGAGTTACAGACGCAAACGAAATTTTATGTGAGATGCGTACCGCCTTGTGCATCGACGTGGCAGCTTCTCTCCGTCACGTGAGAGCAAAATACTTCTCCGTGGTGCCGCTCCACAAAGGGGCTGAGCCCCAGCCCGAGGGGGGATGGAGGAGAGGAACACAGACAAATAACCTGAATTATTATGAATGTATTGACAGAGCCAGCTTAGCAGTTTTACTGCAGATATACTAGATTATGGAGAGAATTGAATAATTTATCCAGCAATTTTCACATAAGCAATATTATTAAAAATGAAGACATGAAAAAAGAGGTTAGTTATAGTGGGGAATATATATAGGCCATGAATAAATGTATTAGGCAGTAAGAGTAGTGAATGTTTTAGTAGGTTTATACTAGATTAAAAAAACCTGTATTTGATTTCCAAGAAATCCTAAAATATCTGCTGAGAAGAAAAGCTCACGCTTGGCGAAGCCGGAACACCCAGGCGTGCCCCAGCGAGAGGCAGGGCTTGGAGCGGGGTGGGGGGCTCCGCGTCCCCGCGCCCACACCGCCGCTTGCCGGGGTCGCGCCCCACGGCCCCACGGGCTTCGGGACCCCCAGGAGCTGCCGTCAGCCCCAAGGGGACGCGCTCGTCCCGACGCCTCCGCTCTGCCGGAGACGGCTCCGGTTCGTCCCCACGGAGAACCCCTGTCCCTCCATCCCCACGCTCCGGTGGAGCCGAGCTGGGCAAGGCCGGTGCGAGGGTCCCGGTCACCGGTGTGGGTGTCGGCTGAGACCCTGGGCGCAGCGGGAGCCCCCCGCTGCCAGCCTCGGGGGCGGCGGGGAGGGGATTTGGCCCAGCGCAGAGGTTATCGAAATGGCAGGAGAGGTCCGCAGCGCAGACACGGGAGTGTTTGGTTTTGTTTCCCACTGAGGTCCTGTTTATCTCTTGTCCTTATGGTTATCTTTCCTCCCCCCTCTCGCGCTTTGGCAGGGAAGCCGAATACTGATGAGGCGTAAGCTGGTGAAGTCCCAAGCATTGCCAGGCGGTGGGTTTGGGAACGAGAGGTTAGTCTGACTAATTAGCCTGGAGGATTTTTGCTCCCCGGGCACACAGGTCGGGGCATCACAACAACAGCCTCTCCGCAGCTGGCAGCTTTTGTGCCGCGGGCGCGGGCAGCTGCGGGCAGCACCGGCTCCGGTCCGGCAGCCGGCAGCCGGGGCCACGGGTCCAGGGCCTGGGTGGGTCCCACGAGCAGAAACTTTAAATAGCGACCAAGGCAAGGCTTAGGATGCCCCGTTATGTACGTGCCTGAGGCGCGTACAGAGAGAAAAACATCTCTGGGATTTTATGATCCAAATTTTAGAACGTTTTTTCAAAGAAACAATCAGCTCCCGTGCCTCAGATTGTGCTGAGACGCTCCTGCAAAAACCTCGGGATCAGGGCACCTCTAACAGCCGTGCTTGCTGCAGCCGTAACCCCCTCGGCCCTTGGTGGTCTGCCACTGGAAACCGGCTCCCGCAGGTAGAGCCGGGCACTGCCCCGCCTGGGTCTGGGTGCTGCCAGCGTCGGAGGTCGCCGGGCATCCGCCCACAGCGCTACGGAGCCAGGTTTGTCCTAAACATGGCTGGAATACGTTGTAGATGTAGGAATATACACCTGTACACAAAACCACTCTCTCCCTTCTTTTTCTTCTTTCTTTGTAGAGAAACCAACCTCGAAGCTCTTTCCGTTAGTTGTGATTCACTAACAGAACGGTCCTGGGAAAGCTGGAAGCACAGACCCGACTTAGACCTTTAATGGCCCCTTCCAACCCCAACTATTCTGTGTTTCTGTGATTTTTGAAAGCTCGCTCTGTTTGGGGTCTCTTGCTTGCTGTGGTTTGTTTGCTTTTTAAAAAACAGCTTACACTACATGCCCTGATGCTCCCAAAATAAGGCCCTTGGAAAACCTCTCAAGGCCAGCCCCTTCTAAAAAAGCTCTGCACCCGTTTGAAGGCTATTTCAGCGCGTCGCAGCGAACCCGACAGGTTTCTGCGGTGCCGAGTGAAGGAAAGGGTTTGGTTTGCCATCCTGTGCAGCCTCCAGCCCTCCCAGCCCCGGCGGGCTCTGCCCGGCTCCCCGTCAGCCGGGCAATCGGGGCGACGAGCAACCGAGGGACCTCACCAGCCCTCTCCAGGGCGGGAGCTGGGGCCGAGCCCGCGGGGCACAGCGGTTTGTCCCCTCACGGCAACGGAGCGACTCTCCCCTGGAGGGGAGATCTCCTGCGCTTCCACAGACGCGCACCCACGAGCCCAGACGTTTGCTGCAGCCGGGCTCCGCTCCCCCAGGAGCGACCGTGCTCGGGGACCGGCAGCCCCGTGGCCCCTCGGGGGTCCTGCGAGCTGAGCGACAGCCCCAGGGGAGAGGCTCAACAGCTCCCAGTGACTTACAGCCTCTGACTGACCTCGGCAATGGAAACACCGGCCGCTCCCCGGGCCCAAGGGCGCTGTGAGCGCCGTTCTGAGGAGAGTTTTGGCGAGGGCAGCCGCTGAGAGCACCCCTGGTCCCACGCTGCCGTGGGGGAGCTGTGCTGCCCCGCTGCCTCCCGGGCAGACGTGGTTCAACACAGAAGAACGCCGGTGACCCACACTTTTGAACCAGAAAACGCCACTTGGAAACACGGCAGGTTTTTTTTCCTTTTGCTGCTCACGTCACACTCAGAGATGTCATGTCTCTTAAATTACTCTTAGTTTGACGCAAAAGAGGGGAGCCGTTGGCTGAACCGGGGAGCACACTGTGCTGACTTTGAGACTAATTAGGGGCATGAAAGACCAAAGCTCACTCCCACCCCACCGCTGGGGGTTACCAACAAGTCCAGCACTGGTGGTACCCAGCTGGCAGATGGTGGGTGTCACAGCGGGGTCTTGCCCCATTCCATCCCATCATGTTCCCTCCCATCCCATCCCATCCCATCCCACTGGAGCTCCCGGTGCCCCGCCGGGCGCAGGGCAAGAGGACACAGAAGAGGACACCCAGGTCTCCCTCGGGAGCGCTGGTGCATCCCCCCAGCACGGGGCTGAGGTTTCACTTTTCAGCCGGAGGCAAGGACCAGGCTTATCTTTTAAATATTGAAATTTAGGGTAGAGAAACAAAACCAGTGAGTGGTAACGAGTGACAAAAGCGTACGCAGCGGCAGCAGCAGCAGCAGCGTGTGCCCCTCGCCATTCACAAAACGTATGCTAATTGGAGGTAAATACCATCTATCCTTGACGAGCCTTGCAAAGCCGGGTCTGGCTCACAAACAGGGAAAAGTGCTCGGGCAGAGGCTTGCAGGGTGGGTGAGAGCCGCCAGGGACACCGGGAATGACTAAAGAGGGGGATACGGCAGACGGCGGGACACTCCCTGCCCTCGGGCGCGGGGGCACCGAGGCTTTGGCCGAGCCCGGGCGCAGGCAGCACCCGAGGGTGCCTGTGGGCCCCGCTGGCAGGACGGGCCCCCGCGGCCACCGCCACGCTCCAGAGCCCCAGCAGTCCCTGCCGTATGGAGCTGCGGTGGCCGAAAGGAGCCAAAGGAGCGGCCAAGTGCTGTAACTTGCTGGCGTCTCGCTGCCGGGGCTGTACGGCTTTGCATCAAGCCCCGCGCCGCGGCTCCGGCGCCTCAGATAGGACGACTTTTTGGTCTAATGGTGCTCTTGTTCGGTGCTGCTTCTTCACATCTGGTCGCCAAAGAGTCACTCTGTCACCCTGCAGCCTGCTAATGAGATCCCCCATTTAATTAATACCATAAGAATTTTAATTCTGACTGAATCAATTTAACGTGATGTGATTTTGTCAGCTCTATTCCCCAAGTAAAAAGTGAGCCTGATGCTTATTACATACATCATTTCACGGGCTCTGCATTCCCTGCTGACTTAAACAAATTCTAATTAAGACTAATTAAAGCATCATTTATGAAAGCGCTTGTGATAGCTATGCAAACATTCTGGGTGGGTATGCTTTGCATAATAATTATCCTAGTTAATATTAAGGCTAGGTCCTTGGCAATTAGGTCTTTGAAACAGAGAGTTATTCTGAATTTAGCCCTTTTCACTGTTAGCAATTAATAACAAAAAAATAATATGCTAAATTTATGTAGTGACTTCATTAACCGGATAAATTTAGAAGTAGTAGTATTGTTTGCATTTTTAAGTTGAAGCATCATTTTTAAGCCAGGTGACGGCTCCTGAAACAGAAGAGCAGGGTTTGAGTGGCGGGTCCTGAGGCCGCGCTGTAACCCCGCCGGGAGGCGAGGGGACGGTGCGTGCCACCCCGGCTGCAGAGGCGCTTTGGTTTGGGAATGCCCCGTCCCTCCCTGCCCCTCCACAGGCCGGCTACAAGGCAGGAACGGGCAGTTTCAAAACTAAAAATCAGTCCGGTCTGGGTCGGCCTGGTTTTCTGAGTCAGGCCGGGGAGAATTTCAGATTCCTGCGACGGACGACGCGGTTCGGGCGCGGAGCACAGCAGAGCTGGAAGGGATGCTGACGCAGCGGCCGGTGGGTCCGTACATTCCCCAGCCCAGTAAACGGATCCAGCTGTGTTCCCAGTGGGTACAATGCTGCCACGGGGCAGGGTGGCACAGCGTTGTGTATGACAACCAAAATCTGCTGCTTTTCTCTTTTTTTAATGTATGGGGCAGAGAGCTGCCGGCGGGAGCGGGGGGTAATGGCTCTGCTCCCTAAACACTTCCCAGGGGAAGAAAGTTGGGAACTGTGCTTTGAGCCCACAGTCTGGTGTGGAGCACGACTCAAGCACACCTTCAGGAGACGCAAGATGACATTGAAAAAATAACAGGATTAAAAAAAACCTTTCAGGCACTTCCCAAATGTCTTGAGCCTGTGGATTCGAGCAGCAAGTTCTTGTTTTCTGCCAAGAGACGGAGTGGAAAGGCTTTGGAGGCAGGCTTGGCTCACGTGCCACTCAATACACCAAAGCCTGTGTACGGCCGCGAGCACGGTATCTTTTTGCTGACTGATGGCAAAGCTCTGCCTGGCCTATAACTTTATCCACATTAAGGGGACATTTATCACCTCCAGCCGACTCCTCATGAGCAGGCTTTCTGCTCCTCAGGGTCCGCTGTCGTTCAGAGAGGGCATTTTCCCAGGAAAGCCCCGTGAGGTGGGCTGCGGATAGCCACCTTCCTCTTCACCCATGTTTTCTCCAGACTTTTTTTCTCTGTTCTGGGATGTTAATTGTAATTTGGAGAGAAAAGGCGCTTGGCTCAGCTGAGAGCCCTCTCTCTGGAGGCAGAAGGGCTTGGTCTGTGCAGGCTCTGCCTGGATAACCGGGAGGCAGGAGAGCGACCGGCTTCGACCCCCGGCAGCACGGTGGAAACATGGAGATGCTGGTGATTTAGCACCGGGAGAGGAGGGAACCTGCCGTGCCTACGGCTGTAGCTGTCCATGCTCTGGGAGTGGGAAACGCTGCCCCGGGCTGAGGCCTGTCTTGAAGGAGAAGCGAATGAGAAACCCCAGAGAAGTCCGTGTCGGGAACAGAGACGGCGTTGGGAATGTGGGAGCGCCTCCCCCAGCCCAGCAGCACCCCTGCCCTGCGCCTTCCCGGCGTCTCCCTCCGGCCGAGCCCGGGGTGCTCTCCTCCAACGCCTCCACCCCAGCGAGCCCAAGGCGGGGCTGACCCTGGGCTGAGCTGGGGGCAGCGTGAGCCAGCGCTGGCACCCTCGGGCGCCCTCGGTGGGACCCGTCCCCTCCTGCCCGGGGTCCGTCCTTCAGGGCAAGGCAGGGAGAAGTGGCACTGCTTGTTGGCGTGGGGAAGGGAGCGCAACCTTCAGCGTGTTCAGCAGGGCCACCGAACTAGAAACACACACTGTATAAACAGAGGAATACATCAATTTATGTTAATTTTGTCTGGTTAATTTTTAACAGCTTTTTGCTATATTAGCTTTCTGGGTTGTCCTATACGACTTCCCGGTATTATTGGGCTGACAGGCAGCTGGCGCAATAATAAAACTGCTATTCCCCTATCTGCCGAGGGCTCAGGGAGGGATGAGTACAAGACAGATATCTACCCACTCACCATTTAACGTGTACCGCTCCTCACTGAACATGCAGATGGCATGGCGGTCCCAGATTTCATTTGAGTTAATCTAATCCCTCCACTGCTCCCACTAGAAAGGAGGGCATTAGCAGCCATATGTCAACCAGATTTGTCAGATTATTCATTACAATTAATTGCTGTTCTCACTTAAGGCCTTTAAGGCTGTGAATTGCTCTGAATTCTATTGCAAACACAAAATTATGAGTAAAAGACTTTAGCCCTGTCATTCAAATTTCACGCTGACCTTTATCAGCTTTTGGCTTTTCCATGGGTGCTGGGCTGAAAGCTTTCTAATTGGGGCTCCATTTCTTCCTCGCTACAGGTAAGCTGTCGGCCAGAGCCGGCACTACGACCGGTAAGACAAGACGAAAACTCGCCGGTCCCAGCAGACGGTATTTAACTGCCAACTAATAATGCATTAGGAAGGTAATGAAACGAGCTGGGTGTCATAATGACCCAATATACTAATTAAGCCTCTAAATACTGTAGCTTTTTAAGACATTTTCTGTCCTGGGCAGACTTTTTGGAACTGCATTTCTCTTCGCTTTGTATCATTAGCCAAACTCTCTCGCAAGTTATTAGGGACGGCCGTTAGGAAAGAGCCAGGCCGGCGCTCCCGCGGAGGGGAGCGGGGCTGCCAGCCCCTGCCTGCACCACTGCCCGGCCCCGGGGGCTGCCCGTGGGGCAAGACCAGTGGCCGAGGAGCCTCGGTCACCAAAAAGCGCCCGGCGCCACGACTGCCCAGCGCGGGGGGCTGCCTGGGTCGGTGGTGTGTGGGCAACCGCCGGCAGCGGCTTTGGCAAGGGCCTCACGGACCCTGAAAGGAAAGAAATGCAGCAAAGAGCTTTTTTTGGTGACCACTCTTACGGGAGGAGGAGCACCAGCGCAGGTCGGTGGGAGGAGGGACAGCTCCAGAGCGGAGAGGGGACTGGTCCTACACCCTGGGGCTCCTCACCTGGGGGGATGCCTGGGCTTTGCTGGGAGAGGAGCTGAGCCCCGGCACGGGCTCAGGCTGGACACCGCGCCTGTCCCAGCTGGGGGAGGGCCGTACCCCCGGCGTATTTCCCAGCTCTCACAACCACCACGCTGAGACACCCTAACGTTTGTCCGCAGGAGCCCGTGTGTCCTCCCAGGGAGCAGCAGGAACTTGGAGCCATTTCTGGCTCACAACTCTGCTCCTGTTAACGTTCGCTCGGCTGCATCTGGAGAACTCAGCTGCAAATTCTCTCTCTCCCTCCGCCAGCACCCACACCCGTAAACTCAACTGAAAACGTGCTCCCTGCGCGACCCCCCCCCAGGAAAAAAAACCCATGGCCAACTGTAGTTGCAAAGTGATGAATCCAAAGTGACCAGAGTGTACCCAGTGCTACGGGGCGCCCCACCGCCCGTCCCCGCTGCGCCTCACTCCAGCGCCACGACGCCCCTCTCGCCTCCGCTGCCCGAGGCAGAGCAGCAAAAACCTCTCAAATACTGGAAAGAGGGGTGTGCGCCCTGACGCCCCCAGCCAGGCAGGGACTGAAGGACTGGCCACACTTATTTCACAGCTGAAACGTTGTCAAAAACAGGTAGTTAATGGCGTCACATCCCCCGTTTAATGGACCTCTCGCTAGACGAACAAAAGCCGTCACTCTCCAGCTGAGAGTCCCCTTGTGTGCCGTTACGCCGGCTTCTAACTTTCCTCCAAGAAAAAAAACTGCTTAATGAAGGGAACGTATCGCCCTCGATTTAACTTTTGGAAAGTTAAGAGCCTCGGCTGCGGGGGCTGCTGGGGCGCGGGGGGAGCAGCAGGCGCCGTGGGGCCGCGGGGCTGGGCAGATGGCTCCCGTGTGGGGCCCAGAGTCCCGGGCACGTGGGCAGAGCCAAGGCAGGGCTTCGGCTTCTGGTGGGATGGCAGGGCGGGCGGGTCGGCTCCAGGGACCTGGCTGGCACCGGGGGACGATGCTGCCTGCAAAGGGGAGACACAGGCGGCTGGTTTGCTTCTGCTCTAGCTGCTTTATGTATATATCTATATATCTATATATCTATACACAGCTGAAACAGAGATCTATTTCCTGTATAAAACAGGAAAATCAAACCTCAGTGGGGAACAGTCCCAAAAAGAGAAGTCCATAATGAATTCATCTTCCCAGCGCCCTGCCCCAGGTCCCCCTCGCCAGCACCAGCACCTCCCTTGTGCTCGGTCAGCGCTTTTGGGGTGGTGTTGGACCCAGCACCCGCCCGCCCCCTCTTCGGGCACCCGCCGGCCCTCCTCGGCTGCCGGCGCGGCGCGCGGCCTCGCAGGCTCCGGCTCCCCCAGCTCCCGGCCGCTTGCTTTATGAATTCAGCCCGGCCGCACGCCGTTTGTCGGGAATCCTGCCTGCGCCTCTGGAAGCAGCGCTGCCCCCGGGGGGAACCCACCGCCGGCTCGCACGGCACTCTGTGGGGTGTCTTACACTCTGGGATAGACAGACAGACAGACAGACGTGTACATTGATGTATAAACCCACACACTGATATATACATATGTACCTGCACGTTATTTGTATGTTTATGTAAGTAATGCCTGCGCGTGCGTGCACGTACCTAACCACACATCTTACCTCTATAGATATAATATGTATTAATGAACAACGAGCAAATAGTAATCTCACGATCTCCAAGCACTTCATATTCCAGTCTATTCTCCACGTGAAGCGTTCGGATTCACAGTCTGTAATCTCGCACCTCCAGCCAAAACACCAACCTGAATCATGTCTATTTAGTTTCCAGTCTTGCGGAGGGAGAAAGACCTCACCACCGGCAGCGAGCGCTGCCTGCCCCCTCGCTGGGGGACGCGCGGCTCTGGGCAGGCCCGCGGCCGCACGCCCCGGACGGGAGCGGCAGCCAGGGCAGGCGCCGGGGCGCTGGAGGGGTCGCGGGGCTGGGGCACGGGGCGGGCTGGGCAGACCCCCGGCGGTGGCAGAGCAATACCGGCCGGTGGTCGCCGTTATTAAACATGCAATATCCCCGCGCGGAGTGATGGAAGAAATGATATAAAATTTCATATACCTAACATGGTGTATAAACAGGCTAAATCCCTATACATTTTAAACCTTCAGCAGTCTAAAGGTTAAAGCCTGTCAGCTGGATTTCACAGATTCCGGGAAGGAATGGAGAAGTCACGCCAACTCCTCATTGTATACCAGTGATCAAACATCTCCTCATTACACTTCAATATTGTTGCCTCTAAAGGTCACCATTGCTGAACATAATCACACAAAATCAAAACTGCAAACTTTATATATCATAGAGGTAGTAAATAGCTCGGAGGTTTATTTTCTGGTGCCTGAACAACATCCCGAGCCCATTTATAAATTCCTGGGTGCTGTGGCATGAACCGAGCACATTCGCAGTGACTAACAAAAGCTTCAATTAAATCAATTTCCTGTAAAAAATATTCAAAATAATTTATTAGGTCAGTACCAACTGGTCTAATCAAGCAATTGTTCCTCCGTAACTTTCATTTGCATAATTAAAAAAGAAGAATTTTGATTATTTAAAAAAAACCCAGCAGATTTTTAAGAAAACGATTTCCAGGTCAGATTCCTTGAAACACTTCAACCTCGACGCCGAGAGGACCCCAGAATTTATTGAGACGTTTCTAGGATGTGCAATAAATCCCGGATCACTTCATTATTTTCCTATTCACTGGTTTTACTCAGCATTCATTGAGCCCATCTGCCGCCTCCCGAGCCAAAGGCAGAGCCTCCTCCCCAGCTCGCAGGCAGGCTCGCCCGCAGAGCTCACCCTGGAAAACCCGCTTCTTTCCCCTAAACGAAAGACCAAAACTTGAGATCTGGGGTGGATGCCTTTCCAAACTCAGGTCAAGTAGGACAGGAAAATTTGTACCCAAAAGCGAGGCTGCTAGGTACGATAAGCGATTTTTTTTCTGCGGGAGGAAGGATTCATGGATGAAGAGGAGAATTTCCAACAGCCAAAATTAGTTGCAAGGCAGTTTTCAAATTCAGCCCAGGGCAAATAGGAAAAAGGAGAAAATACAAATCCGAAAGGTTTCAGCTATTAGATGGATGCACTTTTCAAAGGACCGCTCGGCCAACCCGAAACAGAGGTTTTTTCCCCTCAGGGAAAAAATAAAAAAATCCAGGAATTTTCATGCCAGCCCAAAGAGAAATGATTTTATGCCAATTTTCAGCTCAGCCCCTGAACTGGAAAACCCGCACCGCTGGCCAGAGGGCCGTGTCCTGCCTCAGGGACATGCCCGTAGACAAAGACCAGGGGACCCTCGCCAGGGCTGAGGCAGCCCTGCCACCCCGCAGGGCTCTCCCTGCTGTCTTCCCACCTCTGGAGCAGGAAAGGGGGTGAGGCTGGACCCCCCCCCCCCATGCCCCAGAGAGCGCCCCTATGGGGACATCCCTCAGGGAGCACCCTGTGGGATCAGCCCTCTGCCTTGCAAGAGCAAACGGGAGCGTGGCTCAGCAACCCAGGCGCCCACCTGGGGCTTTAGCCACACGCCTTCAACTCCTGGAGGTCACTATCGAGGGCACGCGCTAAAAGCCGACCCTCAGCAGCTCATTTGAATCGCCGTACAGCGCCTGACCGGCTCGTTTCTACAGCGGGAGGCTTTCTTCCCCCTCCTGCCTGAAGGGTGCTGTGCTACTATTGAACCAGCGCGCGAGCCGAAACCCGGCCGCCACCTGCGAGATTCCCGCCTTTGCAAAGAGAAGACGCAAAGGAGAAGGAAAGCCCCGTTAATAAGATTATCGCCACTCTTTCTGACATCTAAATCTGCGCCACCAGGCCGGCACTCGCTGAGCAGAACACTGCGGTCATCGCTGAAGTCCCGGCTTTTTGCTTCTGTGCCCAGCAGCGCAGCTGGGGTCTGCCACCGGCCGGACCCCCGAGCAGCGGCAGCGCGTCATCAGCGCGTCAGGGACAGCAACGACAACACCTAAACCCAAACCCACCGCACACAAACAGCCCGTGAGCCAAGGGCTGCTGCCAAAGCCGCCCGTTATCGCCTCGTTCCCCTCACGAGGCCTCGTGCCGGGCCACAAGGGAGCCACCTGCAAGCTTTGTGCTCGCGGCTGGACGCCGCTGACCGCTTCCATACGCCACATATTCCTCCCGTAACTTGGGTTTCCCCCGTCCTTTGGGCAACGGGGAGGCCAGGCATCACCGCAGCTCGCGGCAGGAGCTGGGGAAGATGCCCGGTGCGACGCCTCAGCTCTCCGGCACCGCTCCAGAATGACGGTGGTGCCGGTGCGTGCGATGCAGGGACATCGGGGGGATGACGGCTGACGGCTGAGCTGCGTTACCAAGGCTGCAGCGCTGAACTGCTTACACAGGAGCTTCTCACACTCGGGTTTAGCCCCTGTTACTGCTCCTCTTCTATTTGTGTGCAAACTGGGTTTGCCTCATGCGTATGGTGAAATGCATTTTGCTGGAGTCCTCTTTGGTACAGAACCGCTGTTTCACTGGTGGGTGCACGTCTTACTTGTATGAGAGATGCAAAACAAAACAAAAAAGGGTTTCAGTGCTTTTCATATGTTTTTCCTGCAAGCCCTGGGCCCAGCCTGGCGCGAGCGCAGTCAGCAGAGCCTCCCATGGGGTTCAGGGGGGCTGAACCCCGGTGTGAGCAGTGCCTGAGGACCACGGCTCTCTCTGCTGCCATCCCTCAGCCTGAAGAGCAGCTGCACCCGCTCACACCACGCACCTGCCTCCTTCTGCTGGTCCTCCTCTGGCCGGAGGGTCTTCCCGGTTGCTTTGCCCCGGTGTGACGGATCACGGGGCTGGGGGGTCACCAAACCATCTTCTCTGACCGTCGCTGGACGCGTATGCTGCCGAACGTGGCAGCAGTGAGCAGCCTCCCTGGAGGTACTCAACCTGCTCCTCCACAGTGGGGCCGCTCCCACTGCGACACTGGGGCGCACCCACGGGCTCACTGGTCCTTGGGTCAGGTCCTGACCACCCCGCTCTGGGCCACCGCCACGTGCTTAACATCTCAGCCATGCTCCCTGTCCCCTTCCCCTCCCGTGTCCTCCAGCCACCCGCATGCCAAGCAAGGCAGTTGAGCAGCTGTGGATTTCAAATGGACATTGGACAACACGGAAAAGCAAGTCTGTGTGTGTCCACGTGGGTTTTGAACCTCAGCCCTGACTCCCTACAGCATGTGCTGCTGCTCAGGGGAAAAAGTCCTTCACCTCTTTGCTGTTATCCCAGTGATTTAGCATGGGTTGGGATCCTGCTCTCCTTCCTGTGCAGCCGAGCCTCCGGCAGAGCCTCCTCCTTTCAAGCTCCTGCTGCAGCAGAAGGAGCACAAAAACCAGGGGGAAGCCCCGGAGGATCCCTGCTTGGCGTGAGCAGGAAAACACAACCGAAAAGTCACTTGGAAACAGCAGGACACGTCCCCCGGCAGTACAGTATGGAAATGCAACGCCTTTGTACAGCACAATGAGGGCTGGGGAGGGTTACACCAGCAGCGGCCACACCGCCCCGCAGAGAACGCCGGAGATGAGCCAAGCAGGGTTCCAGGACCCCCCCCGGGCCGTCCCCAGCAGCCAGGCTGTCCCCAGCTCGCGTGGCCATTCCCTGTCCCCCAGCCGGGGCGAAGGGCTGCCCTGTGGGCCGGGGGGCTGGGCGCCACGAGCAGCCGCGCTGGCTGGGCTGCCACCAGGAGCACGTCCCGGTGGGCGGCCGGGACTTTTGTTTTCCCCGCATTGTCCCCCGAACCTATTCAGTCGTTAAATGAATCCGCTGTGCGGCGGGTCTGCAGCGCGCTGATACGAGAGGCGGTCGGTGCCGGCGCTTGTGTTTGTACGGGTGAGAGGTTTTACAGCTGCTGTGTGAAAGTTAAACACAAGGCAACAGTTTGGTAGACAAAGACGAGGTTCCTTGTTCTCTGCCGGCGAGGGACAGGGACCCCGGGCAGGCGACCCCCTGCCTGGAGCCAGCCAGAGCAGGGAGGGAGCGGGACGTCCCCAGGCGTAGGTGAGCAGTATCGGTTAAACACACATTGCTTCGCCTCTGCCGGATTTACACCAGACTGGCGGAGCGCAAGGCTGGTTGTGTGCAAGCGATCCGCAAGCGACCCTGCCTGGCATCCCCGCGGCTTGGGCACGGGAGTCCCCGCGGGGGCAGCGGTGCCGTCCCCATCCCCGGGTCCCACGCCGGCTGCAGCCCCTCCTGCTCCCCGCGCGGGCTCCGCCAGTGCAGGAGTCGCCCCGCACGTTTTCCGCGTGAAACGCCGTCGCGGTTTGAATAGGCCCGTGGGGAGCGGCAGGGACCGTGGGCAGGAAAGCTCCCGCGCGAGGGGAAGGCGATGAAACGGGCTGGAATAAAGGGCTTCATTCAGCGCGGAGCTGAAAAACACCACATTGATCCGATGGTTTCAAACAGCTTTTCAATAGCAGCGAGCAGTGGCGTCCCGCTGAGTTCAAAAGATGGTCTTGTCTGGGCTGAAACAAGGCCCTTTAAACACTGCCGTCAGTGAGGGCATTTCAGACACACACACTCTTCTGCTGCCTCCCTCCCCCTCTCCCCTGTGGAACCGTCCCCATATAATTGATCTTTTCAGGAACAGAGAATAACAGACTCGGGGTCCCATCCTCTTGCAGCGGGAGTCAATGGGAATTTGGCTAATGACTCTCCTGGGAGCGGAGCGAGCCTTCGATTTCCAATAGGGAAGCAGCTCGGTGCTCCAGGAGAAGGTTTAATACAGTGCCTGGGCGGCGGGGGCTGACGGAGGGGATGGAACCCGCCCTCGGGCAGCGCGCATGGCTCTGCCCCAGCGACGGGGACCGGCACGTGCCGGGAGCCTTCCCCTGCGGAGCTTCTCCCAGGAGAGCACCCTGGCCCCAGAGCAGCCAAGCCCAGGGCGGCGGGATGCCGAGCAGAAGGGCAGCCCGAGCAGTTCCAGCCCTCAGACAGTTCGTGTTTAGAAACAAACTCAGTTTCTTTCTGTTCCTTTCCAAAGGACGCTTGTCCGCAGCACACACAGTCCTCGTCACGCACTTTTCCCATGTTCTCCACCAATATTCTCTGCGGAAACCTCCAAGTCTTACCAGGAGCTGCGCAGGCTTCCCCATGGCTGCGTGCCCCCCCTGAGGGAGATGCCACTGCACAGACCCACCGGCACTGCCAGCCCTAACTTCTCCTCTGCAGGAGATGATGCCCCGTCACACGATGATACCCGTCATGGCACAAGCTCTTTCCCGGGCTGAAAAATAGGTGAATCCACTAATGTCCCTATTGAAAGCAAGGAGGCGGCTTGGAGAGTAAAATCCCATCTAATCTGTGCCCAGAGATGCAGAAACAGATTCCGCATTTTTCCAGGAAAACCATAAACCAGTTATTTTGATCAACACAGAGACACTTCGGAGCTGGTGACATACAGATAGGTGCTTTGCACAACCAGATTTTGCAGCTTTTTACCATGACAAAGGAATCGGGTTCGTATGAGTATATCTGTAACTAGACCACACACGATTATTAGGCTTAATACCAATTGTCCCTCATTAATGTTTCAGAGGAGCGATTAGCATTTTGAGGCAAACAAGGTGTACTTAGTTAGCGGGACACGACCCAGCTGTCATGAAATTATATCTATGATTAATGATCTTAGAGGCAGAGAGCTTAAAGTCCGGGCAAGGGTGAGCAGAGGGGGAGGGAGGGGAGGTCGCAGCCGGCGGTGGGACAGCCGCGGGGGCACATCTCAGCCGGACCCACGGCTGCTGGCCGGGATGGGGCAGAAACACGACCCAGACAGCTCGCACGGGTTAGAACCAAAAAAGAGGCCATCTCCTCAAAGCCAAGGGTACGGGGACAGGCCCAAAGCAGCTGCCCTGCCCGGCACGGCTGCCCCCTGCGCTGACCTCGGCGTGGACGCGAGAGCACCAACGGCACCTTTGCCTCCAAGGCACCTTGGCCGCGCTGCTCCCTCTCCTCCAGGCACCGCTATACTGGTCTCGGCAGTATGGTACTGGCACGACAGGACCGTCCCCCGGTGCCCCCGGCTGAAATCACACTGCCACCCCTTTTGCATTTCTACAGCTACGCCGAGAGGCCGGCTGGGGAGCCGAGCACTGCTGCGCGCCCCTGGGCTGCCACGCTGCGCCTTCCTCCTTGCGGCACTCCCAAACAGGAACCAGCGTCCCTCTTCGCCATAAAAACCAGTGAAACCATTTGAAAAGCACCGTGAAGTTTGGGCCGTCTGGTTTGTGTCTTCCCTCCTCTCCTCCTATTCCCCCGTGGGCTGACCCCCAGCTCCACTTCAGCAGCCACCGCTTCGACGTGTCGCCGCTTCGGAGCAGCGCACGGCGCTCGTGCGTCACCTCCGACGGGATGTAAAGTACCGCAGTCCCCTCCGAGCCCCCGCCCCAGCAGCGCCCTGGTACAGGCTGTGCTTTGAGATCTCACGGAGAAGGGGGATCCCTGCCGAGATCTCCGCCTCGGGCGGGGGGTTTGGCGGGGCAGCAACCAGCCGGGCGGCTGCGAGGGCTCGGAGGAGCCTTTGCAGGACTGGCCGGTGCTGGGGAGGGTGAGGGGGGCCTGTCAACTAGGGCTACACGTTCAAACCACGGCGGTGGAGACATGCCCATGTCCGCGGGGTCGGGTCGGGTGCCCCGAAGGCCGACGCGCCTTACCGACCGCCCAGGCCGGGATGGAGAGCCCCTCCGCTCCATCACCGACAAGCACCGCCGCTGGCGTCTGGCTGGGCGAGTCCCCAGCGTCTCAGCACTCCAGCGTCTCATGAAATTGTATTATTTATAAAAAAACTCACAACTTACTCAGCAAGTGAAGATTATTATCAGAAGGGGTTGAGGGAACACAGCGCAGAAGGTCAGTTTGTAGCTGAGGAACATGTAAACAGCAGGGGCCAGGAGGGAGTGTCACGAACAGACGTGGCCAATAGCTCATGACAACCGCTAAAATATTTAGAGAAAAAGATGTTATTTTTGCTGCCAAATCTTAATTTAATTAGGGATTGTTTGGGTTTTGTTCTTTTTAATGCGGTTTGTTTATGGCTGTTCGTGGAGAAGCATCATTGCCACGGCAACGGGCAGCAAACGCACACGGCAAGTGGCGCAGAGAGCGCGGTGTCACCCGCAGACGTGTGTCACCCCTGTGCCAAAGGCGGAGAAAGGGGGAGTCGTGACAGGAGAACACTAGAAAGCCCCAGGACAAACTAGGACTGTAAGCCGTGAACAGCTGCCTGTGCTCACCAGAACACTTTCTTGGTCTTCCCCAACTTTTTCGTAACGCTCGTACGTAAGCATTGAAGGACCAGAGGGAAAATCAAATGAAGCTGTGGGAAGAATGCTGAGTTCTCCATCTGATTTTGATTTGGGGTATTTTTGTGGCAAAAATCAAGATACTTTTGCTCTTGCTGGACAGACTTTGCAGACACTCAGCAGTACAATCAAGATGCGGTATTTGGCAAAAAATGCTCTAAAGCATCTGCCCAGTAAGCTTGCAATGGGGAAACAAGCTGAAAAACGCTGGGTTTTCCTCTTTTCTTTTTGGTTTGTGGGAGAGAGAACATTCTGTGCACACCAGAGTTTAAATAGCTCCACAGAAAAAAATACAAGGGAGGCTCTGCAGGGCCTGGCTGGGGGAGCGGGCAGGGCAGGCGGGAGGGGACGGAGATGGTGGGGACGGCGATGGTGGGGACGGTGACGGTGGGGACAGCAGCAGCAGCGTGTGCAGAGGAGCTCGTGCAGCACCGGCCGCTCCAGCCCCGCCGTCCAAGCGACAAGGCCAGGGGATAATCTGACAATTTGTCCGTCATGTGCAAGCGAGAGCTCCCGGGGGGGAGGTTCAGCCTGGGCCTGCACTCAGGGACTTCACTCCACCAAGCCCCTCCTGCTCTTGCTGGGCACGACATGGCTGAGGGAGGGGGAAGGCACGGCCTCGGTGCGCACCCCCAGCCTTCCTCTGGGACGGGAACGCCGACACACGCGATAAGAGGCAGCAGGCGGGGGCGGAGGGACGGGCCACGGCACCCAGTCGGGCAGCAACTGCAGACGGACATTCCCCCCCGCCACGGGGACGATGCCCCTGAGCAGGTCTGCTCGCCTGGGCAGCCCTGGCCAGACCCCCCGTCTGCAGCGGGGGCTGCGAGCCTGCCCTGCCCTGCCCCATCGCGAGCTTCCAGCAGGAAATTTCCCCCCTCCTGGGCTGGGACTGCTTTTTCCAAGAGTAACTTGGGGGTGATGGGCTTGCACTCCTCACCACTTACACCGCGTGGGTTTGTTTAAAACCTGACCTCATCCCGCGTTTCATTTCCTTTCCGAGGACAACTGCCTGTCTCTGCCACCAAAACAGCATCCAAGCATGAGGCTCTGCTCACGAATGCACCCAAAACCGGCAAGCAAGCTCCCAAAAATCGGGCTTCCAGGAGGAGTTTTTATTCTACGCTGTCCCAACAGTCTGGAGGAGCTGCGTGCCCAGCGAGGGGCTGGTAGAGAGGTGGGGACAGGGGCAGGGGAGCTGGGCAGCCCCTGTGCCACGGTGGCCGTGCCACCGGGGTTCTCCTCCTCCCTGCAGACCCAGCACTGCAGGGGAAGAAACGAGAGAGGTGAGACTGGAGAAGGCAGAAGCGAACTTCACGTGACTCAAACCAACACCCCGGCCGAAGACGACGCACCTCCCGCCGAGGCGCATCTGACTTTTGCAGCCCGGCGGGCAGAACGGCGGCGACACGAAATCCCGGGCACCAGCGCAGCCCCGGCTCCTTCCCAGCACAGACACCAGTGCCGGGCACGGCGGAGGCGGCCAGCTCGGCTCTGGCTGTCCTTCGGGAGCCTCGGAGCTCCGCGCCAACACTGATTAACGCCACCTCGGACCCCCCGCAGGCACGTACGCCTGGGGCTGCCCATCTGAAAGGGGCGAGGGGTGGTACCCAGAGGGAGGCGACCCCGGGATGGGGCTCCCCTTTCCTCTCATCCTTCTGGTACGGCACAGCCTGCACGACATCTTTTCACGAACAGAGCTGAGACCGAGAACCGGCACACCTTGGACGCCACTCGTATCTATTATTCAAAACTGTCCTGCTCACAGAATTAATTAACATCTCTTTTCCCCTCGCCGCAGCAGATCTAGTCAGACAGCTGGCACTTTGACAGATGACTATGGGTATTTTCCTACAGAGACATAACTTGGGGGGCACGGGCTCTCAAGAGCAAATCGTTTAATAAAACTCTACCTGGCAGGCACCCGGAAAAGCGAAGGGCAGGAGGGTTCAAGCGCCAGGCACCGCGACTGGGATGAGGGGCTACCAAACGAGCACCACCGGTACCGTGGGCAGGTCCCCCCTGGCAGCGTCCTCCCGCCCACCCTCTCCTCCTGGAGTGACCTGCGAGCTCTGTGCAGCCCAGGGAGGTGAAACCCCACCAGGCAACCGTGGCACCAGGAGGAGGGGAAAAATGGGCCAAAAGGCATACGTTTAGGCTGGAAATTTCTATTCCACCAGAGAGCTGCTGCGGAGCAGCGTACAGGCTGCTGAAAGGGCACGCGGGAACGGCTTTCCTCCAGAGTCTGGAGAAATTCCCGGTGGAAGCAGGGGATGCTCCCAGCCAGGAGCACTCCTGTGCCCTGCAAGGGCTGTGACGGGGATGGTGTGACCAGGAGCAGTCCAGCGCAGGGGGAGGGACAATGACTGACAAAATCCCCCCTCTCCATGTCCAGCTCCAACCAAACCAAAGCGTTCACCGGCGGTTACATCTCCAGCACCATCTCGTAGTGGTGCACGTGCCAAAACACTTGATAAACTTCACTGGCCACCCTGTTCTGTAAAGGGTGTCCCCTACTGGGACACATCCACGGAACTCTGGGCAGGTAGGTAAGGCACAAGTCATCTCCTCCAGAGGGGGAACAGCCCATAATAAGTCACAAGAGACAGAATAAGAGATGAAGGTCACTCACTTACGCATGGAAATAAATTATATTGTACCATCAACTAAGTTTCTTCAGCCAGTCATAAAGCAGAACACCGCTAAGTAATTTACGTGCAGATGACGGTTATAAACCACCCACGCTCTAACAAATCAAAGGGTGCCACGCCACCCAAAGCCCCCAGCCGAACCCGCTGGGGACGCACGGGGAAGCCCCTGGCCCACGCCCTCCCGGCCTGCCCAGCGCCTGCGGGCGCCCCGGCCCTCCCACCGCTCCCCGGCGTCGAGTCCCTTCACTTTGCTTCGCTTGCCACGCTCCAAGTATCGCACCAAATTGTCCTAAAACGTAAAAATGCTCAGTTCCTGCTCACAGCAGCTGACCATTTCTTATACACAGGCCTGAGAAGTGATCGCTTATCTGCAAGGCGCAATTATAAGGTTGATGAGATTTTGTCACTTTTTTGGCACCCTCGTCACCTCTCGCTCAAGACACGGAAGGTGCTGCCACGGAGAAACATCTGGTGGCCGTGCTGCCAGGCTCCAGGTCCCATGCAAAACGTGTAAAGCTCAGATCTAGTCTCCAATCTCCAACTACCTCCAAAGCCTGCAGCCCAGCCGGGGCAGCCAGCGCTAGTGCCTGTGCCTGAAATAACATACAACTCCTTGAACAATGTCTTTCTCCTGACAAGCACAGAGAAATTTCATATCCGTAAGACAATTTCTTTCATAATAAAGTTCAGGTGATATTTTTTTTTCTTCTAGAAAATGGGATACACCCACATTTCAGCTAAATACTGATTGTTTAGCGAGGCAGCGGGTTGATAGGAGAGGCACACAAAACAATACCTCTGTTAACAAGCCCATAGCTAACATCCAGAAGGAAGCAGACCTAAACCACACACCCTTAAATAGAAGGCGATGCAAAGCAAAACCAACAAGTGTTAAAATAACAGGGCAGAGACTGCAGCAAGGTTATGTCGCCGAGAGGGTGGAAGCGGTCTCTAGAGTATAATAGGTTTTAAAGTGGAGGCCTCTACTTAAAACCCACAGGAAATAAGAAGGGTCAAAGAGGCAAAAATTGCACAACTGTTATATTACTTTAAGAGACAATCTAATTTCTCCTTCAGAAATTGCTGTGGTTTTTTGGAAGACGCCTTTGACAAAAGATGTCATAATTCAGGCCCATTGCTGAATGAGAGAGCGGCCAAGAACCCGGAGTTTTATTCAGCTGAAGCGTTTCCGTGCGCGTGCTGCTGAGCCGTGGCATTTCGCAAAGCTGGTTCAGTCTAAATCGGGAGGAGGGGGGTCGAACTGGGAAATACAAACTGCAATGGGAGAGACCTGCTCAAGGCCGGTGCTGGATGCTCTCACTTCGCAGGTACGCAGAGCAAGGGCACGCTGGGGTGGATGGCAGAGGAGCCCCGAGCTCTCTGCGCCCACCCGCACCCATCCCACCACGGGCAGGACCAGCAGAAGTCCTGCCACCAGGCCCAAAGGCTGCCAATCCTGCTGGCAGAGACTGCCAGCCACACGGTGAACGCACCAAAGCGTCTCCTTTTGCTCGCCCTCAGCCTGCCCCGCTCGCCTGCGCTGGGTTTTCCTCCTCGGTTTGTGGAGCGCACTGCAGATCCCAGACCTGTCACGGGCAGAGGAAGGTCTGCCCGCACGCGGAGCCCTCTCGCCGCAGGCGTGCTGCAAGCGAGCAGGCGGCAGCAGCGAAACCTGGCGAACGCTGCTGCTCCCTCCCGCTGCCGGAGCCGCTGAGCAGCGCAACGCGCACGAGGGGCTGGACGGGCACGCGGTGTTTGCTGCCGGGACGGGTTTGGGCAGCACCTTTCAACCCACGACTGCTTACCACCCCTGTCTAGCAACCCAACCCAACCCAACCCAACCCAACCCAACCCAACCCAACCCAACCCAACCCAACCCAACCCAGCCCAACTTAACCCAGCCCAACTCAACCCAACCCAACTCAACCCAACCCAACCCAATCGAATCCAATCCAACCCAACCCCTCCCTACCACTCCTCTACACAACAGCCCATCACGCCACGGTTGGGATTTTAGCCTATTTTTCTAAAAGCTGGAAAACTCTAAGAAACACAGGGGGTGACCCAAATTAACTTTAATTCTCCTACACGCATTTTAGAAGGCTTCTCTTTTTCTGCTGCCTGTAACATTTAGTCTCTTGCTCAAAACATCTAATTCTACCAGTTAGTTCTTTGGTTCTTTTCAAAGCTACACTCTCTAAATCTTTCTTTCTGTTAGGGCCACATGGTTTGATAAGACACTCCGTTTTTCACCAGGGCACCTTCAGGCCTAGGGTGAAGCTCATTTTTGGGTTTACTCTCCTATCTTCCCAGGCATCAAAGGAGCAGGGCAGATTCTCAAAGGGGAATCTCAAGTTTTTTTCAAGTCTCTCCCAGCAACAAAGATGTGCCAGCCACGACAGCAAGGTTCAGCTCTCCTGTGCCAAAGTATTTGTCCATCCTCTGTAACAAAATAAAATCTCAGTAATGCAAATTTTCTGTAGACTGAGAAGTCCTTTTACACTTGAAATACTATTTTGTATTTCCACTTGTTCAGTAACTTATTAATTTGTGAGCTTAGCAGGAGAATGCCCTCTGTCATGTGTCTCAACTGCATCCCATAAATATTTAATGCTACTGGAAAACAATAATTTTCTAACTCAAAAAACAGTGTTACAGAAATTAAACAATTGCTAAGTGACCACTGCGCTTTTTCATGAATCCCATCTACTTTATTAAACCGAGACAAGCCAAGATAGCCAATTACAATGCACTAAAATGTACTGTCAACTGACGGGGAAAGGCCATTATATTTTCAGATTCTGTGTAGTTCAATGAAAATTAGACCTAAATGTGTATTTTGAATGCAATACGTTATTACTATGAAGTTAATCATACCGTTACTTTTTATTGTGGGTCGGTGTACAGAAGTTTAAAGGGACCCTGACAGAGAGGAATAAACGAGGCCAGCCCTCGCTGCGGCCCCCAGCAGTGGGGTACCGCCCCAGGCTTAATGCTCCCTCCTGAAGTCTTCCCAAATTGCGTCACTTGTAGAATTTGCACTTGACTTTTGCAAACATTAAACGTTCTTGTCACCGAGAACTAATTAAGAAATCTGGACCACTATTGCTGAGCTAATTTTGTTCAGGTTGACTGCATGTTCAAATCTGACTCTAGATGCTCATCTAATGTATACTGTGACCAACTATTTCGGTCGGATTAAGGTAATTACCTAGCTCAACACTTTTCTGATACATTTTACAGTAATGGAATCTGAAGCTTTTATATGCTTCTCCATCTTCACTTCAGAGGATTGGGAGGGTGAAGCTGCGCTCGAGGATGGAAAAGCCAAAGCCCAGCTAATCACCAGCTACAGGACAGCTCAGCCCCAGCTCGGGCGGCAGCAAACCAGAAGCGCCACGTTAAAAAGCTTTATTTTCACAGACCTCAGAAAGAGCCTCGTCACTGGCAAGAAGAGTGGGGCGACCTGCTTCGGATCGGGGGAACCAGCGACTCTGCGACTGAGCAGAGCGGGTCGGGGGGCTTCACGGGTCCACCGCACCCTTCCCCGGCACCCGGCCCTTCACGGCCCGAAAGGCTGCGGCGGAGGCAGGAGGCAAGCAGGGGCAGGCAGGCCTGGACCGGGTGGGGGGTTCCTGGCGCCTTAGGGTGTCCCCTTGCTGCCGCAGGCTGCTGCCCAAAGCACCGCGCTCCCCGGGTGGGCAGAGGGCCGCCGGGACGCCTGGCCAGCGCGCAGCATCCAGCCAAGCGGAGGCCAACCCCTAAAAAAGTGTCCTTGCTCCGGGCATGCTAAAGGTGCGGTGCCCGCAGGGGAGGTTCCCCCTAACTCTGTAACACGTCTGGTGCACAACGAGCTCAGGACGAGCGGAGGACCCAGGCCCGCGGGCAGAGGCGGTACCTTCCACGCACCCACAGCTCCCTGGCGTCCTTCAGACCCGGCGTCCTTCAGCCGTTTGCCATGATCGCACTTCGGAAACCGCAGCCCTGCCACAGCTCCCCGTGTCAGTCCCCGAGGCGAGATGCAGGGACGCACCACGCGGGACTAGGCAGGGAGGCAGGATTTTCCACCGCACCAAAACACGGCCAGGTAACAGAAACCACGGGAAAAATTGCCGTAACTAAACCAAACCACCAACCACTTCGGAGGGCAGCAGTGACCGAACACACGCGGGACGCTGGCGTGTTCCCTACTCGAGTCTCCCCTCTGAAGGAAAAGGTCATCTCAGCTTTGCCCCTGCCTCGGCGGAGGAGGCTGACGAAAGGGCAGGAGGAAGGTCCACCCCAAAGGGCATGCAACGGGATAGCAGACCGTGACCTGGGGAGGGGGGGAAGGCCCCCTGACACCGAACCCGGTGCGAGGGCGGCGGCGGCTGCCTGCACGCGGCTGGAGGGAGGACTCATCCTGGGAAGACACCGAGGATGCGGCCAAGGCCCTCCGGGGCCTATCACCCGACCTACAGCACGGCTGGTCCACAGAGAGCTCCAGGGTTAACCTCACCTGCTAATAAAAAGATTAAAAAGCAGAAAAGCTGAACTACCATTGGAAGGGTTGGAATTTCTTCCCAAGAGTGTTTAAGTTGGGAGATGCAGAGCCACCAGGCCGTGACTTCCACGGACGGACAGTTACCTCGCAGCCTTACAGCAGCCGGCTCCAGACCAGCACAGCGTGGGCTGCAGCGCAGGCTCTTACTGGGGAGAAGCAGGTGGGACGTGGTGGCCCTTGCCTGCTCCTCACCGCACAGGAGAAGAGATGTCCATGTCACGGAAAGAGCAGCAGGACTGCCGAGGCGATGACAGTGGTTTGAGTTCACGGACTTCCTACACGCTCCGTTTCCGTAAAACATCCGACCTCTGCCTCTTTGTGCTGCTGAAGCGTTTTATTTCCACCTGTTTATTTGCAGAACTACGTCGGAGCCTACGCGTGTCTGTTCTGTGCACAACACAGAACACTGTTCAACAATTTGGGAAGGGGAGGATGATCACAGAGTCATACAACGGTGCATGATGAAAGGATACAGGCGGTTTTTCTAAGCATCAGTATCAGACTACTGTACGTTGTAACTGTGCGTCACAACCACGCTGAAGACCCCACAGCTATTTCTAGTTGGATCAGACACTGTGCCAAGAACAGAGCTTTCTCCAAGAAGGGGTTTTAAAGCTCAGGATTGAACATCTTGGCGAACAACTCGTACGCTCTTTGAGACCTCCTGTCACTTACAAAATAATCTCTCCCCCATAACCTACTTTTGCAGTCAATACTAACCACACCACTTCAAGAAAAAAGGGTTTAAGTGAAAATCGTGACAATAGGGATGGACTTACTTTTCATAATGTCATGGTAACGGGGAACAATGGAAATCTGCCAGTTTTTATTTTCTTGAGTCTGCTGGGTCTCCATGACCAAAGATGCTGCTGGTGGGGAATGCCACGCGTTCGTGCTGAAGTGGCTCTAGAGGACTAACAGAAAGGCTGCTGGCAGGGCCTGAAGGCCACGAGTTGTCCCTTCTTTTTGCCACCAACGGCTTCACGTCCTGGGCTGTGCGGACATGCACGCAGCAGCATTAGACAAGCGATCCAGTCACCATCCTCCTCCTCTTGCTGCTGCCAGTGCAGCCTTGGATACAAGTTTGGAGTTTTCTCGTCTTTTCCAGCTTCCCTCCGTCGCTGGGAGTTTATGAAACACAAAACGATACCACAGTCCCCAAACCTTCACAGAGGTAAAGGTAAAAGAGCAAAAGTTGGCACGGTCATTAAATGGTGCTCGCTATTTGGAAAACACACAGGGAGCCCAGCCTTCCCGAAATCGGGCACTTGCCTCCTTCAGGGCACTAAGCAGAAATTTATCTACGGACTTGGTAGCCAAAGACCTGGCAGGCAGTCAGCTCGGGTGTTCTCGCCTCCCGACACAGCCCACAGACACCTCCGAGCGTGGTCTTAGGCAAAAGGTGTGATTTCATTAATTGGTGAGAAATCCTCCCAAAGCAAAGGAGCCGGCCCGGGTGCTTTGCTGCGCAGTGTAACACGGCACCGACGGCGCTGCGCTGCATAAACCCGGTGAAGGCGATACAGGGAACGTCTCCTCTGCACGCGGAGGGCAGCCGGGGACCGCGGCGGGACGCGAGAGGGTCCCTCACCCTTGCCAGACGTACCCTTCGCGAACAGGCAGAGATGGGGCGACAGGGGCAAACTCCCTTAAAATTCTGTCCCGTCCTCAGCGCCCCAGAAAAGCTTTTAGTTATGGATTACAACTCAAACCCATCCCACACTTCTGGGAGAAGGCGGGCAGAGCCGCTGCTGCCGTTCTGCCTGCCCCGAGGGAGGCTGCCTCCACGGCTCGGTGGCGACGGCAGCAACCAGGGGGTTCACGTGCTGCCCCACGAGCAGCCGGTGCCTTTCCTTGCTTCCACCGGAGCTCCCCTGCCCTCCTCTGCTCTGGCTTTGCCACCCCAACAGCTGATCCCGTGCCAGACCCAGCCTGGGACAACCTTCCCGGCACGGGAGGGCGGCAGAAGACCCAAGGAAGCCCCACATCATTACAACTTTACCACTCACCGTCATTTTCCTGGACAGGCCTTGGGAAGACCCAAATTGGAGCTGGAAAGGTGTAAGGTTGGGAATGTTTTGTGAAAATTGCTAAAGAAAGGGAAGTCATCAGAAGCAAGAACCCAAATGCAAATTGAGCCACTAATGTTGAAACACAACAGATCTCTCTCGGGCAGCGAAGACCTTTGGTCCGTTGAAGAGAGACGGAAAGGCGGCCACAAGACCTTTCCGTGCTCCACAGCCACCACGCTCAATCAGGTGAGCTCGGCCTTCACTCCCCTTCAGACCCCGCCCTCCCTGTTAAGCCACTAACAAGTGCCATTTATGATAGTTCTTTCTGGGATGCGGTTGCCTCTATCTCGGGAAATTGGATTGAGCTTATTCCTGAAACACCACAAATTGGGCAATAACTTTCAGTCGCTACCCACGAACTAGACTCGAGTCAGCCAACTAGAACGGAAAGGTCCTCTAAAGGCTATTACCGGCCTCCTGAAATATCCCGTCTCTAAGCGGACTTAGCACTCGAGGCACGGCAGTGCCAACATCCATCAGGTGCTCGCGCGGTTTTCCCGATCGATCCTGGCCGCGACCCGAGACGCGGCACGCAGCAACGCAGAGCACGGGCAGCCAGAACAGTGCCGCCTTCCCCGAGGTCTACGTGCCGCGTTGCTGTGCCATACAGCGGATTCGCAGCTCCCCGAACTTGCTTCGTGCCCGCCGCCCCAGCGGCACCGCAGCAGGTCCCCCGGCGGGATCGGCCGGCGGCGCTCGCGGGGGTCTCGGCAGCAGCCAGCAGGGCTCATGCAGACGTGACCACGGGCGTTTCTCAGCCCACCTTAGATGTCGCCCTCAAACACAGTTTTAGCAGGATTTATTACCGAACACAGACCGCATACGGCACGGGTTCCAAAGGAAACCTGACCACCCGCAAGAGAACAGGAGCCCTTGGCCATTACGGCGGGAGAGGATGATCAACAGGGAGTGAGAACCAGGCAGGTCGGACCCCGTTGCTTTGTCTTCGTGCAGCCATTACCAAGAGGAGGGACGTCTCATAAATTCATTGTTTTTCTTCAAATTTTTTTTTCTTTCTGTCACTCTGTGATTAGAGAGAGGGTACAACTACGGTTTAGTCCTTTGGTAGAATTTACTTCAGTGATTAAAATAAATGCACGGAATTAGCGCAATTCTAACGTTATGTTTTATCTTGAGTGGCAGAAAATCATTGCTCCTGGGATAAGTCTTAACATAACAGAATGACCTCTGTGAAATACACCCAAAAGTTTTACGATTTTCCCCTTCATGCTCATTTAAAGTATTCCAATTGTTCAATCTTAAAACGAACACGTCCCAAACAAAGCCATGCAGTTTACAAGAAGATGCTGTAGGAAATAATGAGGTTGCAAGTTCTGGAGGCTTTAATACGGCTGAAATTATATAACTATCTTTGCATTCCCTGTATGCTCCTATTAAATGCAGTAGGCATTGATGTCGCGAGCTGTCAGGAAGCAAAATGAAAAATAGTTTTAATAGCTGCTCTTTGACCTGTTTTATATTTTATGTCAATTATAACAGCACACAACCATGCATAATTATGAAGCATAGATGCATTAAAATGTACACATAATTTGTGTTCTTATGGCAACCACTGCATTAGGATCTAGAAAACAAACCAATGACTTCCCACTGGTAAGTCGTCTTAATATCCGGTACGCAAGAGTTTTGGCTGTCTGCTTGCTCCGAGTAATTTAAAAAAAATACCCTGAGAGACAGACAAAAACCAGCACGTGTACATCTGCCATCTGCACCGAGTCTCCTGCTACAGGGAACGGCCTCCACAGCAGGGCCACAACGGTGCTCCGCCTTCACTGGGGTCTCAAGCAAGAGCAACTGGTTTCAAACGGGGACACTCATCCCCCCTTCTGAAGCAAGTCGATAAAGATGAAAACATCATCTAGGACCTAAACAAATTTAACAAGCTAAACCCAAACTGCACAGGTAAGTGCCGGTGTTTAAAGGTGACCATTTAAAAAACAGCCCTCAGAGCTCGGTCCCAGCCCAGGAACGCTTGTGTGCGGAGCAGAGAGCGCAGGCGTGCTCACGCCACAAACACACACCACCGTAAGCCTTCCCACGGGGGCGCTCGGAGGAGACGGCGTCTCTGCAGCGGGCTCCGGGAGGCCACCACTAACCGCAACACACGCAAGTGTTTCCACGTCCTGCGAGGGCCTCCCCGCCGCCTCCCCGCCCCAGGGCTGCGACGGAGCTCACACCGCGGCTGCAGGCCTCGCCGACGCTCCCAAACGCTCCCGGGGCCAGCGCTGGTGCCAGCGGGTCACCTCCTGGCTCCTGCTGTAAAGGCATGGAGTGTTTTAAAAAAAACCCAAAACCTGTGAAATCCAGAATATTCATCCTCTGCGAAACCAAGACGCGATGCGTTTTGACGGGGGTCTCTCTTACTGGAGTCACCCGCGCGTTTCGCCGTCCGCGGAAGGCGGTGGGGACAGGCAGGGGCGCTGTGGCAGTGGTGCCAGGGCGAGGAAGCCCCCCCAGGCGGGCAGGAAGCCCGTCTGACCGACAGCAAGACACAAAAGGGTCCGTGAGGGCACACGAACCTCTGCCTCCCCCGCCGCGGGAACCCTGCCCGGCTCCACCGCTGGCCTGGCGCGGGCAGGACGCCAGGGTCCTGCCTGCTCAGACCCACGCGTGTGGCCCCACCGCTCCGTCGGCGCGGATTCGGTACCCGAGGAGAGGGATTGAAAGAAACCCCCAGGATCCCCGCGCACGCTGCAGACCTTCCCCGGGCACGGCTGGCCGGGCCCATGGCGCTGCTGCTTCACGGAGCACACCGAGGCCCAAACCCCAGTCCCGTTCTTTGAAGAAAAGCTGGCAGATCCAGCGTCTTACAGCTCGATTCCTTAATGACGTGTCCTTGGGCTCCGTGTAACAAACCTCTGCCTTTCTGAAAGAAAAGGAATTTCATGGGCAACCATGTCTCGCACGGAGTCCCTGCGGACAATTGTTTGGGGTACAGGTATTTTCCCATTTCAGTCTATTTTAGAACACTCGCTGCAGGACCCCAGCGGCTCCGTTCACGCTAAAAACACACCTGCAAGGGACAACTATGACATTTTGCTTGACATTCAGGACAGGTCATCTGTGTTTAACACCCCTTTGGTGCGGACCTCCCAAAAGCCAGCACAGGGGATCCCTCGGCTGAGGGGCTGCGGAACGACTGCGCTTGCGCTGGCACGCAGGCTCCTCACAGGGCAGAGGAGGGGGCGCCGCACCGCGTAGCCCTGCCACGAGCCCAGACTCCAGTCGAAGCAGAACCGAGACAACCAGTGGAGCGCCAAGATTTTGCTCGAGTTGCTTCACCTTTACCAGCACTCACGGAATCACAGAACGTCACGGGTGGGAAGGGACCTCGAAAGATCACCAAGTCCAACCCCCTGCTAGAGCAGGACCACCCAGAGCGGGTCACACAGGAACGCGTCCAGGCCGGTTTTGAATGTCTCCAGAGGAGGAGACTCCACCGCCTCTGTAGGCAGCCTGTTCCAGTGCTCTGGCACCCTCACAGGGAAAAAGTTTTTCCTTAAAAGCTGCTGAAGCAGCTCCCCTGACTCCAACTCCACGCAGTGCAGGGAACTCCTACCAAAACAGCTGCCTTTCCCCTGGAACAGCACCTCAACCCAAAACACCGCCCCTCCAGAATATGCCAAGGATCAAGGGACGGCGCAGCCGTTAGAGGGAATGCGCTACGGGACCTGCTCGAGGGTTTTCCCCGCCCCAACCAGGCGCACCCGCTACGAGGGCGGAATGCAGCGTCCTCCACCAACCCCCCCAGACCCCTCCGGCCAAGCCAGGTGTGAGCACACCGCAGAGCTCACTCGGGACGCGCTGCTGAAGCCATCCATCGGGAGACAGACCAAGCCACGAGCGCAGCTCTCCGTGGAACAGAGCCCTCCTCCCTTCTCACCCGGGCACGCTCCCGAGCCACACCACGGACTCAACGCGCCATCTCCAAACAGCAGCTATCTGTAAAAAAATCACTTCCCCGGCAATACTCTGCTGGTTGAGCCCGGCCTTGTCCTGACAGTGCCTTAGCATTCGTTCTGGCTCACTGATTTCCCTAACGGTGTTTCTTTACAAATGCATTTCAGAGCCTGGCACAAGTTTTACTTGGTAGAATTTCAAATGTAGGACACGACCTGCATGTGGTTTCCACCTGCCTGTGTACTTTCTTCATCATGAAGCTGGGTAATACAGTACCTTGGAGAACAACAACCTGCAAACCCTCATTTTATTACGTCCCTGCTTGCTGCCCAGCCACGTGCGCGGGCTGAGGCTGTTCAGACCCGTGGACAGAGATGGAGCTCGATCCCACCAGCTGCAGGAGGCTCCACGACGTTCACCCTCAGCAGCCACCACCGTGTCTCTCCCGGGTCTTTGTTGGCCTTCCTGGCCCTGCCAAGTAACCTCACGGTTGGGAAACGCCACCTTCCACACACGGAACCCTCCCAGTGATTCCCAGCCGTGAGCGAGCTCTCAGCAGGACAGCTGAGGGAGCGGGGGTTCCATTTGGTTGCGTTTGGCTTTTCCAGTAAGAAGGAAAAGGAACCGATTTGGGGGTTTCCCTTAGATCTGCTCTGGTTCACACGCAGGTATAGCCGAGCATGACCTCTCCGGGCAGGCAGCGATGCCGTCACCCGGGGCTCTCCCGCCTCTCCTACCTGGATCCCAGGCTGCCAACAAAGGCGGCGCCTGGGATGCCAGGGCAGTGCTGCCCCCAGAGCCACCGGGTCCCTAACGCACCGGGGCAGGCGATGTGGCCAAACTCACTGTTCTCCCGCTACTGAGAGCTCCTGGCAGGGGAGACAACGCTGACGTGGGCCCCCTATACCAGACTTCATCCCATGGGAACAGCTAAAACTTTTGGGTTTTTGCTTAGGTAACTTTTTAAAAGCGGCCACCCCGCTCTGCCCCCCGCAGCTGGGGAGTTGGGTGGTATCACACACAGGAAAGAGGCGCGGACGGGAAACAGGCTGGTGCCTGTCGTTAGCAATTAACACTCGTGCTGAATGAACTCGGACAAAGATTTCTAAAATGCTCAGAATAAACCTAGAGAAAAACCTGCTCAGCCCCAGTTAATTTACGCTGCACACACAGCTTGTAAAGACAGGTTCAGGTTGCCCTTCTCCTCCTTCGATTGCTTTGAAGTTGGTGCTGAAGGTCTGCACGAAGGAGCAGTCCTGCCTGAAACAGGAAAACTGAAAACCAGCTGTTTCCTTCCTGAAGCGGAGAGTCGCTCAGGGATTCGTGAGCAACTCCTGACCCTGGACCCTAAACCCTCATCCCTTGCCTCAGCACCAGGCTGCAGCAGGACCCCGAGGTGAATTTGGGTAACGCCGGGGGTGGTTACAAGCCCGTGAGGAAGTTCTGTCCCTCGGGGGCTGGCGCAAAGAGCGGCGCATCCCCCCCACCTCTGGCCGGCGGGAGAAGCACCCGGCCATGGCACCGCCACCGCGTTGGGTCGGTCCGGTTGTGCCAGAAAGCGCGACCCCTCGGAGGGAAGCCCTCCGGGGCAGGGGAGACAAGCAGGTCCCCAGAACAGGAGCCTTTTCCTCGCTTTCCTCATCTTATGACCAAGAGCTTCTCGCACAAAAACCCGACAGAGGCTGAGGAGGTGAGCGAGGAGCTCCGGCGAGTCACCGAGGCGGCTGCTGCCAAGGGTTTCGCAGGAGTTTGGAGTTCGTGGCTGCAGCAGAGGGAGAACTTCCCCGGGTTGTTGAGCGGGAGCGATACCTTTGCTGAGCTGGAGGCTTTGATTTCGGCTCTGCCCACCCCTCGCTGTTAAACTGTCACAGACGCTTGTAAACAGGAGGCTGCGCCGGTTCCCTCGGAGTGGTTTGAGCAAACCAACATCATAACAAGAGTGTTTATGGAAAAATGCTTAAGCACTGAAGCAGAAAGGGCTTAGCACTGATCAGACCTCTCTTCCACCTTTATTCTTCACTATCCACATTGAAATGCAAATATCAGCGCAGGGTTTCCACCAGCGTGCCACTCACAAATTGAAAAGCAGTTTTTATCTATGCAAATGTAAGCATGGTAATTGAAGTTAATCAATCAATGCTAGCTTTCACTAAAACCTTGAACATGATTGAATAAAGTAATTATCATTCAGCAGAAAATGATGAAGTTGTAGACAGCATGAACCTTATTAAAGGAGGATTTTGAGTCACAATGGCTTAATTTAGCTAACAGC